>NC_058368.1:202062106-202368283 GCF_018350175.1 Felis catus | reverse complement strand
ATACCCTGAAATAGTGTTTTGCAAAATATGTCTAGAAACCATTAATCTGCAGCATAATTCTATGTAGAAAAGAACTTAAGAATTTTTATGTTGTTGTATATGATGTTTAAAAACAAGTGAAATTAGGAAACATCATCTCTTCATTGATTTTCTGTAATAGAAATTCTAGGTTCTAGGTTCTGTCAGAAAGGATTTTTTTTAACTGAACGATTGGATTTGCTTCCACTCTCTTCTATTCAGCTTGCCAGGAATTTGCTACACAATTCCACTACAAAAGGTCTTGTTTTGACAAATTAATTAAAGGATTAATTATGGACACCGATTCTATAACTTCTGACTGACAATACAACTAGAAATAGATTGATTTTTACTCAATTCAAGATATATTCATGGATGTTAGGGGAAGTATTCAGTACAATAATAATGTCTGATTTTCTCACGCACTCAGGATATCTTTAAAAGGTATCTATAGGGGCGCCTGGGTGGCGCAGTCGGTTAAGCCTCCGACTTCAGCCAGGTCACGATCTCGCGGTCCGTGAGTTCGAGCCCCGCGTCAGGCTCTGGGCTGATGGCTCAGAGCCTGGAGCCTGTTTCTGATTCTGTGTCTCCCTCTCTCTCTGCCCCTCCCCCGTTCATGCTCTGTCTCTCTCTGTTCCAAAAATAAATAAACGTTGAAAAAAAATTTTAAAAGGTATCTATAATAAATATATGTATATATATATAATACCTACATATATATCATAAGTACATATTTTTTCTTTTCCTCCTCCTCATTCATCTTTTTCTTCTCTTTGGAGTACCCTCTCTGAGGAGTACCCTCCTCAGGGTCTTTTTTTCCCTAAGATGTTACTCACTTTTCTTAAGTCACACCTGACTGTGGTGACAGAATGTCTGCCTGCTTTAATCCACAGAGTACCAGAAAGAACTTGGAGATTGGCCTCCCCAGCACACAGGTGCCTCTCTGGAGAAATGTAAATTCTCCTAGGGTTGGTATGTTCTTAGGTCCCTCTCAGTGTCTGAGCAGCCAGGATGACGTAAAGCACCAAGAGCCATGCTTCATGACCTCATACAGACACCTTCCTAAATGATGACTCTCATAGTTCATGGAAGGATGAATGACCATCTCCATGCCCTACACACACAGATCAACCCACATAGGGTCTCTTCAGTCAATGTCTCTTTTCATCACTTGAAGCCAAACACACTATTCAGAACTATTTGGATCATGAATATTTATTGTATTCTACATAGCCTGAGTGGACAATAAATAAATCCTGTAAAACAAGCAGACTTTGGGTTAGTGGGCATCTTTAAAGCACTTATTTAATTAGTTGAACCTAAATCTTGGAAACTGTTTATGTTATATCCTAGTTATCCATGTCTTGAAGACAAAGAAGAAATATATCCTAAACTGGAGCCACCATATTTAACTATCTGCTCAAAGGTAGACAATAACTATTTTGAGAAAAGTGATAAATTGTTTATCATGACAAGATACAAGGATATATTCATTATAGAAGCAAACTTCGGAAGGAAAAATTTGAACTTCTTTTTTTGATGGAATTTCATTGGAATACAATTTTTGCTTACCTTTGAATTTCCTTACCTGTTTATGTGGCTGATATTACTATCTCTAGGAATGATACATAGCTACCCTACATTAAGCATCTGCTATATGTCAGGTAACATGCTCAACATTCTCTAAACATCATACAGCACTCTTGGAAGTAATTTTTTATTATCACTAGTACAGATGTATCCTAAATATGACTCCTCCATGAAAAGCAGTGAGTATTTACATTACTTTTCCAACCTGGGAGAATGGCTCTAACTCTTCTCCACCCCCAAAGAAAATTAGTTGTATAAGAGATTAGGAATAAATGGATTATTTCCTGAAAAATTAATGAGACAGAACAGAATGTTACAGTACATGTAATACAGTAAAATATAGTATAAATCTTTATTTAGAAATCTCTAGTTTCCCACAGTTATTCCTCGCCTAGCTGTTACCACCCTCCTGACAATTCTGCCAAGAAATTTCTCCACTCACTTGATCTCTCCCCATCCTCAATATCTCCATCGCCCATTTTTCTACCCTGACAACTCTGAAACCTTCTATAGGCTTTCCTAGTTTTCTCAATCACAAATATGTTCATTCCATCTGTCACCGATAGATAAGAAAACTGGAACCAAAGACTTTAAATGACTTTACCACAGTCCAAAAAGTTGTAAGTTATAGAGCTTGAATTCAAACCCAGTTCCATATTAAGACAAGGCCAACTATTTCTCTGTTCATGGACTTATTAAACAGAAAACTCTTTTCTTTTGGCATTCTAAACACAATATTTAAAAACAACTAATTAAAGAATAACTGAAATAAATTAAAGATCCAAATCTAGATACATCATAGCATTCTAAAGATCACAAGTAAGCATACAACATAAATATGTAGAACACGTTCCTAGCCATGTTACCATATAGTGGTATGTGAAATCTAATGGCCTATCTTCTGTTCAAAACTTTTTAGTAATGGGAATTTGCAACTATTTGAAAAGATTTAAACTAGAAATCTGAATATTTGTTTTATTCAGTATATTAATTTTTATTTCTACTAAATACTAAAGACCTATCTTCAATGATGTCTCCTCTGTGAGACTGTCCACTTAAAGTTTCTCTCCAATCTCCAGCACCTATTGTCTCTAGAATTTTAGTATTCATTCATAGGCTGCCTTAAATGGATTATAAGAACTCTACCTCTATGCACTACTAAAAATTATATTTTATTCTGGTATCATTTCATGCGTGGCAGATAGTCAAAAGATGCTTTTTGAATGAACACTAGCACAAAACCACAGCGTTATGTGCAGCTTTATGCATGGAAAGGGACAAATGCTCTCCTAGGCTTTAGCAGATGTCTCACAAGGCAAGGCCAATGTACCAACTCATTCCTAGAGTTGAGATGCTAGCTTTTCTGTTGAGCCCAAAATGTGGAAGAAGAATGTAAAGCCAAAAACTGTGCAGAATCAAACTCTTCAACCACAAAAATTTGAATACTCCATGACAAGCTACAGCTTATTTTTTATTCTTTAAAAATTATGCACAAGATGACTTATTTTCCACCAGCACATTAACTATCAAAAGTAGAAAACAAATATGGGGTGCCTGGGTAACTCAGTGAGATAAGCGTCCGATTCTTGATTTCAGCTCAGGTCATGATGTCACGGTTCATGAGTTTGAGCCCTGCATTGGGCTCTGCGCTGACAGCGTGGAACCTGCTTGGGATTCTATGTCTGTCTGTCTGTCGCTCTCTCTCTCAGGAATAAATAAATAAATAATAATAAATTAGTTAACAAATCTTTTTGTTGGCTCTATTTGTTTATATTCAGTCTCAGAGAATGTAGTTCAGTCATTTGGACATAAAGAGTTAATTACTGAATCAGTCAAAGGCCACATGACCCAGAGTTGCCATAATTTTAAAAAGAGCACTTAGGTATAGATTGTTGTTTAGAATCTATATGGGAGGAGATACCATATACTGCCAGCAGCCAGCATAAACAGAAAGTCAAGAGAAAATTATGAATAATGTGGCTGGTTGAAGTTAAATTTCATAGTTTCAAAGTATGGCAGCATCATTTCATTATCTGTTCTTTAGAATTATCAAAAGAGCAAAGAAACCCATACTCAAATGGATGATTAAAAAACACCTCAATGTCCAACATGAATTGTACTCAAGTTATTTAGTCTTCTTATTCTCTCTTTTCTAGCATGGGAAATATTAAAAAAACAAACAGACAAACAAGAACAAAACAAAAGAAATATCAGTAACTGTCCACTGGTTTGCCCAAAACCAAAAAAGGATAGAAATAGAATGAATTTAGTGAAACCCAAAATAGCAATCCTTAGCTTTATAACTAAGCAAAATTCACTTTGCTATACTTGCAGTAAGAAAGAATTCTAACAGTATCTTATACAGTAGCCATTTCTCCATTGAAAGCTAATATTTCCACATATAGAAACAGTACTACACTGTGATCTAAAAGTGATGACATATAAAATTATCATAGGTTTCTTATCAGTGTGATAAATACTAGTTTGTTTGCAATGGCCCTATTTAGCTTTCTTCAAAGAAATGTACATAGATACTATTTGATTTAGGAAACTTTTGGAGCCATTAGATTTAAAATATCTTGGCAGTAAGTCACTTTAAGAAAGATTTTATGAGTATGATACCATTCCAAAGGTAAACCCTGATTCAGGCACGTTTCATTTTGCCATGCCTCATCCACTGAAGCAAAGACTGCTGGGAAAATGCAGAAAACAGGATGCACTGTTTCTAGTATTAAATATGATTTTACAAGTTTAAATGGACATTTGTTATTGAACAGCAATCTAAATGTTTGTCTTCATGCACTTCACTTTTCCCATTAACTCTGTACCTCGTTTTCCTCTATCCAATATTTGAAAATTTTTCAATTTTATTCCAGTGTTTAATTTTTCCTCTTCTAGGAATAAAAGCTTACATCTACACCCTTTATACCCTCTTTTCTCTTGTCCCAGTAAGGAAGTTCTTCAGCCTTTTATTTAAGGTCAGTCTCATGCTAGGGATCCTATTGTCTCCAAAAGTTTTCACCAAAAAAACCTTATGTTATCAATTAATCTTACTCTCTTGTGTATGAAACATCTCCCTCTCAATGGGATCTATTATGCCAATTGGAAAAGATTAAAAAATAAACCCTCCTCTAATTAACATCCTACTTTTCTATCTGTGACCCAATGATATTTATGTTTCCATTGATTTTCTTATGGAAGAATACCTTGGAGTGGGGTGTGTGTGTGTGTGTGTGTGTGTGTGTGTGTGTGTATAGATAGATAGATAGATAGATACATATATACATATATATCATATGTGTGAGGTTTGTGTGTACATATTTATAGGGGGATTATGAATCAATTTTCCCCTACTTTGAAGTATGTTGGATAAATCCAGCTCAAATTCTCTCTCAATCTCTCTCCCCCCTCTCTCCTCTCTCTTATATATAATTTACTATACATATTTTATTCAATAAACTATAAAGTATATAAAGTATATGGCCTAAGTTCTGATATCACATTTCAATCCTTCCTATACATCTGCAGCTTAGAGAACTGCCTCAGTCCTGAGCTTGAATTTCTTGTCTGTTTAAGTACTCTATATCATTCTCCTCCTATCAGAGTTATCTTGCCAGAATACACACTTCCTGCTACAAGACTCTTATTATTGATTCTTCTACCCAAGAAACATTTATTGAACCTCTATACAGTGCCAGGCTTTGTTCTAAGTACTGCAGATACAGTAGGGAACCAGGGAGCTTCAAAGGACTATAGTCTCATGGAGGAGACTACTAACAAGAAAAGAATTATATAGCATCACTTTGTAGGGTTTATCTTATTAACAATAAAATGTTTGCCATCATACTGTAGCTCTGACTTTTTAATCTGAGACTTTTGCATTCTCTCAATACTGTGTTGAAGATGGTGGAAACATCTCCTTCTGTTTAAGTTCAACAAAAAACAGATCTTTAACTGCATTAAATCATGATGCTTCCCAGGCAACATCTTAAACTTCCCTCAGCCACAGTGGCCTGGAATAATACTGTATCATGGTATCAATCAAGATTTTATTTTTTTTTATTTTTTTTAATGTTTATTTATTTTTGAGACAGAGAGAGACAGAGCATGAACGGCGGAGGGGCAGAGAGAGAGGGAGACACAGAATTGGAAGTAGGCTCCAGGCTCTGAGCCATCAGCCCAGATCCCGATGCGGGGCTCGAACTCACAGACCGCGAGATCGTGACCTGAGCTGAAGTCGGACGCTTAACTGACTGAGCCACCCAGGCACCCCTCAATCAAGATTTTAAATGGGTTAAATGGGATAACAGCAGATAGAAGCAACAAATGGATGTTCATCTATAAGACAGTCTGGCCTGACTTCCCCTAAACCTTTGAAGTAACCCTAAGAAAGGAAAAGGATCATAGTACCCCTTTGCCTCTACAACCCTCTTTTGTCTATGCTAATTCCTTCTATTCATAGGAGTGATGTGGGTTAACTGGTTGTCTCTGTGCCCCCTCTCTTTAGTACAAAAATAATAGTGATATATTTTGTAGTTTTGTAGCCAAAGAAGAAGGTGGTTGTCTTCACTCTGTTTTCACCTCTAATGGGTCCTCAAGAGAGAAAGATTAAAAGAATAAACCGTTAGGCTAATGTAAATTCTTTCAAACTTTCTGCTGTTCTCCATCACTTATGGAGGTCAGGCTTTAAAGGTGAGGCCAAATTAGCCACTGAATATTCTGAATCCTTAATCAGTAACTCACACTATCAACATCAAGTTCAGTGTTAGAAGTACAAATTAACCATGGCAACATTTAGGGTTTTTTTTTTCTTTTATTGAGTATCCACTCAACTTTTGACTATTAAAAATCAGAAATGCAAAAGTAGGTATCAGTTCATCCTATATGAAGGTAAGACCATACTCATATGCAACTCAGTTTTCTAAGGTTTTACTGAAGGTGTTGATCTCAAAGCCTTTAAGCCTATTACTTGAATTTGGTAAACACATACACAGTATTTCAAAAAAGAGCTAGTTTTTAGTCAATTCAGAAAAAGAGGAGGAAGCTGGCTTTCAAATGGTGAAGCCATGAACCCTGGTATCAAGATTGGTCCCGAAATTAAAAAGACGAGAATTTCATAACATACTATATTAAAATGTATTTTCATATATCCAAAAATAGTTTCAGTGCAGTGTATATTTCTCTTGTTTGAAAATACGGCTTCATTAATTCTAATGATTTCTAAAATTATATTCACAGGCAAATATAGCATTTGGATTGCCTGGATTCAAAAGAAGAAAAGAGTTCTCAAATTTGTGCACGATAAAAATATTCGTAGAATGCTTATGCGTGTTATGGCCTCAAGCTCATCTATTTTGTGCAATTTCTAAGCCAGAATCTTGGCTAAATGTGTGAAATCATTGAACTGTATCCGAGTTTCATGCACGGATGCTTGCATTCCTTTACATTACAAAAAGGCTCTGAGAAATGGAAGGGATTAATAAAGTCAGTTATGTTTAAATTAAATATGATTTATAGCTTTGTAATATGTATATCTATGCACTCTACTTTAAAAACAAAGAGGAAGCTTTAAACATTACATCTTACTCACATGAAATAATTTTATAGCTGAATTAGCAATTTCCCACCTCTAAATGCATATCATTATTAGGTCTAAGATGTTTTCTTCCTGGAAACACTGTCCGAAGCAGCATTTTGTGTGATTCCCTGGGAGTTCAAGTCAAAGATAGCACAGTAAAGCTTCATCTAGGCAGCAAATGGTCAGAGTAGTTCCAATCAGAGCTAACAACCCTCTTGAGTTTAAAATGTCCCCATGATGCTGTGGTGGTGGTTGTTATTTTAAACTGGGGCTGAATTTTAATGCCCATAACTACATACATGGACATATTTTTTTATGCACCAAGTTCTTGGAGAGATAAAAAGAAGAAAGGAGAGTGAGAGGGTCAAAAATGATAAGAAGTAAAATAAAAACAAATTAAGATCTGTTTTACTTTTTCAAAATGTGTGAACACACACACACACACACACACACACACACACACTCATACACATATACATGCACCTCACACACACATTGATTTATCCTTTATCCAGTCATACAGGGGGTGGGAGAGCAATATAAATAAATAAATACATACATAAATATCTTACAGCAAATACTCCTTTTTCTCTCTTGACCTCATGTTCTCAGTGCTCTGTGCTTCCTTACTCAACTCGTTTTCCACTCTACCATGTAAACTGCTCAATTCATTGGAAAGAAATTCTTTTACAGTCCTGAATTTGTTGAACACCCTCAACCCCCTAACAGTTTCATTACCTTAACAGAAACCTCTTAAAGTGTGACAGAAAGGATCATCATACCAAGCATAATTTCATGTCATCTGAATATGCAAATTGGAAGAGAAAAATACTAGCTACTTTACATCACCCAAACCCACTCCTGTTAAGTCATACCACAGTGGGGTAGAGAATAATACCACATATAATAGTATCAATTTTGAGGAGGAGCTGTCAGAGACTTCATTCTTACCCACCACTGCTCTGTTGTAAAAATGTTATTATTCACATTTTACAAACAAGGAAAACGAAACATAGAAGGTTAATTACTTGATCCTGACCCTGACCCAAACTCTAACCCTGGTATCAAGGTGAGGAAATTCATTGTGAATCTGAGATTTGAATTTAGTTTAGTCTTAATTCACAACCATTACCTTTCATTCTATCACATGTCCTACATTTTTGATGTAGCTGCTGATGGCTTTTAATTATCAGACACATTTATGAGGAGAAAAACAACATTTAGAGAATAAGGTATAGAAATCCTAATACAGAACACTCTGACCGCACGTAAGGTAGAGAAGGCATATGTATGCCTGAACTGTTTGGTCCCACTAAAATGAACCATAACGATAATTCAGGTATTTAGAGGCACTGTATACTTTTTCTATCTCCCAGTCACCAGATCAGTGATACTTTCCAACAACCAAGGAAGAAGAGATTTTAATTAATTGTCCATGCACTGGATTTTAATTAATTAAATGCTATGAGATCTAGTTTATGCCTGATTCCAATAATGTTCCAGGAATCATAAAGTGCCATTTTTTCTTGCTGTCTACTTATTTTATTCATGTTATAGGTCACCAGAGTTTTCTTTGTTTTTCTTACAAATGGTTTCACTACAAGAAAGATCTCCAGTGACACTTCATGTGCTAGATTTACATTTTTAGATAAATTTGTCACTGGAGCAATGACACATTGACAGCTCCAGGGACTGAAAATGTCTGAAAATCTCAAAGAATGTATAGACAAACAGGTTTCAGCAATGCAAACTCCATGAAGCAGCAATGCCTTCATACCTAGATTAAATCCAATTTGTAATTTCAGATTATTTATCTGGATTTCTGTTTGAGAAGATGCACTAAATTTGCTGATTCCATAGCTCACATTTTTGTCTAAGGTTTCTGGTCCAAAAACAAAGGAAATAGAGGTCATTTTATGAAAACTCAACCACAGCAAGTCAATGTAGCTTGGAACATATTTTTTGTACCATGTTTTTCTTTTATTATCATTATTTTAAAAATTACATCTGAGGCACTAATGCTTGGGGGAAAGGATGGATTATGGGGCTAGAAAAGCAAGTAATGTAAATATTTATCTTCTCTGAAATAGAAAAAAAACAGAGTGTACAATGTTTATTTTGTTGTTTTTTAGAGAAATAACTGAAGAAAGTAGTTAGGATTTCCCCCATACAATCTCTATCATTATATGTTTCCACATTTAGCCCCTATTTAATAATATTTACTATACATAAGACATCCTACACATATTATAAAAAATTTATAACCATATTAAGTAAATTTTTAAAACTCTATTTTACAGGTTAGGAAATCTGGAGAGAACAGACTAGCTGCCTGAGTTCATTTTGCTACCGAGTGTCAGAATTAGTGTTAGAACCCCAAAGTGCTCTGTGTTATCGTCACCATACAACTGTACATTTAAGAAAATAATTCTTGGGACAGCTTCATTTCTACTCACTGATTTTTCTTCTTGCACACTGCTTCTGATGTAAGTTATCTTAGAGTATATCACAGAAAAGACGAAATTAAAAATAGCATTTCATCATACATTATTTTATTTGTGACATTCAGCAGTAATTTTATGGCATTTATTTGCTGTTATTGCAGTTGTAGGGTAATTTAAAGAAGACAGAGACCAATCTGATTTACAGTAACTTGGAAGACTTTATTTCTTTATAAAGCTGGGGCGCCTAGATGTCTCAGTTGCTTAAGTGCCTGACTCTTGATTTTGACTCAGGGCATGATCTCACATTCGGGCCTGTCAGGTCAGGCCCCGCGTCCTACCTGTATCAGGCTGAGCGCTGGGCATGGAACCTGCTTAAAATTCTCTTTCTGTTCTACCCCTACTTGCAGGCTCTCTCTCATAAATAATAAATAAATAAATAAATAAATAAATAAATAAATAAATAAATATTAAAACTAAAGAGTTACAGAAAGATGACCAAAATGATCATCAAGCCTGCCTCCAAAGTATACAATTTTGACCAACACTTACATGGTAACAGGAAGCTCTCAACACAAAATGTAACATTTTTCCCAGCTTCAGTCTCCAGTATTACCCACATTGTGTGACAGA
Source organism: Felis catus (assembly GCF_018350175.1). NCBI lineage: Eukaryota > Metazoa > Chordata > Mammalia > Carnivora > Felidae > Felis > Felis catus. The sequence goes on along the minus strand of NC_058368.1, from coordinate 202,358,023 downwards.
GCGCTGAGGAAATATCAGGCGAGATATGTGCTGGTTGCTTGAGCAAAAACACTATCCTTGGTTAAGGAGTATTGCTTCCCACCTTCTATCTATGGCTCAATGGTGTCCTAGGATATCTAATCCCAAACTCTGGTATTATTAGAGACCTTGACAATTGGATCCCACTATCAAAACTAACACCAATAGGTCACGTAAATACTTTGGATCCTTCCTATAATAAGACAGACCTATATTTTCTACAAAAAAGGAAATAAACTTACAGTTAGATAACGATGTATAATGAAATTCAGGCTGAATATCAATAACATTATTTAATCCTGGAAAAGCTACGACTTCAGATCCAATATTTTAAGGTTAGAAACCTGAAATTCCCAATGTGAAAGGGAAGTTCTTCCTCTATATACAAGATGAAAATCTTCATGCCATTCTAGAGCATAGTAAATAGAGTAAAATGGCTAGGAGTTTTGGAAAAATCTAATGACAGAAGTTAATTTTAAATCTTTGTGAATCAGCTACTTGAGAATCATTCCCATACCCATTTCTCTTGACACCTTCCATTATAGTGCCTGGAAGCATACTTTCATACTATCTTGCTACTACATTCTACTATATGAATAATTTCGGCCAATGAGATGAAGCTTCAAGTTCTTTGGTAAAGCTTTCTTACAAAAATAAATAAATAATAGATAAAGCCTAATGCCTTGAAGAGATTTTTAGAGTTTCCTCATTCTTCTGGCTTGGAATAAAGATGCACTGCTTAAAAGAAAAGTGGCCATCTTTTTGTATAAAACCTGTACAGTACACAATATTGAGCAGATAAATTTTAAAAGATACAAATAAATGGAGAGATATGCCATATTCATGGATCAAAACACTATAATTTTTAAGATCCCTGTTCTCTCCAAATTGGTCTATAGATGCAATCCCAATGAAAAATCCCAATAAAAATCTCAGGTCTTTTTTTTTTTTTTTTTTGCAAGTAGATAAATTGATGTGAAAATTCACATGGAAATGCAAAGTTTAGAACATCAAAACAACTTTGAAAAATAAAAAGAACTAGCACTACTTGATTTCAAGCCATTAGATTTCAGTCCAATATAGTATGGTATTGATATAAAGATAGACTAACATACATATCAATGAAAAAGAAATCAATTCTGCATAAAGACTCACATGTACATGATCAATTGATTCAAAAAAGACATAAAGGTAATTCGGTGAGAAAAGGATAGTCTTCTCACCAAATGGAAAAAATATAATTAAAAAAACCCCAAATTTGGAGGCACCTGGGTGGCTCAATCAGTTGAGTTGCCAACTCTTGATTTTGACTCAGGTCGTGATCTCATGGTGTGTGATTTTTGAGCTCCATGTAGAACTCTGTGCTGATAGCATGGAGTCTTCTTGGGATTCTCTCTCTCTCTCTGCCTTCTACCACCCCGTCTCAAAACAAATACATAAACTTGAAAAAATAAATCAACCCCCAAAATGTGGATATCCACATAAGAAAACGAATATCAACCCATACCTGTTGTTACACTTTTTAAAACTGTTTTAAATATTTATTTCTGAGAGAGAGAGAGACAGAGACAGAGCATGAGCCGGAGAGGGGCAGAGAGAGAGAGAGGGAGCCACAGAATCTGAAGCAGGCTCCTGGCTCTGAGCTGTCAGCACAGAGCTTGATGCAGGGATTGAACCCACGAACTGTGAGATCATGACTGAGCCGAAATGAGACACTTAACCAACTGAGTCACCCAAGCACCCCATCATTTTTTAAAAAATCAACATGCATGAGATGCAAATGTAAAACCTAAAACTAAAACTTTCTAAAAGAAAATATAGGACAAAATCTGTGTGACTTTGGGTTAGAAAAAAAAAATTTTTATATGAGACCACAGGCATAATATATAAAAGATAAACTGATAAAATTAACTTAATTAATATTTAAATTTTCTAATATGCAAACCAGTCCGTTAAGAGAAAGAAAAGATAGACCACAGATGAGGAGGGCAAATATTTCCAAGTCACAAATCTAAGGGCTTGTATTCAGAATACAAAGCTCAAGAAAACAAATAAATCAAAAGAATGGGTAAAAGATCTGAACAGACACTTCAACAAAGAAGATACAAAGATGGCAGATGAGCACATAGAAAGATGTTCGACATCGCTAGTTATTAAGTAAAAGCAAATTAAATCATAATGATATACCACTAGATTTCAATTAAAAAGATGGACCATACCACCATGTTAATGAGGATATGGAGTAGTTGAAATTCTCACACACTGCTTGCAGAAATGTAAACTGGCACAGTCACTTTGGAAAACAGATCAGAAGTTTCATGAAACATTAATATTTATAATGAATATATTTCAGTATATTTTACTGTATATTGTAAGACATATTGCAATATAAAATACATGATACAATATATAAAGTAAACTACAATAATAACTTAACAAAAATAATTTACCATGTGACCCAGCCACCTCAGAAAAAAAGTATATGTCCATACAAAGCCTCTCATACGTATGTTCATGGTAGCCTTGTTTGTAATAATCCATAACTGAAGGTAACCCAAAGTCTATCAACAGGTGACTTCATAAACAAATGTTAATATATTCATAAAATCAGACATCATTCAGTTATAAAAAGGAATTTACTATTGATGTACATGACCTCATGAATTAATCTCAAAATAGTTATGTTGAGTAAAGCCATACAAAAGAGAATATATATTGTATAATTTCATTTTTATAAAATTCTATAAAATCAGAACAAATTTTTAGTTACAGAGAGCACATTAGTAGCTCCCTGGGGATAGAGGAGATCAGGAGGAAGGGAACAGAAAGGGACAAAAGGGAACTCTGAGGGGCAATGGGTATGTGAATTGTTTTTACTGCGGTGAAGACTGTGTGTATACATAGGTCTAAACCTATTAAGTCGCTTACTTGAAATCTATCCGGTTAATTGCATGTCAATTCTACCCCCAACAAAGTTTTCTTTTTTAATGTTGATAGGCAGAAAGGGTATTTTTCATGAAACGAAGAAGATGCTGGAAATTGGCAAAAATCAGAGGTTATCATACCACCAAATGGACAAAAGTACTAGGCTAATTATTTAAGCAACTGTTAGCTGTTGGGGTTTTTGTTGTTGTTGTTGCTGTTGTTGTTGTTATATGCAGCTGCATGCAATTCTGACTGATAAAAATGTTGAGGTATAATGGATAGAGCTCTGCTTAAAAATGACAAGATAAAATCAATTTGTTTCAGAAATATGGGCTGATGAACAAAAACAAATTGGAAAAATAAATACAGCAGAGCAGCAGAAAGGAAAGATAAATGATACCAGAACCAACGAGGATTAATAGTTATATTTTGACATAGTTCAGTTCCCTGAAAATTTGAAGTATTTGGGTTCAGCAAGTCATGAAGGAGAGACAAAGAGCTAGAGCTGGAAAAACTGTAACCAGGCAGGATCTAGAAAGCAGGGGATGGCTATGAATGTAAATTGCACTCAGCTAGAACCCAGAATCTGGTCATTAGGACAAAGTGAGAGTTCTATATAAGAGCAGACCTCGGGGCGCCTGGGTGGCGCAGTCGGTTAAGCCTCGGACTTCAGCCAGGTCACGATCTCGCGGTCCGGGAGTTCGAGCCCCGCGTCAGGCTCTGGGCTGATGGCTCTGAGCTTGGAGCCTGCTTCCGATTCTGTGTCTCCCTCTCTCTCTGCCCCTCCCCCGTTCATGCTCTGTCTCTCTCTGTCCCAAAAATAAATAAACGTTGAAAACAAAAATTTATAAGAGCAGACCTCAAGAGCATCACCAATTCTTAGCAAAGATGGTTAAGTCAAATTAAGGACATCAACAGAGTGCAAAAATCAGAAATGAGTCCAGGTAAATATAAGGGACTGGAAGTGGCAATTTAAAACCAGAACTAACAGTACCAAGGGAAACAATGTAAGATAATTATGCCAGAAAAGCTACATTTTTAATGCAGAATACATCCAAAATGTTTATTAATTTTTAGTAACAGCTAACTGAGAAGGTATATGCAGATATAAAAGCAAACAAATTGCATAACAGATCCTGATAGTGTATAACATGATAAAAAAGAAAAGATAATTAGCAACATAATTGTTTCAGTTGCCTTTTATATAGGAATAGTAACTTAAATTCTCTCCTCTTTAAAGTAGAATTTAATTAATTAATTACACCTCATAATTCCTAGTCTTCGTTTCACTTTGTCTGTGAAAATTTGGCAAAAATAATATGGGGTTGTTGTTTCACCTATTTTCTTAATTATGGTAGAACTGAATCTATAAGAAATTAATTTAGATCCAAGACAAAGTAACCAGCACAAGTATTCAAGTTACAGGCATAATTTTAATTGGCTGGATATACTGGAGAAGCCATTTTTTCCAAAGAGACCAGGATTAATCAGTTGGTGAATCAAAAAAAAAAAAAAAAGTCAATTCAAGTGAGAAATCATAAGTTAACTACATTGTGAAGTTATTTTCACATAATAGACAACTTCAATGTGTCTATAAGATTTTGAGTGTCAGGTTGATAAATGGATACTTCTCTTAGGACTCAATACCATGATTTTTCCCCCCAATTTTCAAACCAGCTAACAAACTCTGTTAATAACTTTTGTATGTAGGGCCAACATCTTTACTTTAAATATGCCTCCAATAATTGAAGTAACTTGTTTTTTCTTCATTATCTATGCCTATAATGGACTATCTACAGTTGTTTTCAAGTTTTGCTTTCTATAAAGTGAAATGAAGACATAACCTAAAACCACTGAAAAGTGACGTCACTGCAGAGTCTTTTTTAGAGTTTCATGACTTTTTCCACCCACACCTAATTTAATAGTATTTTAAGAGCAACTCACCTTCATCAAGTTTTTCCAAACAATTCAACAAAGTTTCCAAAGAAATAATTTTCTTTTTTATTTATGTTTTTGTGGGTTGACATAATGTTTGTTTAAATTATGCAATTGCATAAGTGCAATCAACATAGACTGCTTTAGAAGAAAAGCAGTTAACCCAAAGGCTTGTGAACATTAAGTCTGTCTTTGGGGCCATGCAGAAATATTGAACATTCTTCCTAGATTTGGAGAATTTCCTATTTTCTGAGTTAGGCTTCTCTGAAGCAGAAGCTGGAAACTTTCTTGGTCAAGCTCCCTTGCAATTTAGATGTGGACACATTAGGAAGGAGGTAGACTACTGAGATTCTTTTTCTGTGGACAAACTATAGCTACAAGGATTGATTCTCTAATGAGAATGGTGGTGACGATTTCCAGCAGCAGTGACAGAAGCTCTGAGAGGAGGTTGCCAGTTATTAACGTTGAACATCAATAGCCCCAGTGTGCCTGACTGCATTGCTTACAAGCAATGCCACTTTTAGACCTTAGCAAATGGATCATTGTTTTGGCTGTGCCCCTCCCTATGAAACAAGGAGTCCCTATGTGGAAGAGAAGTATCTACCTGAAAGCATGTGCTTCTAGAACGTATCTTGACAAATCAAAACCTCAACATTTCCTAGTCAAAGCGGCTTTTTGTTGGTCCTTTTCAAGTTTCTTGCTGGGCCACTCCTCCTGAAGGCTAACTTGACAATAGTTCTTTATTGCCAGGCCACAAGAGGCTTAAAGTGTGAACTGGGGTATCCACACAAATACTCATGACGCCTCCCTTGGGTAAGATGGAGTCAGGTGTGAGAAGAGAATGGAGGTCATGCCTAGATTTCTACTCTTATTCCATTTCCAGCTCCTCACAAGTTGGGGGAATCCTGACTCAGAGTCTGTGATTCTGGATTTCCTGGGCTATCTCATGTTTTAGATAAGTAACTTTTCTGCTTTAACTATCTGAAGGAGGCCCTATAATAGGAAACTAAACTCTGACTACTAGATAAGCATAAGAACAACACATTAGAATGAAAGGCTGCAGGTTTACTGATGGGCAAACACTTTGCTGTGAATGTTCACTCTGTCTGAAACATCAGTCCATTTTGATTCCCAGAGGAAGGAAGAGACTAAATGAACTAGGGAGTAAGTAATGTGACGGTGGGTTAAAAGAGCTTCTACTCTATTTCTGGTTATCATATGTTTGGGCTTTAAGTATTTGAATTCATGTCCCAGTCTGACCTGGAAAGCTAAGAGGGCATGCTCTGGTAATTTTGTAGACAGATTTGTATAATGAGAGGAGAAATCATCAGATTAAATACAAATGATAATACTCTGTTACTCTGTCTTGCAAGCCCTAAAATAACGATAAATTATATAGTAAAAACCAGCATCCCAGAGTGTTTTTCCAAAAGGTTGATTCATTATAATAGTCACAGAGTTTACATATGTGGATAATAACAAGTGCAAGATAAATATTCACAATAGAAATATAGTAGCTAACTAGAAATTTATCCGAAGGATACAGGAGTGCTGGTTCACAGGGGCACATGTACTCCAATGTTTATAGCAGCACTTTCAACAACAGCCAAATTGTGGAAAGAGCCCAATGTCCATCAACTGATAAATGGATAAAGAAGTTGTGGTTTAGATATACAATGGAATACTACTTGGCAAGGAGAAAGAATGAAATCTGGCCATTTGCAACAATGTGGATGGAACTGGAGGGTATTATGCTACGTGAAATAAGTCAGTCAGAGAAAGACAGATATCACATGTTTTCACTCATCTGTGGAATCTGAGAAACTTAACAGAAGACCATGGGGAAGGGAAGGGAGAAAAATAGTTTCAAACAGAGAGGGAGGCAAACCATAAGAGGCTCTTAAATAAAGTACTAAGAAAGAACTGAATTAGAATGGAACATTAGTCGAAACTTAACCCTAAATTCTTTGAGCAAAAAAGTTTTCTATCTGACATATTTAAAGTTCACTAACATTAAAAATATTTGACACTTTTAATGGCATGAGCCTCTAATGCTCTGAGGTTAACTTTCACATTAATGAAGCTCAAAATAGCATGTTTTAAAGAGGAAATTGACTTACTGTGGTAAAGTCCAAATTTCCAGGAATACATTTTAGTAACAGTAACAATTTAATGGCTATTAAAAAAATCTATGCAGAGCAGAGATATATTCCTATTGTGATATGTGCAGGTCTACAAATTACCTTCCCATATTCAATGCTATTTTCTAACTCAGGCATGTAACCAGAACTATTTTTGTTTGTAAACTATTCTCAAATTGAGCATAAGACTTCCTGTTACTTAGTTTTTCATAAAGTGATGCAGATGACAAAATAGTCAAGTATTCAGCATTATGTATCTTTTCCTCAGGGGAAAACACTGACCTCCCAACACAGCATGGATGACATTTGGTTGTTTATATAGTTTAGCTTCTGCTATTCACCAATTGGGCCATAGTTACTAATTACATATTTTAACACAAATTTCATGCGAATCATAAAAATACTATCATTAACTTTGGGTACTACGAGCTCTTAGTTCGTAACTTTACACAAAAATGTAAGGAAAACACAATACATGTGCTACCTCCCAGTGGTGACTGATAGGAACTACTGTTTCATTTGCAAAATAGAAGTTGAAGCCAGTTTTATCTTGTATTCTTGAAAATAGTTATTCAAAGGTGAACATCTTAGAAACTCCTATGATGAGCTGCAGTTGATATAATAAAATTTGAGGGAGGTTGAAATAATGGGAACAGAAATAATTATAGAAGCACACTGACCTTTATATCCCCTGACAACAGAGTAATTTTTTAAATGCATTACAATTAATGCTTTTCTCGTTAAAATGGCATTAAGGGTTTATCAACCATTAATTGATTAAATCTTTGTTTCCCATACACAAACATACAGGAATTTTTTATAACATAAAATATTGTAAAGTATCTGATAGAAGGAAAGAGGAGATGGAAAAGAAAGTACAGTAGAACCTCAGAGATTTAAAGGGAATAGCGAAAATGGACAGATACTAGAAAAATCACTCTGATGTTTTCTTGTAAGAAAAAAAAAGATACATTATCCCTTCTTTAAGGTCTTTATCTGTTCTTTACATATTATACAACAAATCTTTAGGAAAAGTGATTTTTTAACATTATAAAAATATCAACTGCTATCAATAAACTTTAATACAGAATATTATCATCAAGGTCTATAACCCAGACAAGATCCATAACTATGGACAAGGAAGGGGGTGACTAGAAATACACATGTACCACACACACACACACACACACAATTAATCAAACTATGAAGCAGAAGACTAAGTCCACAACAAAATAGTCATTCTGAGGAATACAGATATTCTCAAGTACCAACCCAGGCTGTAGACACAGTCTTCCCTATGAAGAGAATACTTAAACTCTTGAGGGAATTAGGAAGGTTCTTTAGCCCCATAAGAACAAACATTACCAAAGAGTGAGAGTACTTCATTAAACTGAGTTCCAACTTGAAAATATGCTCGATTATTGAGAAGCCTACAAGCCAAATTCCCATGTTGAAAAACACAGAAAACGATTCTACCTGACTGACATCCTCTCCATTACCTTGGACCAGATCTCTTCACGCAACCCTATTTTTCCTTGATTTTTAATTTGCTCTTCTGATTTAAGTTATGTGTATACCAGTCATCTCTCCTGGCCCATAGGACCACAATTTCTCAATCCCTCCCAAGAATTTAGTTTAAACCCATTCAAGTCTGCCCTGTCTAAATAGAGTTACTACATTTTGTTACAAAAGAATCACCTGGACTACTTATTTTATAATGCAGTTTCCAGGTTGCTATTACCCCTCCACCATTTGGAGGTTCTCAAGCCAATCAGATTGAAGAGGGGCTCAGAATTTTGGACTTTTAATAAGTATTCAATATGGTTCTCGTATCCGAGTTAGAGAAACACTTACCAATCAATGACCTACAGATTTGACCATATTCTAGCAGCCTGATGATCCAGTAACAGTTACTATAGTAATGTAATATTATGCTTCTTCTCCAACACCACGCATAAACAAAATAAGCAAAAAACTAAGACTAATACTGTAGAGATCAAAATTTGCATTCAACCCTATAGAATAAGAGAAATAAGAGTATCTTTGACCACCAGGAGTTATGCTATAGACATGTCTCAGGGATTCTGAGATCTCACTATATAACCTATCAACTAGTCAGCTCTTTATGTTTACCTAATCTGCAGATTCAGAACCTCTCTTTTTTTTTTAAAGATTAGGTTAGTTCCCCGGCAGGAGAATGGGCTGAGAAAATTCTTATTCAGCCGTTAGCTTTATACAAAATTCTATTTGCTTATTCAAATTGATTACATCTGAATTCCTATTGTCCAGCTATTTTTAGACTGGGTCCATGTCTCTTTGTTCTCTTATCTTTTAACTTGGTCCCTTTTTTATTTTTTCTAGCACCCTAAATTTGACCAACTGCTTGCCAGAATTTATGCTATCTTATTGCTTTCTGGCTTAACTGCCCTCACTGGAGTGGTCCACTTAATCTACAATAATTGCTGTTTCTCCACTGCACAGATGAATTCCAAGTCTTGGCTCGTATCAATTTTCCCAATTCACTTGCTGCCAATATTCTAGCTTACCATCAAGCAATCTTTCTATCATGAATAATCACGACTTTGTTTTCCAGCCCCCACTTCCTGAAAAAAATGCCCTATAGATAGAGAAAAAGTTCTACAAATTCAAGAGATTTTTGGTTGCCTCCTATATCACTCAACCCTAATCACTACCCTCTTAATAAGATTTCCAGTAATTATTTGGTAGGCTTCTTTCATGGAACTCTATAGCCTGTACTACTTAATCCCACCTGGGGACTCAGCCCAGCAGGACCCCTTGATCAGTAAATATTGTTCCACTTGTAAAGGGTATACACAGCATCCAGAACCTTCTATGATTCAAACTGAAGGCATAGGATCTCCAACAGTATTTGTTAAATAATTTACAGAATATCACAAATCTTTTATGAGCTAAGGGTTAGCCAATGCCTACATGAAGCCAGAACTCAATAGGAGTGACCTCTAGGCTAAGAGGAATTTCCCTAAAATCATCAAAAAGAAAACACCTCTGCACTCAAGTCCTTGTTGACTACATTAGAAGAGTGGCTAATGTAATGAAGTAAAGAAAAGTAATAAAATTTTAGATTACTGAAATGAAATGCTATAATAATAAGAATTGGAAGTTATGAGGCCAAAAAATTAACACTGGCAAGATTAGAAATCAAATTGTATGCCATAATAAAACTTACATTTTTTTCTATAAATTACTGGGTATCTGTAAAAAGTTTTCAGGTAGTTGAAGACATGATGAAAATTGTATTTTATACAGATTGCTCTGCCAAGATTGGGGAAAATGGATGGTAGTGATGGATAAAGGCAGGAAGACCAGTTCTGAGGCCACTCTACTAATCCCAATTAGAAATTACCTAAACTTGAGCCTGGGTGGCTCAGCCGGTATAGCCTCTGACTTCTCAGGTCATGATCTCACAGTTCATGAGCTTGAGCCCCGTGTCAGGCTCTGTGCTGACAGTTTAGAGCCTGGAGCTTGCTTTGGATTCTGTGTCTCCCTCTCTTTATCTGTCCCTCCCATGCTCACGCTCTCTCTCTCTCTCTCTCTCTCTCTCTCTCTCTCTCTCTCTCAAAAATAAATAAATGTTAAAAAAAAAAAAGAAATTACCTAAGCCTGAAATATTGAATTCAATGGAAGTAAGGTTGAATACAATGTATGGGTGAAATATTTATAAAAAAAGATCAACAGTGTTTGACCCAGAAATTCTGCTCCTAGGTATATGCTCAAAGGAATGTTTGCACACGATTATCAATAGACATGTATAAAACATTTATAGTAATATTATCAAATTATAACAAATATAGCAGTACCAAACTGGAAACAATTCAAATGCCCATACAAATAGAGTAGATAAATCATGGTATTTTCATATACTGGATTACTATGTAACAATTAGAACAGAACTATTGCTAACATACAAAAATATAGGTGAACTTCACAAACACAATAGTCAGCAATAGAAGCCAGATACAAAACAGTACATACTGTATGATTTCATTAATGTCAGGTAAATAGACCACTTAATATATAGTGCCAGAAGTCAAGATAATGGTTGCCTTTGGCAGGAAACAGGAATGGGAGGGCCGTGAGGTTGCTTCTGGGTTACTGATCATGTGCTGTTTCCCAATTTGGCTTCTGGTTACTTTGTGAAAATTCATCTAGTTGCATTCTTATGTTTAGTGTGTTTTTCTCTATGTGTGCTTTCCTCATAAAGTATTACACTTAAAAATGAAAAATGGCTGAATGACTAAGATATAAGAGGATAATGAGTCATAATAACTGGAGTTAAACATGTAATCATTTTTTTATTTATTAAATGTTTATTGAGCGTCTATTACCTATAATATATATGCTAGACATGTACATAAAATGCTGTGGAAGTTTTTATTTATGCTTTAGGGGACCGGAAAGGGCTGCATTAAGATGATTGATATCTGAATTAGAAATTGGAGGATAGAGTAGGATTGTGTCAGGTAGGGATTACAAACAATGGCATTTCAGGCAAAGAGAGTATTACAGCATAACACTGAATGTTCAGGGTAAAGTGACTTGAATGACAATTTTTAACTTTACTGCATGGAAATTAGAGGGATTTGAAATGTATTTGAATGGAGAAGTGTCATGACACATTTACAGGAAGTAAATCACACATGGAATGTTTTGGAAGGACAAGATTATCAAGAGGATTCAGGATGCTATTGTAAAGGTCATGGTGAGGAGCTTTGAATATTTGTTCTGCCACTGCACCAGAAGAAATAGAAAGAGTAATGGGCATGAACATCTATAAAGAGCAGACATCTATGGAACTTGATGATTCATTTTGGAATCAAAGAAGACACAAAACAACTCTTGTTAATATTAGAGATCCTCTTATATACTGAGAAGTGGATCACCTTCTTGTTTCTCTTGTTTAAAAAAGGATTCTCATATCCTACCTGAAACATACTTAATCAGACCTTCTGGGGTTCAAATATCGTATTTAAGTAAGTCTTCCTTGTGATTTTTTTAACATTTATTTATTTTTGAGAGAGAGAGAGAGAGAGAGAGAGAGAGAGAGAGGCAGAGAGAGAGAGAAAGAACGCGAGCAGGGGAGGGGCAGAGAGAGAGGGAGACATAGAATCCGAAGTAGGTTCCAGGCACTGAGGTGTCAGCACAGAGCTCGATGTGGGGCTCCAAGCTACTAGCCGTGAGATCATGACCTGAGCCAAAGGTGGCCACCCAGGTGTCCCGCCTTGTGATTTTAATAAAAAGTTGTTTGCTCTCCACGTTCTTATCTGATATATCAAAGAGATGGAATCGGTAGACCTCTTGTGGAAGTTACTACAAATGAAGTTTAAGCTTTATAACAGATTCCGATCTTTTTTTTTGTAACTGTAACACTTAGGAAGTGCTGTTACACAGAATGGAATTGGAATGGGTGAATGCTCTGAACGAAAATACATCAAGAGTTCAATAAATGAATCTCTACCAAAAGAAGTCTGAGGGTAAAACTGTCTTTAGAGTAAGCAGCTGAATTTAATTTTAGCTGCAACTGTGTTTTGAGTGTCTTTACATCTTCTGCCAAGCTGAATTAGTTGGCAACTGTGATTCCTGATGAAGAGCCTCATTTTACACAAGAAAAGAGATGAGAAGTTAACTGGACTTTTCTCACTACCATATCTAAGAGAAGAGTTTAGCTTCCCCGGTAAGGCAGCGAACAAACTTTACCCGTACATGGAGCCAAACTCCACAAGAAAGGAACGAAAGAAAAGAAAATATCAGGACATCCACTGATAAAGTCCAAAGAATTATTGCAAACTACCTTCAATACCGATTGTTGATTACTTGAAAATTTTATGATGCCCAGGCTAGTTTGCCCTATCTGAAGTGAATTAGTGGGTGTTCTAGGCAATCACTATTGGATAGAGGAATTTTGTATGGGTGTTTCTTCTAGCTCTAACAGAAATGAATAAATATTGAAACTCACCTCAGAATCCTCCATAGTCCACCTTTTATTTTAATTCTGAAGCAACCTCAGATCCTGGAAGTCTCAAATATAGCCCATGGTTTGTACAAGAGCCATGACTTGAACCCAGATATCCTTACTTCTGGAAACATGTGCTTTTCCCTATAACAAACTGACTCTCTAATAGTAGGAAACTTTACATTTCTCCTTACCTGCCAAGTATCTGAGTTTCTGATAAGCAAACTGATTTAAATAAAAACAAAACAAACATTTAACTGAACTTCCAAACAGTTTTTCATAGAAATGCAGTTAAAATAAAGTTCACCCTTTTTAAGTGTAAAGTTCAATGAGTTTTGACAAATATATACAGTTGTGTGATCACCATCATGGTCAAGTTATAGACTATTTCATCATCCCAAAATATTTCCTGATGGCCCTTTGTAGTCAATTTTCACATATTACCCTCCTCCATTCTTTGCAATCTCTGATATGACTTATGTCCCTATAATTTTGCCTTTTCCAGAATTTCATATAAATAGAATCATACAATATAGAGCCTTGGTGCACGGCTTCTTTCATTTAGTGTAATGATTTTGAGATTCATCATGTTGCCTTTTTCCTTAGTTTATACCTTTTTATTGCTGAGTAGTATTCTATTAATGTATCACAGTAGTCTTTGTCCATTCAAAGTTAATACGCATTTAGCTTCTTTCCAGTTTGGGATGATTATGAACAAATCTACAACAAAGGTTTATGTAGGACCTTTATGTGGACATAGGTGTCATTTCCTTTGGATAAATACCTAGGGATGGGATTGCTGTATAATATAAACGAATGTTTAACATAAAAAAACTGATAACAGATAGAAGGTTGATTTTACTGTATTTACCACATCGTAAATCAACATGTTACTTCTCTAATATTAAGTGATGTTGAGCATCTTTTCATATGTCTGTTAGCCATCTGGATATCTTCTCTGGAAAAGTGTCTATTCATGTGTTCTATCCATTTCTTCACTAGATTATTCTTTTTTTTTAGATGATGAGTTTGATAAGTTCTTTATAGATTTCAGACACCTTTCATCTGATATGTCATTTGCAAATAAAAACCACTGTAAGTTCCCACCTCCACCTGTCAGAATGGCTGAAATGAACAACTGAGGACACAACAGATGTTGGTGAGGATGTGGAGAAAGGGGAACACTTTTGCACGGTTGGTGGGAATGCAAACTGGTATAGTAGCTACTCTGGAAAACAGTATGGAGGTTCTTCAAAAAAATAAAAATAGAACTACCCTATGACTCAGCAATTGCACTACTAGGTATTTATCCAAAGGATACAAAATTGCTGATTCAAAAGGCTACATGCACCCCAATGTTTATAGCAGCATTAGCAATAATAGCCAAATTATGGAGGAGCCCAAATGTAGCTCTACTGATGAATGGATAAAGATATATATATATATATATATATATATATATATATATATATATAGGAAAACTATGAAACTAGAGTGTATTATGCTAAGCAAAATAAGTCAAGCAGAGAAAGACAAATATATGATTTCACTCATATATGGAATTTAAGAAAAACACAACAGATGACCAAAGGGGAAGGGAAGGAAAAGTAAGATAAAAACAGAGAGGAAGGCAAAAAGTAAGTGACTCTTAAACACAGAGAACAAACTGAAGGTTGCTGGAGAGGAGGTGGGTGGGGGGTATGGATTACATGGGTGATGGGCATTAAGGAGGGCACTTTCTACCCTGTATGTCAACTAACTTGACTTTAAATAAATTAATTTAAAAATATCATGTTACTGACTCATAGATCTTGGTAGAAGACACGACTCCTGGAACAGATAGAAAGGATGTCATTAACCATATCACAGCAAGCAGCAACAGCATCAGCATGTTTGCATCTGTTCTCTTTGCCCCTCAATCCCATGGGAGGGTTATAGAGGACCTACAAGCATGTGCATAAGTTATAGAAGTGCAGCACTGAATTTGGGGAATCCACCTCTTTTAAGCAAGACCAGTCTTTCTCCCAGGGGAGATATCGCCTCCCCTTCAATGCTGCTCACTGTGTTTGGTCTTTCATAATATCCAATCTACATGTCTGTATGTGATCTACCTTATGCCAGCAGAAATGAAATGAGAGGTGGAGACTGCAATCAGAGTTGTTAGGAGGGTTATTTGATATCAGAGGTAAAGCATGGAGAAGCTACAAATAGTTTTTAGCTTTCTGGTTCAATCTGGTTTAGGTGACTGTCCAAAAGCTGGCATAGATGGGAATGACATTTTTTTGGAAGATATTGGGCGTGGCCATTCTAATAAGTTAGGTTTGGCCCATCGCAAGTTTGAATAATCTCTATATGATCATTCTATTCAAAATAGTATGCTGATAATTAATGTTCTACTGAATTTCTTGCAAATTCAAGACCAACAACTCTGAAATAAATTGGGGGGCAGGTTGAAAGCAACACGTAAAGTAAACAAAATTCCACTGGGATTTACATACCTCATAACAATTTTAGTTATGCTAATTTTAAGCACAACAGAACACATCTACTAAACAAACCAATTGTTCTCTAGGACTTTTCTGAAGCAGAAGAGAAAATGACAGCCACTGCCTATTTCCTTTCTTTTTTGGACAAAGTACTAACAAGACTAACAAGTGAATAACAACTCAAATCTCTGTGGTTGGAATTTTCTATTGTTTTTTATATTTTAGAAATATTCTTTATAACTGTTTTCAAATGTTCACTTGAGTCAACTATGCTACTGAAGTGTGATTAAAACAGGCTTTATTTCCTCTGTTCCTATTAAATAAATTAAAATATAATACAATAAAAAACTGAATTTCTTGAGTATCAGATCAAGGAAAAAAATACATATTTTAATTGCTGGTATAAAATGATTTAAAGCCCAAAGAAAAAACATTTGATGTTTCTTGAAGGAATTGAAAAAACAATGGACAGTTTATTCTTCTCTGTGTATTTAGAACAAAGAATATTTGGAGAAAAACACATAGATGAGAAGGAACTTTATTTCTATACTGGCAAAAGAAAAAAAAATCCTTTCCCAAAATAAGGCAGGATGTTTTGTTGCTTATTGTATTTTAATCTTTATGAGCCATTTTAAAACTCACGAAGTTCTGGGGGAGGGTAAGTTTTGAATACTGAGAATTACAATAAGAATGATGACTAGAATGCATTTTGATCAATATTCAAACATTACTGAGATTTAACTAAAAACTGATTAATTTGGTAAGAAAAAAAAAATTTAAGAATGATCTTAACTGGAATCATTGAAGTAAGTCTTGATATTTAAAGTGTTCTTTTTCCAGAATATAAAATTACAAAATCAAGGGGCGCCTGGGTGGCGCAGTCAGTTAAGCGTCCGACTTCAGCCAGGTCACGATCTCGCTGTCCGTGAGTTCGAGCCCCGCGTCGGGCTCTGGGCTGATGGCTCAGAGCCTGGAGCCTGTTTCCGATTCTGTGTCTCCCTCTCTCTCTGCCCCTCCCCCATTCATGCTCTGTCTCTCTCTGTCCCAAAAATAAATAAACATTGAAAAAAAAAATTTTTTTTAAAAATTACAAAATCTAATGCTGATATCTTTCCTTTGTACTTGGTTCAATATATCACTCATCAAAAGTTATAATCCAAGGTTGACTAGAATTAGTTTTCACATAAGGAATACAAAGCACATTATTAGAATTATATAATAATAAAATGTGAAGCAATTTAGATGCTGTAATTCATATCTCTGTCTTTTTGTGGAAAACCTGTAGACTACATGCTAGTCCTCTTAGAGAGTAGTAAACAGGGAAAAGTTATGTCTAATGAAAAATTAGCATGCTTCCTTCTAGACAAAAAGAGTCAATATCCCTTCTATGCTTGAAGATCGTGGAAAATAAAGTTAGTTTTATAATAAATTCCCTCAGTTTAGTACTTTAGGAATATATTTTATTATACAAATATGTGTGTTACATGTTTGTATAAGAATATATGTACTTTTAGGGGGTGCTTGGATGGCTCACTCAGTTAAGCATGTGACTTCAGCTCAGGTCATGATTTTGTGGTTTGTGGGTCTGAGCCCTGGGTCAGGCTCTGTGCTGACAGTGAGGAGTCTGCTTGGGATTCTCTCTCTCCCTCTTTCTCTGCCCCTTCCCTGCTCATTCTCTCTTTCTCTCTCTCTCTTTCTCTTTCTTTCTCTCTCTCTCTCTCTCTCTCTCTCTCTCTCTCTCAAAAATAAATAACCTTTTAAAGATGACTATATGTGGGGCACCTGGGTGGCTCAGTCCATTAAGTGTCTGACTCTTGGTTTCAGCTCAAGTCATGGTCTTGCAGTTCATGGATTCAAGCCCCGCATTGGGCTCTGTGCTGACAGTGCAAACCCTACTTGGGATTCTCTCCCTCTGCCTCTCCCCTGCTCGTGCTCTCTCTGTCTCTCTCTCAAAATAAATAAATAAACTTAAAAAAATTTTTAAATAAAAAAATAAAAAGGAATATATGTACTTTGTAATTTTATATATATGTATATATATGTGTGTGTGTGTATATATATATATATAAATACATATATATATATAATTACTTTAATCAATATTTAATGAGGGCTTTTTATTTTCCAGTGACTCTATTAGGTACTTTAAATTCAAAAATAAATAAGTCTCCACTATCATGGTATTCATGATCCATTAGGCGAGGTTAATAATTTAATTAAAAGTCTGTTTCTTAAAACTCCTCATTACATCTTATTAACTGAATAATTAGCACACCAGTGGCAAAAAATAAGAAGTGATTAGCTTTGCATGCTACAACAGAAATGGCTTCCAAGAGGACAAATTGCTTAATCTGAATTTTGCAAGATTCACAAACTGAATAAGAAAGGTAACTGTTTTGGGTGCCTGAGTGAATCAGTGCATTAAAGTGTCTGACTCTTGATTTCAGCTCAGGTCATGATCTCATGGTCCATGGGTTCGAGCCCTGCATTGGGTTCCAAGCTCACAGCATGAAGCCTGCTTGGGAGTCTCTCTTTCCCTCTCTCTGCCCCTGTCCTGCTTGTGTGTGTGTGCTCTTGAAAGAAAGAAAGAAAGAAAGAAAGAAAGAAAGAAAGAAAGAAAGAAAGAAAGAAAGAAAAGAAAAGAAAAGAGAAAAGAAAAAGAAGAGAAAAAGAAAGGAATTTTAATGGTGAGGTGATAGTATACAGAAAAAAAGAAAGACAACAATAGAGTCGCACAATATCAGAGTGAACTGGGGTAATAATCAGTAATCATATATGTCTGGAGTGTAGCATTGGTGTATGGAATCATTCAGTGGGTGATTAGACTAGAGGAAGAGTTCAGAGCCACTTTGTTGGAGCACAGAATGTCTCCTTAAGAACTTTTAACACTTCTAGAAGTCAGCAGAAAGTAGGGAAGTAAAATGGTCATATCTGCAAATCAAAATCTTACTCTAGAAGAAATATAAAGAATAAATTGCATGACACAAAAACAGGCACTCAGATCAATGGAACAGAATAGAGAACCCAGAAATGGACCCACAAACATATGGC
Source organism: Felis catus (assembly GCF_018350175.1). Classification (NCBI taxonomy): domain Eukaryota; kingdom Metazoa; phylum Chordata; class Mammalia; order Carnivora; family Felidae; genus Felis; species Felis catus. Next base: position 202,339,475 of record NC_058368.1, on the reverse strand, counting down.
CAACTAATCTTTGACAAAGCAGTAAAGAATATCCAATGGAATAAAGACAATCTCTTCAGCACGTGGTGCTGGGAAAACTGGACAGCAATATGCAGAAAAATAAACCTGGACCACTTTCTTACACCATACACAAAAATAAACTCAAAATGGATGAAAGACCTCAATGTAAGACAGGAAGCCATCAAAATCCTAGAGGAGAAGGCAGGCAAAAATCTCTTTGACCTTGACCGCAGCAACTTTTTACTCAGCACATCTCTGGAGGCAAGGGAAACAAATGCAAAAATGAACTATTGGGACCTCATCAAAATAAAACACTTCTGCACAGTGAGGGAAACAATCAGCAAAACTAAAAGGCAACTGATGGAATGGGAGAAGATATTTGCAAATGACATATCAGATAAAGGGTTAGTATACAAAATCTGTAAAGACCTTATCAAACTCAACACCCACAAAACAATAGTCCAGTGAAGAAATGGGCAAAAGACATGAATAGACACTTCTCCAGAGAAGACATCCAGATGGCCAACTGACACGTGAAAAAATGCTCAACATCACTCATCATCAGGAAAATACAGATCAAAGCCACAATGAGATACCACCTCACACCTGTCAGAATGGCTAACATTAACAACTCAGGCAACAACAGATGTTGGTGAGGATGCAGAGAAAGAGGATCTCTTTTGCACTGCTAGTGGGAATGCAAACTGGTGCAGCCACTCTGGAAAACAGTATGGAGGTTCCTCCAAAAACTAAAACTAGAGCTACCCTACGACCCAGCAACTGCACTACTAGGTATTTATCCGAGGGATACAGGTATGCTGTGTCGAAGGGGCACATGCACCCCAAAGTTTATAGCAGTGCTATTGACAAAGTGTAGAAAGCATCCAAATGTTCATCGACTGATGAATGGATAAAGAAGATGTGGTATACGTATACAATGGAGTATTACTCGGCAATCAAAAAGAATGAAATCTTGCCATTTGCAACTATGTGGATGGAACTAGAGAGTATTACGCTAAGCGAAATTAGTGAGTCAGAGAAAGACAAACATCATACGACTTCACTCATATGAGGACTTTAAGATACAAAACAGATGAACATAAGGGAAGGGAAGCAAAAATAATATAAAAACAGGGAGGGGGACAAAACATAAGAGACTCTTAAATATAGAGAACACACAGAGGGTTACTGGAGCGGTTGTGGGAGAGGGGATGGGCGAAATGGGTAAGGGGCATTAAGGAATCTACCCCTGAAATCATTGTCGCGCCATATGCTAACTAACTTGGATGTAAATTTAAAAAATAAATTAAATAAAATGGTAAAAAAGAAAGAAAGAAAAAATTGCAAAGGTAGCAGAAAAGATACGAGGTAAGAGGTTGGTACAATGTTAGGTAATACTACTTGTGACAGCTGCATCCCTTTAAAATGTATTCTTTGTATTGTACTTGGCAGCATGCCTGTCATGCTGTGACATAACTTGTTAAAGCCACTTAAAATACTTTTGCAAGTAAATATGTGTACGTAGGTGTGTAGATATAGATATCCATATATGCATTCAAGAGTTAATATTAAATATAAACATACACTATATAATACACTGAGGTACCCTAACATCTAGAAATATTCTTTTTACTCTAATTATTAAAGGATTCAGATATATTGTCTGGAAAAGAGACAATATATGTCTAGCCTCACTGAAGTGACATATGATGAATTAATATGATATATGTGATTTTGGTCCTTTGAATAACATTTTCATAAAAATAAGTTAGTGCAATGCTGTTACAAAGTTATGACCATAATCAACCACATTTATGAAAGTTTATATAAAATAAGCATGTACAGAGGCAGAGCAGCAGGAAGAGCTAGAGGCAAAATATTTTAATGAAAAAAGGTAAAATTGAAAATGCTCATAATAGTTACTAAAAACCATGATAATATCCATTGCCCTGGGACCAGTACTCAACAATTATCTTCCCCAAACTGGAAACTGACAGCCCTGAGATTATTCCCATAAGGACAACTTAAAAAAATTCTAATTTATGGAGAATCACTTTGGAAAGGACACTTAATTTATTTATAAGTTTAAAGGAGATTGATTTCTAGTGTGATTATTTAAATGGGAAAAATTATGGAATTTTTAGATTTCAGAAGTTTTTATTTATGAAATTCTAGTTACATTGCTTTCTTTCCATATCGCACATTAAAAACTAAAGTGGAAGCTCATTCTGAGTTACCATTTATTCTAAGTTTGGTATACTATTCTTTCATTTTATAAAAAGAATATGAATTCTATTTTACTGAAGTATTTCAATAACACAGAAAAGACTTTTATCCATATCATTTTCCATTGTGCTACTAATATTATAGCAATGTGCCTTCTCAATGAGAATCCTAAACATTCTCTTTAGAATTAACTTGGATGCCATACATGTAAGATTACGATTCTTGGTAAAATATCCACATTTTCCCCACTTACATATGAATGGATCAGTGACCCTGAACCTATTGCTTTAGGAATGAAGAGATATTATATTACTCCTCTCCTAAAATTTAGAGTTGAGATACAGTAGGTGGAAGGAAAAATAGATAATAAAGATATGTAAAATGTTCAGACCTTTGTTCCAGTTATATTTGCTGTGTCTGTTAAGAAGCCACTTCCCAAGCAAGCCCATTGTTCTAAGATGACTCTGCCCTCCTTCTAAGTTGGGAATGTCTCTGATTAAATGGGGAAGGAGCTGAAGGATAAAACTTATAGTAAATAAAAAATGTAATAGTTAAATATCTGTAAAATTATCTCCCTTTTAACAATAAACATCAATTAGAAGTAGCACCAATATGGAGCACACTTAATGCTTTGTGTTGATCAGATGGAGAGAAAGACCCAAGAAGAGCTGCCACGCCCTTCCTGTTTGGGAAAGACTTGTCTTCTGACTTGAGTTTTAGGAGATGAAAGATGACATCTTTCTTATTTGTTTTTTCTCTAATGCATTACTCTGGGATGAACTTAACATTATTTTTAAATCATACAAAAATGGGGGAAACAGGACCATGATTTTAGACTGTGAATCTGTCAAGCTCTCCTACTTGACATGAGGAAGTGTGCTCTTCCAGAAGGCTGCAGTGAAATGTGGTAGGCAAAATTTGACAGATGGCCATAGGAGGGACTCAAAGATAGCCTTGATTGAAAAGGTTGGAACACTGGATAAAGTGCTTAAGAGGATTGTCACTTTTAATTAGTAACATTGGTATACTCAATATGACTTTTCAGAAATGATCGAATACCAAATCATTTTATTATCAAAATAAGGACCAACATCATTTGTCAATTCATGTCATTTGATAAAAAGTGCAATGACATGGGTGCCTGGATGGCTCTGTTGGTTAAGCATCTGACTCCTGATTTCAGCTCAGGTCATGATCTCATGGTTTGTGGGATCCAGCCCCACCTCGGGCTCTGCACTGACAGCACAGAGCCTGCTTGAGATTTTCTCTCTCTTCCTCTATCTCTGCCCCTCCCTCGCTTGCTCTCTCTCTCTTTCTCTCTCTCTCAAAATAAATAAATAAATAAACAAATATTTTTAAAAAGTGCGATGACAATCTAGAGGGTTGTTGCTTTCTATCACAGGCAGCTGCCTTCAAAAACTAGATGAACACACCACAATCATTTCTATATCAGTTATTTTTTGCAGCATAGCAAATCAGCCCAAATGTAGTGGCTTAAAACAATAGCATTCAATATTTTCATATTTATGTGCTCTTTTTGTTCTTATAGCCTGAACCATTTTGTGGGGACTGGATGGCTTATGAGGACCACATTCAGATGCCTGAGCCCTTAAGTACCATGGCAAGGATGGCTAGTATACATGGGTGGCTGAGGTCTCTCTCCATGTGCTCTCTCATCCTCCAAGAGTATAGCCCAGCTTGTTGAGATGTTGATGGAAAAAAGAAGCAAGGAGGAAGTCTCAATGCCCATGCCCTTTGCAAACCTCAACTTGTGTCATGTTTGCTAATGGCCACTGGCCAATACAAGTCACATGCCCAAGCCTGATATAACAGCTAGAACAATAAACACCATTTTTTGTGAGACTCTTCAAATATGACTACTATCTTTTTCCAGTTTACCACAGTGTCCTAAAGTATAAAAAAATCAAGTATATGGTTTCCAAGTGTTGTAATAATTTTAGTAATTTGAAGGAGAATGTATCTAACAGTTCAACACAGCACTTGTTTTAGGCATTGCCCACCCAGATTTGACATTATTCTAAACTCTCAGAAAAAGGACATCATATTCACCAAGATATTGAAATTTTGGGCCAATGTGCTTTTCTTCTTGGGTATTTGCCATACTGTTGTTGGCAGAATAATGCCTGCCCACTCCCCATTTCAGGTAACGCAAATGTTTTCTGGTTCTGCCCCAATCAAAAAGCTGACTCTGACCCTCTCCTCCTCATTGAGTGCTTCAGCCTCCAAGGGGACCCCATGCCACCCTCCTGGGATATCACTGGGACCTGCACCAAACAAGGATCATAAGACTAGGCTAGATGTCATCTTCTAGCAGATCAGGGGATCTGCCTACAGCAACCACATCTCAAAGTGGACAGCGGTTTGTCATCCTGAGAGCTGTGGCTTGGGCATCTTATTTTTATTTACTTTTTTAAGAGTGAGGTTTCACAGAGTTTAGAGGGGTTTTTATTTCCTTTATTAACATGTTTTTCCAGGTTGTTGTATTTGGGACATAGCAGTGACCTCAGCCTTAACCTTTTTTTTGTTTCTGCTCCCATTTTCAGAGACCCAGGTAGCATGGTGGGGATTTGGCCACTCCCTGCTCTGCTCTGAGTCAGGCACTATCACTGTATAAAAATTCTATCATAAATTGAACTGGTTTCTCCAAACAAACAAATAAACAAACAACGTACACTTGGCTTTTTGTTTTTATTTTTGTTTTTTGCCACCTGCTTCAAAGTGAGGTATAAAAGTATGTTATAGTCATCTATCTGCACATGGGACAATAGTAGGGGAAATGGGCTCATCTGCCTAGAAAGGTGAGCAGGGATTTCAGGATATAAAACTGACTCAGATCTAATTCCAATGGGTGCATATGCCTGTGAAGTGAACCATTCAGCTGTTACGAGGTGTAGTTACTGCAGGTGGCCAGATTATATTGTCCTGTCGTCACCAAGGTCCCACAGGTGGAAGGGGGCGGTGCTGGTTTCTGGTATAGCCCCAGGGTTAGACTAGGACTTCTTTTGTCCACTTCTTAGTCCCTGGAATTTATGAACGTGTTTATTTATATGGCAGAAGTGACTTAGATAATTAAATTAAGGATCTTGAGATGGGAAGCTGATCACAAATTATCCTGTTGGACCTAATGTAATCAAGAGTTCTTATAAATGAACAAGGTAGGCAAGAGAGTCAGCGTGACAGTTTGAAGATGTTTACCACCATCTTTGAAAAGAGAGGAAGAGGCTATGAGCTAATGAATATAGGTAGCCTCTAAATGTTGAAAAAGGCAAGGAAACAGATTCTTCCCTAGAGCTTTCAGAAGAAACCTAGCCCTGCCAACACTTTGATTTTATTCTAGTGAAACCCATTCTGGATTTCTGAACTCCAGAAGTATAAGGTAACACATTTATATTATTTTAAACCACTAAATTTATGGTGATTCATTACAATGGCAATAGGAAAATAATACATATATCATATGTATTAACACAGTCTTGTTATTTATTCTGCCCTTGATAAAACTTAAAACATAAATTTCAAAACAAATAAAATGCATTGTCTTTCTGCTAAATCTACTATTCATTATATGCTCCATTGTTTTGTTACAAGCATTCAAGAGATAGTATTCCGATGCACAACCACTAAATCATCTTTAATTCTCCCTTCTCCCCTGCCATTGAAATCCAATCCTGCTGCTAGTATCATCCCCAATGACTCAAGAATTCATCCTTTCTTTTGACATTCTAAATTTACTAGATCAGTCCCAGTCTTATTATGTCGTGTTATGACTATGGCAACAGCTTTCTAAATGGTTTTCCTCTGCTTTTCTCCAATTCTATTTATTCCAAGCAGTGTTGTTATCAAGTTTTTCTCCTGTAATTAGTATGATTACATCATGTCTCTGCTAAAAAAAGACACCAATGGTTATACACTGCCCACTGAAATAACATTAAATTATTAAGACTGCCAAAGTGCTCCGTAATCTGATGCCAAACTACTTTTCTTAGCCTATACAATTTTCCCTTCAAATTCCCTAACCAGACGGTAATGTTTCCTAAGCATCCCTCACTTTATTTTCTTTATATCTTTGCCCAATTCCTTCAGTTTTCTGAGAAGGTACTTTCCCACGTCACTATATTTCAAAGTTCCTCTTGGCCTAACTCAAATACTAGCTCCACGATGCCTTTGCTCAAAACTATCTTTTTCCACCTTTGAACGCCCATAGATTCGTCTTTCCTTATGACAATTACGTCATATACCAGGTATCTAACCTTTTGTTGACATATATATATCAGCCTTTTTTTCTGGCAATAATAAAATACAATTTTCTTCTATGAATTTACTGTTTCCCCTCTTCATTTCATTTACTTCAACTGGATTGTTTTATTCCTGACTCCAGAGGTATGTGAGGTTGGCTTAAACAAAGGTAACTTTTTTGTTTCACAGTGATTGGTTCATGACTGACCACATCACTCAGTCAGAATCAGAATCATCACTCAGTCAATGAGACTCAGTATGAATTTTGTTCAATCTATTAAGAGAGAAGTATGGGACTATAGTTTCTGGTTGCCTTGCCATTCCAGAATCTCTGAGAATGAAATAAACAGTGCAGAAACCAGAGCTGAGTGATGAAGCAGTAGCATGTCTACTGACAGATTTGAATTAAAACCACCAGAGCCGGGACTCTTCAGTGATTTCAGCCAAGTTTCTTTTTATCTTTCGTAAACAACTTTCTCAGGTATTCTAGCACCTGTAACATAAAGAACTGAACTGTTACACACAAAATATAGTACCTCATATTTTATCTACTTAGGAACACAGATGGTTTCATCCAATAAACTAAACATCTCGAAGGTAAGGTTTATATACAATATACACTTGTATCATATTCCCTTGCTTATAACAGGAGTATATATATTCAGTGAATCAAGGGAAGACTCCATCAATAAGGATGACTTCCTTACAGTTAGCAGGTGTATAGGTTAAGGATAGTAGAGTCAGAGATCTGAAAAATGATGTTTCCCTATCTGAAGATAGAAGAGTAGTAAACCATCCAACAGACTTAAACTATCTCTTGCTTTTAAAGATCTCCAGAGAAAGATTATATATTAATATCCTCTTACTAAGCAGAGTATTCCTAATAACTCATTTCGATGTGCAAATTTTACTATCTATAAATTCATCCCATACCTAATTTATAGCCCTTGTGCTACCATTTTAGATTACTTTTCAATTAACTTTATCGTTACATAATGTGATTATTAAGCTACTGTCTCCTAGCTCCATATTGTCTCCTTCATATTTTGCTTTGTGACTCTGTCCTGGGACTTTGTAAACTATATCTCTGCTTTGCCAGCTGGCTTCCTTTTTAATTCAGCCAATATGAGACATTAGATAAATTGGGCAGAAGGGGATATTAGACCGGAAGATGAGAATAGAGACAGAATCTTCTCCTCCCTCTCTCTATGCTGCTCCTGTCAGCATCACCAAAGCAGCACTGTAATAAGAATCTGGTGGTTCAAGTTGCTTAGATCATGTACTTGACCAGGTATACTATATACATACATATACAATTAGTCTAGAGCTGTGTGGCTTCAACAACAGAAATTTATTTTGTCACAATTCTAGAAACAGGAACTCTGAGATCAAGGTGCTGGCAGGATTGCTCTCTGGTGAGACCTCTCTTCCTGGCTTTCAGACGGAGACCTTCTTGGTAAGTCCTCACATAGCCTTTTCTCTTTATATGCACTCTCTTGGTATTTCTTCCTTCTATAAGGAGAACAGTCCTTTTGGATTAGGGGTTCCACTCTATGACCTCATTTGACCTTAATTACCTGCCTAAAAGCCCGATTTCCAGAGTAACATTGGGGGTTAGAGCTTCAACATATGAATTTGGGGCAAACATAATTTAGTCCATAACATATACATGAAGTAAAAAGATATATAATGTGTGTGTGTGTGTGTGTTTGTGTGTGTGTGTGTGTGTGTGTGTGTTTACTGGACAATCTATGTATATAGTCTGCAGAGAAATAAAATAGTGAAATTATTTTATAGTCAAATGTTAAAAATTATATTAACTGTGCTACTTGCAGAGTTACATCTTTTTTTAAATTAATACACTCTATTTTATTTTTTTTAACGTTCATTTATTTTTGAGACAGAGAGAGACAGAGCATGAACAGGGGCGGGGCAGAGAGAGAGGGAGACACAGAATGGGAAGCAGGCTCCAGGCTCTGAGCCATCAGCCCAGAGCCGACGCGGGGCTCGAACTCATGGACCGCGAGATCGTGACCTGAGCTTAAGTCGGAGGCTCAACCAACTGAGCCACCCAGGCGCCCCAATACACTCTATTTTAAAGAACCCTTAGGTTCATAGCAAAACTGAGAAGAAGGTACGGAGTTCCCATGCACCCCCTGACCCCACACATGCATGGCCTTCCCCACTGTCGCCATTTTGCACCAAGTGGTACATTTGTTCCATGAGAAGAACGCCTAAAGAGAACCAGCAGAGGACAGCGACTGCTGAGCAGTACTACAGCTATCAAAGTAACCATATCAACAGGGAGGAGGACTTGGATAGTTCAACTGTTGGACAATACCCTCAGATTACTATGACCGATTCAGAGAAGAGGTTCACAGAGGACCACACTACATGAAGGTTCATCAAGGATAGGGAGTAGGAAATTTTCCTTGCACAGGGACACTGGGAATCGGTGGCATATTCGAGTTTCATTTCACTGTATTTTTCCTGTCGCAGGATAGAATTACCCATTGAACATCTTTAATAATAATAATGTTCTGCCACATTATTAACATATTTGCAAGCTAAGATTCAGAATTTTGCCATACATAAGACTGTCAACTGGTAAAACTATTCTAGCTATCTGGACAAGGAATTGATATAAAGCACCTTTCTAAACTAATCTGGTTTTATTTATTTCCCTTGTTTGTTTGTGGTTTTTGTGTTTGTAATATTGTCACTTTTGATGAAGATTCCTAAATAGTGGCTGCAGGTCCTCAAAGATATGAGTCCATTTTATTTTTTTAAGTTTATTTATTTATTTTAAAAGAGAGAGAGCAGGGGAGGGGCAGAGAGAGGGAGAGAGAAAGAGAATCCCAAGCAGGCTCTGCACTGTCAGCACTGAGCCCAATGTGAGGCTTGAACTTACAAACCACAAGATCATGACCTGAACTGAAATCAAAAGGCCCAACTGACTGAGCCACCCAGGTTCCCCCAGAGTCCCTTTTAATAAGATGTGTTAGGTGTGCCTGGCTGGCTCAGTCGGTTGAGTGTCCTACTCTTGATTTCAGCTCAGATTATTATCTCACAGGTTCATGAGATAGAGCCCCACGTTGGGCTCTGTGCTAAGAGCACAGAACCTGCTTGGGGTTCCGTCTCTCTCTCCCTCTCCCTCTCTCTCTGCTCCTTCCTCTCTCTCTTTCAAAATAAAACAAATAAACATGAAAAAAATTAAAGAGATGTTTTAAACTACACCAACAGACTATGCTACAGAACAAAATTTACTTTGTTCTGTATTTACAATACCCAACAAATAGCTGAATTATGTGACTTCCTACCCAATGCAAATATATTAATGTGCAGGGCTGAAATCAGTTTCCAAAAAAAGCCTACCATAATTTGGGAGTAGGCTGGCATTAGAATAATTTCTCTAAATACATTGAATTTATGCTGTACTCTTCGTTCTCTGTTCATAAAGCTGATTTATGAGAAACATCATCTAGAAAACACTAACAGCCCTCCCATTTTACAGATTGAAAACTGGAATTGTGAGGAAATAAAATGCTTTGCTCTAATTCATCTTGCAAAATGATACTGAAATTGAATAATAAATATAGGTATCCTAATTCTCATTTAATTGCCATTGTTCCAGGCTCTCTTTGCTTGTGTATTACAATAAACTTACTCAGAACTGCTGGCGCAGGGAAGTTATTTCAGAATATTTTAATATCTGCAAAGAAAATTAATATTTCTATCCTACTAGGCGGATTTGAAAGTGAAAAGACCAAACAGACATGTACTGAACTAGTCACTTGAAGGCTAAATTGAAAATAATAGAAGTGTCTATCCACTACTTATGTTTATTTACTTCACGCCCTCCATTATAATCTTGCTAAATGCACAAACTCTGCCTTCATTATTAAATTTTTGTTTCCTTTAAAAATAAGACTCCATTATCTTATTATATCTAAAGAGCAGTATATGTGGTTTGGATAAATGGAATATTTATAAGAATCAGAGTTGCATTTCATAAAGCGTGGCCCATGGAAAATTGATCCTCTGTAGTGACCTTATTATATTCGACAGGAGCCCTGTCTCTCTTAAGTAACTTTTAGGCTATTACTCATAAGCGGCTTGAGAATGTGGGGGTAACTCTGTGATACAGAAGTAGAAAATACCATGTTTGTTCACATAAAGTTGCTTAGCAATGCTGGCTTTACAGCTGCTGATATAATATTACCAGGATGGGAAGACATAAGATTGGAGCAAACATGAAGGAGACTGGACAGAAAGGTAGGAATGACTTACTGGAACTGAAAATCTACAGGAGGTTGCCATTGATTAAGTAAAGCTACTAAAACCACTGTCCAATATGCGAGAGGTGGCTGCCGGAGCGGTTTTAAGAGATGCAGTCTTTCTGCGTTAGTTTATCAAGTACTTTCCCCTACATACCTACTAAAACTGAAAAAAAAAAAAAGAAAGGGAGAAAAAATAAAATATAAAAAAAAAACTATTGCCAGGTATCCAGTATCAGATTGAGTGGCAAGAAGAAAAAAACCAGAATTACAGCAAAAGTGAATTAATGGAAGGGTAAGTTAAATAAATTGGGAAAATAAGCTATCTATTTTAATGTATATAATTAATGAAAAGAAATTGAAGGCTATGGAGGGTCTAGTGCATTTCTCCAATAAGAATGTCCTATAAAGAATTTCAAAATCAGGTTCTAGTTCAAAATGGTGATGTAAGAAGATCCTAAAGTCATCCCCCCTCATGAACACACTGAATGTGTAGCTACATACGGAAAAATTTCCTCTGAAAAACAAAAACTAGCACTAAGTTAGTGGTACCTACCCATCGGGCAAATGAGATAAAACCTACACTGGAGTGGCTGAGAGAGGCTGAGACAGTCTCACCACCCACTCCACCCCCGGCACAGTAACCCACAATTGGATGGAACTCAAAACCCCGAGCTTTTCCATGAGGAGCAAAGGATTTGAACTTCATATAAGGCACCCCAAATTTTAAGACCTGCACCTGAGAGATGAGCCTCCAAAATATGTAGCTTTGAAAGCCAGTGGGGCTTGCATTCATGAGACCACAGGAGATAGCAAACTAAGAAACAATGAAAGGTTCTTGCACAGGGACTCATCTGACTCAGAGGCCAGTGCAGAGGCAGCTAATCGAAAAGCACCCAGACTTACTGTGAAAGAGGCTCATTTGATTTTCTTAAAGCACTGGCCTCTGAGGGACAAGCATCTAGTTTAACATACATCTAGGGGTTTCCCAAAATAATCTCTGGGGACAGAGGCTAGTGGACACCATCTTTGTGCTCCCTCTGCCTCCCTTCGGCTCGCTTGTATCTCCCAGGAAAGTGATATACAGTGGACAAGTAAATTGTATGAAAATATAAGCAACATCATTTGTCATTAGGCAAGTTCACATTAAAACAATGTTTTACATCATTTCATACATAATAGAATAACTAAAATCCAAAAATTTGACAATGTTAATTGCTGGCGAGGATATGGGAGCAACTGGAACTCTAACTCATTGCTGGTGGGAAGACAAATGGTACAGTTATTGGAAGACTGTGTGTAGATTCTTACAGACCTAAAGATAGTTTTATCATGATGCTAGGTATTTACCCAAATGATTTAAATACTTACCTCCACACAAAATTCTGGACACGAATGTTTATAGAGCAGCTTTATTCATAATGACCAGAAATTGAGAGTGTCCGAGATGTCCTTCAATAGGTGAGTGGATAAACAAAGTTTGGACATCTATAAAATTAAATATTGTTCATCAGTGGAAACAAATGAGTTATCAAGACACGGAAAACATGGATGAATCTTCTATAAATATTGCTAAGTGAAAGAAGTCAGCCTGAAAAGGCTACATACTGTAGAAGTTCAATTATGAGATCTTTTGGAAGAGGCAAAACGATAGAGATGGTAAAAAGAACACGTTTACAAGAGTTCAGAGGAAGAGGGGCACCTGGATGGCTCAGTCAGTTAAATGTCCAACTTCGGCTCAGGTCACGATCTCACGGTTTGTACGTTCGAGTCCCGGATAGGGCTCTGTGCTGACAGCTCGGAGCCTGGAGCCTGCTGTGGATTCTGTGTCTCCCTCTCTCTCTGCCCCTTCCCTGCTCGCACTCTGTCTCTCTCTCTCATTAAAAAAATTAAAAATGAATAAACTTTTAAGAGTTCAGAGAAAGAGAGTTGAATGGGCAAAACAAGAGATTTTGGGGAGTGGCTTAACTATTTTGTATGATAGTGTAATGCTGGATACACGACACTACACATTTATCAAAACCCACAGAAGTTTGCAGCACAAGAAATGAATCTTACCACATGCAAATTTTTAAAGGTATTCAGGATGTTGGAGAATTCCAGAATGGAATGAATAATGCACAAAATACAAGAAAGCAATCTAACTGTATTACAAATCTATGAAACAACCTCACTTAAGAGAACGGGGGGTGGTGACAGAAAGGTGCCAATCTAAGTAACTTTGCAAATGAGTTGAATAAGACCAGAGTGAAAATAACCTGTACTCCAGCTGATAAAGTATAATCCATGAGACTATGGATTAACAATTCTAATATTGCTACATGTGTTTACTGAAATTTAGCAAATAATCAAATGAATGGCAGATTGTGAGAGCCAGACTTCCCACTGTTTAAACAGGAGTTTGCAGATAAGTGGAGAAGGCTAGAATGGATCAAGACATCAATATGGTTACAAATAGGTATACTAATAGATATGTCATATGCATGGATAATACTTACACATATATGTGCCTGTAATGTCAGCTTAGAGAGACTAGAAACAATGATCCCCACTAGCCTTAAGCACACCCAGTCCCTAGATCTTGGTTTCTAATATCATTCTCAATAAAATGAACCAGAGATCCTTGAAGAATCAGTTGATTCTTTGCCCAGGGAAGGAAATATATGATATGAGCCTGAAATATATTCCAATCCCACAAAGTAGGAAAAGGCCAAAAAATAGTACCCAGTATGGTAAGGTATGTCAAAGTGACACAGGAGTCAACTGAAAGAGCTTCCAAGAGCAAAACAGTAAAAAAAAAAAAAGGGGGGGGGAAGTGGGCATGATAAAATAAATTCTGTACTACTGAATGACACATCAAAGTATAAAATAAATGTATGCTAGTCCATAGTGATCTAAATAAATGATTAAATCAATATAAATGGGAGAGAAGAGACAACTCTCTCATGCAGATGAATTCAAATAATTAATGCCAATATTCTGCCCTCAAGGAGGGGCTAGCATAACTTTTTACTCATTAATTGAAAGATGTGCATAGTGACTTTCTTCCAAAGAGTACAGTATAGAAAAAGTGAAAAGAGAATAACTTTACAGCGAAGTAACCTGAAAAACACCACCTTAACCACCTCAACATTGGATGATGTAAAATTTGATATGATTTCATGAAAATGATACTTCATCCCTGTGGTCTTTGCCTCAAAACCATAATCTTGGTCTAATCATGAGAAAAACATCAAAAAAAAATTCCAAATGAAGAACATTTTGCAAAATACCTTACCAGGACTCTTCAAAACTCAAGTTCATGAAAACAAAGAAAGTCCCAGAAACTATGATGCCATGAGGAGCCCATGAAGACATGACTACTAAAGATAATGTGGTATCCTGGATGGGATTCTGGAACTGAAAATGGCATTAGGTAAAAACAACAGAAATACAAAGAAAGCATGTAATTTAGTTAATAGCAATGGTATGAATATTGATTCATGGGTTGTAACAAATGTGCCATATTAATATACAGTGTTAATAACAGAAGAACTGGGTATGGGGTATATGGGAACTCTGTACTATCTTCAAATTTTTTCTTTAAATATACTAATATTTTAGGATAGGTTTTTTAAAGGTTTATTTATTTATTGGGGGGGGGGGGGGTCAGTGTGCAGAGAGAAAGGAAGAGAGAGAATGCCAAGCAGGCTCCATGCTGTTAGCACAGAGCCTGACATAGGGCTCAATCCCATGAACTTGAGGTCGTGACCTGAGCCAAAATCAAGAGCCAGGCACTCAACCAAGTGAGTCACCCAGATGCCCATAAAAGAGTTTTTTTTAAGAATATATAAATCCACTCTGTATTATATCATAGTGAAATTTTAGAATATTGGGGTCAACACACTAAGATCTTCCAGAAGGAAAAGAATCAATTCCTATAGAAATAATAAACCAGAATGGCATTGGATTTCTCTAGCTGCAACATTAGAAATTAGAAGCCAATGAAACAATGTTTTCATGATGCTAAAGGAAAAGGATTCCCAGACTAGAATTATATAAATACCAATACTGTCATTTATTCATAGGCGTATAATGAGTATTTAATTAGGCATACAATTTCTCAAAAAAGTGATTATCCCTGAATCCTTTGTCAAGAATCATGATCACTCCAACGAAACAAAAAAAAGAAACTGAATGAAGCGGAAGGCACTGGCTCCGGGATACATGGGCTCTGACCCATGACAGAGATGAAGGAAAATCAATGATATCATTCGCGCTGCAGACTGAAAGATCATCTATACTAGACCAAATAAAGGAGACAGTGTTTCAAGAGGAATATCCTTAAGGAAAAATAAGATAAATTTTACTAATTTCCAAGTTTGTTAGCACACATGAAGAGGTGATGTGGTCTCTTATAGAGAATTTGGTGATCAACTGATGATAGAATAAAGAATTGAGCAAGTAAAAAAAAAAAAAAAAGAGACAATTAGTAACTCCTAGAAGAGCAAACAAATGAAATAAGCATACACTATTGATTCAGTTGTGGATAATACTTACAGAATTTTAATAAGGTAAACTCAGAATTGTGATCTAAACAAAATTATATGATATAAAACTCATCAAGGAAACAAAATAAATTAAAAACATACATTTTTGGGAGGATAGTGTAAATGAACTAGATCCCCATTTTTCTGGGAAATCAGTAGATACTACCTAAAACTGAAAAATAACATCAAATATCATTGTAAGCATAATATTTAGAAATTTAAAGGCATTGGGGCGCCTGGGTGGCTCAGTTGGTTGAGTGTCCAACTTCAGCTCAGGTCATGATCTCATGGTTCATGAGTTCAAGCCCAGCGTCGGGCTTTGTGCTGACAGCTCGGAGCCTGGAGACTGCTTCGAATTCTGGTTCTTCCTCTCTCTGCCCCTCCCCTGCTCGTGCTCTGTCTCTCTCTCCAAAAATGAATAAACATTAAGAAAAATTTAAAAAAAGAAAAAAATTTAAAGGCATATGTTCAAGCAAACAGCTTGACAAGCGGGAAGTGTTTTCAGATGAACATGAAACTCGGAACGGGAGGGACCGAGCAGGGCCCTGAATCCTGGGCTCTAACCCTGTGCAGAGCTATTTAATTTTCTATACCTAGGAATATATGAGATTTTCATCAAAAATGTAAATACAGTTGAACATGCTGAGGTTCAATTCACCTAGAATTGTATCAATCTTTAGAGAAGAGATGTGAAGTCAAGGAGATTTTAATGTAATTAGAATATGAGGTCCTTATATTGATTAGCAAGATATAGTTTAAAAAAATGAAAATAATGATATATTTTCATCACTTTATGACAGACACTAAGAAAAAAATTGGTGGGAGATTTATTAGGTAGCCAGGACACCATTACGTAAAGCGTGAGAACGCTATTTAACATCAGTTGTTAATGAAATGGATTGTGAAAAAAAACTCCCATAATATGGGAGGAGAAGATACAGATCACAAGATTTGCAGCATATAATTCTACATTAGCATAAGTGATTTTCTTTGCTGAAAAGTTGGATAAGTGCAGCGAAAATAACAACCGAAGAGCATTTTATTGCTTTCATTACTAAATTGAAGAAGTACACGTCTGGGTGGGGGAAGCAAAAGTTCTGACCTCAAAATATAACAAGATCACATTTTAAAAGCTCCTTTTGTCTCCTAAAACCTCATACAAAAATTTCAGCCTACTTGCATTTCCATTATCCACCAACACAGTATACAACAACCAGAAATAAGTGCTATTCAAGATAATTATATTTGAAAGCTAAGAAGGAGGTAGAAGTAATTAATCACAGCTTCAAGGAACCATGAAGATATGTGAGCCAGCAAAGTATCCAGAGAGAGAAATAATGTTTAACTTATTAATATATAACCTGTGCATATATAGGTATATTATTTTTTGTGAAGTCATCTATATATCCTCTCCATACTCCTTTCTCAATTAGGAAATTACTTCTTAGGAAAGACTATCCATACATTCATACTCCAATACTCCAAAATTTGTAACACTGCCTCCAACAACAATTGAAAAAACATAAGTTATATTAAACAATTCTTTAATTGTATAATAGGTAAACAAGAAATTTATTTTCAAAACTTATCCAGCATCCAAATTTTGTTTCATGAAAGATCACTACCTATGTGTGATTTTATTATTCACTGTCAGAGGGAAGTAGTTCTACTGTTTTTGAAGTTTATGGCACAATTTATGGCCCAGATGGCTCCTATTCTGATTTCTGAACTGTCAAATATCACTTTTCGAAAATTCAACCTTTCAAATATCTGTATTACATGGTTTTGTTACACATGGAAATTAAGATTCAGGTGGGTGGTATGTTTTCTCTTCATGGTGACGTTTTTCTTATCTACAGTTATCCAGAGGCACAGAGGGAGCCTGGGAGGGAGTCGAAAACTCTAATGCAATTAACTATTTAGAGTTTTAGTCCAAAGACTTCCACATTTACTAAAACAAACATGTTTCACTATTTGCTTCTTTTACCTGAAGCGTCATTCTAATCCATACACTTTCCTATCACTGACCACTTCATTACTTGACGATTCTTTTTAGGAACATCCTGCTGATACCCTTTCCAGCTTTTTCTCAATGGTCTGTTAATGTGTTTTTATCATAACTTGTATGTTTAGCACTCCTGTCCCTAACAAAGTGACTGGGGGTTCTTTGAGAATAAGAAACCCATCCTGGTCACCTCCACTCCTACAGTGCCTAGCAATATACCTGTCAAATCTTTATTATCTAATTAAGAATTTCCCAATAGAATAAAAAATTAGGTTTGAAAATTACAAACATTATAGGTGTCTATTTATGCCATTTCCCCACTTAATCTGTTGGGTCATGGTGTTGTTCTTACCATTTGTAGGAGCTCTTACCGGAGTGCTACTCTAAATCAGAAAGATTTGTTGCAAACATTTAGAAAGTAGCATATTATTTCTGTCTGTGTAGTTTTAGTGTGCATTTATGACTTGCAAGAGTTTAGTTGTAAGCACTGGAATGAGCAGCACTTGCTTCCCAGCCATTGGGAAATGACCATTGGTGCTGTAGATGAGTATCTGAATCATTGTATTGAGCAAGTTAACTCTCCTAACTGTAAGGTATTGTTTTCTCCCACTGATACTCATAGTCCTCTTCGTTCCATCTTTCCTGCTTTCTTATTCTCCTTCCTCTGTCTTGTATCAATGATGACTGTCATCACTGCTTACCTCTATTGCTGGTAGTCACGGTTAACACTTAAATGGCAATATGAGCTTCATAAAATAGTGTTAGAGTGTCTCATAGGAATATTTAATGAACTGCAGCAAGAATACAACGCACCGTTGGAGGTGTCTAATAGTAAACCCTATCTCGACACATTCAATTTCATACTAAGCTCGAGGTTCTTCTGAATGAACTACAGGTCCTCTTATATTTATATTTGAGCACTTTGTCCTGCATTTATTCTGCAGAATTTATATTTTGTGAGAACTTTAGAATAAAGTAGATATCCACTGGTTGTTTTCTTTTCCTCATGAAAATCCAAACCCACAGTGGAATGATGCATTCCATTTGACTATATATATATATATATATATATATATATATATATATACACTTTTAAATAAAGCTGCAAAATATATATCTATATCTATCTATATATATATATCTATATCTATATATACTTTTAAATAAAGCTGCAACAATTGTAACCACATCCATACAAGGAAAATCAATGCAGACTATACACAAATATGCTCCAACTTTCATCCCTGCTCCATTTTATCTTCTTATAGAGAAAGACTCAATGAGCTACAAGGAAGTAAATAAATGAGGTTAGCATAAGTGCTTTTTCCAGTGAGCGAATACTTCTCTGATGCAATTCTATTACATTTACAGGCTCCACTGGGCTGTAGTATATGGTGTTTTTACATCGTCCAGTGTGGCTTGGAGTTCACGACATTTGTTTTCGGAGATGTACCCAAATATTAACACAGAGTTCAAACATATTAAAATCTTGTATGTCACTGTCATTGCAAAGAGACTGCCCCTATAGCTTACTCTTCACAGTTTCTCCTTTCTTTGTCAATTGCAATAGCAGGGAAATTTAAGTAGGCATCCAATACTGAGGAATGAGAGCTAGTGCTAATTGGACCATTGATTAGGCCACTCACTAGCTGTTTGATCCTATTACAAGGTCATCTATTACTAAACATGAGGAGTATTTCAAACCAGGAAACCAAGAAACATGTCGTTGCTCTCTTTCACAGCCACCGTTTTTTGGTCATTTTCCTCACCATTTGCATTGTGAAGCCAACAGACTCTTTAGGTATCAAGGATATTTTATAGAGCACTTAGGGGTCTAATAACTATGCAACAGGTAAGATCCATTCCTCACAGGCAGTTTGCTCTGACTTTAAAATGTCCCTTACATGCAGGCTGCCTTTTGGTTGTTCCATCCTGCTTTGGTCCGGGTAGAGTTAAGAGTGGCCTTCTCATTTAGAGCACCTAATTTAGCACATTTTTGGGAGTAGCCACTTCCAAACTCAGCACTGCCTTTCACATTGCCTTGTCCACTATTTTCACACACATGTGTAATGCCCCCATTACATTTAAGTTCCTTTAAAGACATATCTACTTCAACTTTGTGTTCACCAGAGCCTTGGAAAATCATTCATATACAGTAACACATTGAATATATATATATATATATATATATATATACACACACACACACACACACACACACACACACACACACACATTCCAAGGAGTCCTAGACAGGTCCTAGATGTCCCCAAGTAATTAACTCTATTAAAGTATTACCCCACTTTGGGGTTTGTGAGATCAAGTCCCGCATCCAAGGTTTGGGATTCTCTCCCTCTCTCTCTCTCTCTCTCTCTCTCTCTCTCTCTCTCTCCCTCTCTCTCTCTCATTCTCTGCCCTCCCCCCACTCACCCTCTCTCTCCTCTCTCTCTCAAAATAAATAAACATTAAAAAAACAAAGTATGCTTCTTGGTGCAATTGTGAATGGGATCAGTTTCTTTATTTGTCTTTCTGTTGCTTCATTGTTAGTGTATAAGAATGCAACTGATTTCTGTACAGATCCTGAGAAACTTAACAGGAACCCATGGGGGAGGGGAAGGAAAAAAAAAAAAGAGGTTAGAGTGGGAGAGAGCCAAAGCATAAGAGACTGTTAAAAACTGAGAACAAACTGAGGGTTGATGGGGGGTGGGAGGGAGGAGAGGGTGGGTGATGGGTATTGAGGAGGGCACCTTTTGGGATGAGCACTGGGTGTTGTATGGAAACCAATTTGTCAATAAATTTCATAAAAATAAATAAATAAATAAAAAATAAAAACAAACAAACAAACAAACAAAAAAAAAGTATTACCCCACTTAATTCTATAGTTCCTTTAGCATAGCTTCGCCTTGAATGTTGTGTCACAATTATGATGGTCTTTAAAATGCTGTTAATGGGCCTTGTATTAATTCCGCCTTGTTAGCTATGCTGGCAAGAGCTGCATGTTTTCCTGTGATGCTTTTAAATGAGGCCTGAGGCTAAAATGTAATTGGCAAATCCAATAAAAGGCTTCTACATTGTTAAGTTGCATTTCTATGACACACACAGAGAGAGGCTCTCATTTAAGACTTCCTGGCTCACACAGATAGCCTCCTCACATGGGATTTCTTATGTTTCAAGATGCTAACGCATCCCTAAACTGAAATCAATTTGTAAATTCAATTCATATTAAAAATACCAGGAAGTGAAAGCCAAGGCACAGAATTAGTGAGGCAGATGTAATACAAATATAAAATAGAAGTAATTTCGTTGTCAGCCTGATCTTCACACTTTTTATCTATGTTTATCTTCCTTATTCCAGTTAAGAACATTTGAAAATAATTTAAGCAACAGAGAAAGATTTTATGCTAAGCAATAATAAAAGGCAAGAAGAGGATCCAGAGGAGATATGACGACTAAGTGTAATGTGATATTCTGGATGGGATCCTGGAACAGAAAAAGGACATTAGGTAAAAACTAAGAAATCAGAATAACATATGGACTATAACATTTTTTTAAACGAAGACAAGAGCTTCCTGAATCAAACGTCACATCTCACCTTACAAATCTGTATTACAGATCACTAGGATGTTGTTAAATGCCACTTCAGTTTTTAGTAAAAAGCTATTCCAACGATATGATGAAAAAGGGAAAGCTTTGCTCTCTGTTATAAATGATGGAAACTTTTATAAAAATATATGTATTCCTATATTATATATAGCCTCCTTTTCCACTGTTATAACCATTAACCTGTCATTCTAGTAAGTTACAGCGCAGAATTTATGGAATGAATAATTCCATTGCTTATTATTTATAATTAGTTTAGGAAGTAAGACAATGTTTCAATACTTGCCAAAGCTCTGTCATGTATGGAACATCCATTTTTCATCTAAGAGCAACGCGAAGGCACATATTCTGTGCTCTCTGTCTCACCACTTCTACAATGTGCTCTTTTTCACTTCCTTTAAAAAATATTTGGCTTGTCCAGTCAACTCTAAATCTTATTCTTCATTTATACCTTCTCTAGATTTTGGATACTCAATCTACGAGAATAGATTGCCAGAGGGGGGAAAGAATCCTTTGTTATTATTTTTATAGCTCTATTGGAATCTCTAGTTTTAGAATATGCACAGATCACACTTTATATTAAGAAACCAGGCGGGACTACAGATTTATTCATGTCAGCTCCAAAACATTTAGATTCCCTCTATTCTTCTACAACACCAACACCTTTAGCACTCTTCTCTTTAGCCCTCTGAAATTAACTAGGTATCTCTAGAAAAAAGAAAAAAAGAGTGTGGGGGCAACATGAGCTCCGGTCTGGGAGGCAAAACATCTGGCTTCTAAAAAAAACTAGGCCAGTATTGGCTGTTTATTCTTGGACCAGTTCTGTTCCCGAGTATCACTTGTATCACTAACCAGTTGAACCCAGTCCCTTCCTTCTAAATTCTATGGATCTGAGGTACAGCAAGCAAACAAATATGATTAGAGGAGAACCAGAATAAAAAGTTGATACCAGCAAAGGCAGAAAGGTGTGGATCACCTAACTGGTCTTTCCTGATACTCAGGTCAATCACAGCCCCCTCAAAAAGCCTTTGTCAACACGCTCCTCAGCATAACCACGCAGAAAGCCCTTCCTCATGCCCCCCCAAGAAGTAATCTCCCACTTTCTGATCTCAGCGTGCCATTGCTTTTATAATCACTTTAATGGTTTCTGCCTTTGATTATAATTGTTTATGCATATCTCATCTCGAAGCATGTGTTTAAATGAGGGAAAAAATGAATTAATATATGAAAAAGTATTACGTTAATCTTATTTGGGTATAGTAAGAAAATCAAAATTAGAATGCATCTGACTATGCCTTCCATGCCTGAGAAAATTAAAAGGTTGAACAAATTGTTTGAAAAGCATTACGAAGTCTTTTCATAAAGCAAAGAAGAAAACATTAGTATCCAAGCAACCCAGATAAAATGCTTTTTAGTCTGGCAGGCTTAAAGCAAAAAAAGATGAGACGTATGCTTTAAGAGAAAAATTACTGATAATTATACCCCTCTCTTAGATAAGCAAAACTAATTCTCAGCCTTCAGTCTATCACGCAGGCATGTACTGAAGTGCTGGGAAGGAGTCAAAATTGTACAAAACATAGCCCTTTCATTTAAGACACTTCTCAACTGATAAAGAAGATAAAATGAAGACAAATAGTTCTTTAAATCAGGTGGAGGGCAGATCAAGTGCCAGAGTAGTGGCCTGGGTCACAACGGTATGCCTTTCCAAGGATTAAGGCCCGATTTAGATTAAGCATGGGGCAAGGAATCAGAAAAGACTTCATAAAGAAGAGTAGCCTGATTCTTACCTTGAATAGATAATAAATGGGATTTGACTGAGGCAAGGAGTTGGGGTGTGTGTGTACACATGCTGATTTGCTTTCTTTGCTGTATATATTCTGTTTGCGCCTTCGGATCCTGGGTTAAGCTGCTTTCTTTTGGGAGAAAGAACTGGTTGCCGACAACAGAGGTTTCCTTAATGTTTCAGGTTGAGTTCAGCTGGACAATGCAGAGCCCGTGCTCAAAATCAGAGCTAGGAGAGGAAAGTTAGACTATTTATTCCTCTGGATCCCATACTGAATGGTTATCTCAGGCAGGTGGTACCCATGAACCAAAATAACAACATTTTTAAGATAGACCTCTTCACACAACTCTTTGCTCCCAAGTTCTAATAATGACCCTATCTTCCCTCAATACCTAAAGTTAGTAATAGCTCCACTGTTATTAACCATAGGGTAGTTTATTATTCTTTGTGTATTCTCTGTAGCCTATCCAGAATCTTTGTAATTAGGTCTTAAATAAAACAATTCTTGAGTTATTCTAACATGAGCATGCCGTTGCTTTTGTCCTGGAACACTGTCTGATATTGATGGCCCCTGTGATGAGTAGTGGGAGGCCAGGGAAGTGTGTACACCTGAAAGGATGATCAGAATCTAGAAGGTTCTACAGATTGGAGAAATCAGAAGATGTTAACTTACAGAAGGTAGAAGAACATGACGAATTCATCCCCAAACTGAATGACTGAATATTCAGGGACATGTTTGAACATGGGTGGACATGAGAATGAAGCTTTGCTAACTTCCTACATTACTTATACCCCCTTCTCTCTTTCCTGAGCTTCAGGTTCCTCACGTGCAAACTATGTGGCTAAAACTCCTCAGGCATTCGTCTCCCTCTCACCTTACTCTACAATGTTCATACGTGAAGAGTTTTCTAAAGCAAGGCTATTAACCCAGTGACTCAAATGTCATGAAATCAACTAAAATTAAATATGAAAATGTGTGCGTAAGTGTGTTTGTGAAGTTTTCTTGGGAGGGAGAATCATTGGCTTTCATCAGATTCTCAAGTGGGCCTACAATCCTCCTCCCTGCCACACACACTGTTTTAATGTGAATGGTTTGTTGACTTCATACACAAGGCACATGAAGGTATCTAGTGGTACATTTAACATAGTGGATGGGCAGTGCACACATTTTGTAGTACTGGTCTACAGAGCAATTGATTCTACCATGGTATTTGCATCAAAATAGCTGGGCTCAGATCATTAATCTAATTAGCTGGGAGCCAGGGAAATTTTTCTTAACCTTTTTGATTCTAAACCTTCTCAGGTAGAAAATAAGCACAACAAAAAAATGTTTAAGCAGAGGATTATTGTGGCTGAAAAGTGAGATAGTGTTCATGAAAACTCCTTGTAAACTCCAAAGTAGTAGCACCCGTCTAGGAATATTTTTATTTTAAATGGTTTTTAAATGGTTTTATTTTAAATGGTTAAAAATAGAACTACCCTACAACCCAGCAATTGTACTACTAGGTATTTATTCAAAAGATACAAAAATGCTGATTTGAAGGGGCACATGCACCCCAATGTTTATAGCAGCACTGTCAACAATAACCAAATTATGGAAAGAGCCCATGTGTCCACTGACTGACGAATGGATAAAGAAGATGTGGTATATATGCACAAGGGAGTATTACTCAGTAATCAATAAGAATGAAATCTTGCCATTTGCAACAATATGGATGGAACTAGAGTGTATTATGCTAAGTGAAATAAGTCAGTCAGAGACAGACAAATACCATATGATTTCACTTTTATGTGGAATTTAAGAAACAAAAAAGATGAGGGGCACCTGGGTGGCTCAGTCAATTATGTGTCTGATTCTTGATTTCGGCTCAGGACATGATCTTGCGGTTTGTGAGTTTGAGCGCTCCGACTCTGTCCCTTGCTCTCTGCCCCTCCCCACCCTCTCTCTCAAAAATGAAGAAAATATTAAAAAAAATAAACAAAACACATGAAAATAGGCAAGAGAAGGAAAAATAAGATAAAAATGGAGAAGGAGGCAAATCACAAGAGACTCAAACACAGAGAACAAACTGAGGGATGCAGGAAGGGAGGTGGGTGGAGGATGGGCTAAATGGGTGATGGGCACCAAGGAGGGCACTTGTTGGGATGAGCCCTTGGTGTTATATGTAAGTGATGAATCACTATTTCTGAAACCAATACTACACAGTGTATTAACTAACTTGAATTTAAATAAGTAAATCTAAAAAAATTATAAATACAAAAAAAACCCCACATTGATTCTAGTGCCTTGAATCAATTCATTGTTGTGAATCTGAGACATCATTATCATCATGAAGAATTAAAAATTTTTCAAATTCAACTTCTGACCTTCATTAGTGTGACTTTGAGCAATTTGCTAAACTTCCTTTAGTTTCTTCAACTCAATTTTGGATACTAATGTTTACCTCATACAAAGAACACAGATAATTCTATGGATCTTCTTTCTGTTTCTTTACATTCCCCACCCCCCCTAATTGTTTGACTACTTTGCCACACTAAAGGCTTGGAAAGCCTGGGAGTTTACATTCTTCTCAAGAAGTACTTTAAACAATGACTGACTGGTGCCTGGTCCCTCCTATATAATAGGCATTACTTTCTCTGCAGACTTCCATAGGATCAGGCTTTGCCCCAACTGCATTTGGGTTGCCTTCCTTCTATTTTCTCCCCCTACTTCCTCCCCCATTCCCTTAGTGGCTTCACCTAAAAGCCCTAATTAAGTCACTGGCACAAGGATCTTCATCTCAGGGTCACTTCCAGGAAACGTGAGCTAAGTCATAGTGTCTAGAATATTATACACAATCTACAAGCAGGGGCTGCTATAATAATGCTAACATTAATTTCATTAGTTCTAAAAATAAAGCAACTTCCAAATATGCCTATTTTATGTTCACCAAATAACTTTTGGAGAACATAGATTACTACATTTTAGAATCAATTAACTGCATTCACCCAAAGCCAGATACATATTTAATAAAAATGTAAGTTCTGTGACAGGAAGGGATATGTGGACCAAATATGTGGATTAAATGCCATGTCTCTGATGATCTTTATAAAAAGTTCTCTAGCATCTGGTGAAATTTACCTGATTCTTCCTCTGTAAGTTAATATAATTATCTCTATAGCTCTCTCTACATATTAATCAGATAATCAAATTTTGGGCTAGACTTCTATTCAGAAAACAAAACCACAAAGAATCTCCATGTAGTTAAAGATATAAAGCAAAATAGGGCGCCTGGGTTGCTCAGTCACTAAGCATCTGACTTTAGCTCAGGTCATGTTCTTACAGTTGGTGAGTCCCACATCAGAGGAGCACGAGCCCCACTTAGGGTGAGTTCCAGCCCCATTTCTGGTGAGCTCCAACCCACCTTCAGGTAAAAGCACGAGCCCTGGGTGAGCCCCACTTCTCTCTCTCTCTCTCTCTCTCTCTCTCTCTCTCTCCCTCTCTGTCTGCCCCTTGCTCACTTGCATCCCCCCCTCTAAAAAAATAAATAAATAAAAATAAGAGGCAAAATACTGCTTGAGAGTAAAAGGGCCATGAATCAGGATTCTTCAGTCCTATTCCATCTGTTGACTTCATATGCTCTTAAGCCTATTATTTAATAAAATTTGGCGAATATTTTGTAAGATGAACTCTGCCCTTTATATCCAAGGATAAGCAAGTTTCAAATAATAATAAATTGATTAAATTTCTCTGCTAGCAAGTGTCACATTAAGCTTTAATATGAATCATGATTTATGGGTAATTAAATACATTTGCAGATTACATTATTCTGAAGAACTGCAAATTTTATTTGATTTATTGAATTGATTCTGAGGAGAAAGGTTGAGACTTGAATTGGCCAGGGACTACTGTGGGTTCTGAGGCATCAAGGATCTTGAATCATAAGAGTTTTTTTTTTTTAATATTTTCCTATGTAGTTCAGCAGTAGGAAACACTGAAAACCTCTATAATCCAGCATTTTAAATATCTACTAAATAAGTCCACCCAGTTGTAATTTACATTCCAATTTGTCTTAGAAGTTTGCTTTTTTTCTTTCCACCGTTTAGATATTTAATTGGCTTACTGATACTGGACATGGGAAAAGAAACTAAATGACCTTGATGTCAAGCTGTTGAGGAGAAGCAATTGGGAAACCAAACGTGCTCATGAGCTGCATATTTCTGTAACTACATAAAGCGCTGAGAGCTCACAGACTGCAAAGAAAACCTTCAAGAAAAATCCTTCAAGAAGCCAAACCACTGACAAGATCCCTCCTCCTGTCCCTAATGCTTGTCACAGGAGGTGGGGTTATTTTAATGACAAGTAAAAACCATTCTGCATTTATTCTATGTGAACCATTGTGTGAAACACCTTACCTGAAATAACTTATTTTTTTAATTTTTTAATGTTTATTTATTTTTGAGAGAGAGAGACAGAGCACGAACAGGGAAGGGGCAGAGACAGACAGAGACACAGAATTCGAAGCAGACTCCAGGCTTTGAGGTGTCAGCACAGAGCCTGATGTGGGGCTTGAACTCAAGAGTCATGAGATCATGACCTAAGCTGAAGTTGTACGCTTAACCAACTGAGCCACCCAGGCACCCCCTGAAATAACTTATTTAACCTTCGTGAGGTAGACGAATTTATGATTCCTGTTCCATAGACTGGCAAACTGAGTTTAACTTGCCCAAGGTCTCACAGGAAGTAGGTGATGGAGGTGGGATTTAAGTCTAGCAGTTGGAGTACACAGTTTATGCTCTTATCCATTATGATATTCTGGTATGAGAAGACAAGGAAGTATAATGTTCCAGTGGAAGGAAGGGTTTTTGACTGACATAAACACTGGTCAATGTTATGCTGGGGCTTCCATCACCTTGCTCTAATAATTCAAGTATGCATCATGACTTTAATAAGGTAATTCTGTTAAGCATTAAATTTTCTTTCCTCTCTATGTCATAACAAGTCTACAAAAAGCAGGTGCTTAAAGTGGGGTTCCTGAATTTGTAATAGATTTTACATATTTTCTTTCTTTCTAAAAATGTGATTTAGGGGTGCCTGTGGGTGGCTCAGTTGGTTAAGTATCCAACTCTTGGTTTGTGCTCAGGTCATGATCTCGCAGTTTTGTGGGTTCGAGCCCCACATCAGGCTCTGTGGTGACAGCATGGAGCCTGTTTGGGATTCTTTCTCTTCCTCCCTTTCTGCCCTTTCCCAACTCACACTGTCTCTGTCTCTCTCAAAATAAATAAATAAACTTAAAAAAATTTTTTTAATTAAAAAAATGTGGTTTATTCTGCCATCATGAATGCTTTGTCAAAATTTCAATTATTCTATGACCTAAACATTTTACTGATTGACTTAATGTTTTAAAAACCACCTGAATGCCTACTAGATTCCCAAAGGAGCTACAATTCCAAATATCCTATTTCCATGGCGCTGCACGCCTGCTGGGAGGGAGTTTCAGTCATTTCTTTTTTTCTCTTGTTGCTTTTGGGGTTTGTTTTGTTTTGTTACATTTGTATTTTTCTGAAAGAAATTACTAAAAGATTGCTAAGAAATATAAAAAGATTTACACAGGAAACCAAGAAGTGGCCTGGGAGGAAAGGAAGAAAATGAAATGTCAGGCTATTGCATCTTGAAATAGAATATTCCTGATAAACTGACGTGACCTGATCTGAGGTCACGGGCAGGAAAAGCACGAGAGGCTGTCGAAGGTAAATTCTTCATGCGTGAGGGGATTCCGAACAAGTGACTCAGATTCAATACCAGGCCTAGTTTGTTACCAGAGAAGGTTGGTTTCTACACAGCACAAATCCCTCCTGTTTTAGCCACCCTGCCCCTGTGGGATTATTGCTTGCATGTATAAATGAAAGGAGCCGTGTCAGGAAAAAGCTCAGAAGCAAGGAGTGCAAGCCTGCGGTGCCAGACTGGCAGGGGAGATCACAGCTGAACACAGGAGTAAGAAAGGTCTCTCCTTTCTCCTGCATCCTAAAATGAAGTTGGATCAGCAATTAGAGCCCGTGACATCACACTTTTTAGAAGACAGTAACAGCACTGGACTACCAGATTTATGATGATTACAGGAAGGAAGAGGTTTCAGAAGAGATGGATGGGGGTATTCAAAGCTGCTAAATTTAATGATTAAGATAGATGTGATTTTAATTAATACTCTAAGTTGGTGCAGGAGACACATACATTACATCAGTAAGGCATAATATACACTTTAAACTACAGTTGAGGCATTGGATCTGAAACCTGAAGTTGTGGTTTGAGTTTAAGTGCTACACTGAGAGCCCAGCCAGGTCAGAAGCCTGTAGTTCTGCCATCAGTGCCTAACAACAGAAACTTCTAGAAGAAATGATGAGGTC
Organism: Felis catus; assembly: GCF_018350175.1. NCBI lineage: Eukaryota > Metazoa > Chordata > Mammalia > Carnivora > Felidae > Felis > Felis catus. Next base: position 202,310,414 of record NC_058368.1, on the reverse strand, counting down.
TGCGTCAACCAGCCTGCAACCTGTGCCAATACAATGACTGCCAAACGTGGGGCGCCTGGGTGGCGCAGTCGGTTAAGCATCTGACTTCAGCCAGGTCACGATCTCGCGGTCCGTGAGTTCGAGCCCTGCGTCGGGCTCTGGGCTGATGGCTCAGAGCCTGGAGCCTGTTTCCGATTCTGTGTCTCCCTCTCTCTCTGCCCCTCCCCTGTTCATGCTCTGTCTCTCTCTGTCCCAAAAATAAACGTTGAAAAAAAATTAAAAAAAAAAAAAACAACAATGACTGTCAAACGAAAATGTTACAGGGCCTCACACAGAAGGGGAGAAAAACTCTTACCCATAAAATCTTAGCCAATGAAACTAAAATGCCCGTAATATTCTTTTGATGACAGATTTAAGCTTTCTGTACATTTCACCAATTACTAATTCAGAGGAAGGTAAATACTTTGCAGTGGTTTATGAAGAAAATTCAATGTGGAATAAGTTTATAATTTAAATTATTCAGTCAACTAAACATAGACATTCAACTAATGCAGTTTGTCTTAAAATCAAGTTACGCATGGCAACAAGTTTGTATAACAAGAAAGCCTTTATTATAGAAGAAAATGAAGCTTAATCGCAGTCCTGACCTGTGCAACTCACCAATAGTTCCCAGCTTGCTTTAAGAGAACTGCATGTTTAATGGCCTCATGCTCCACTGCATGACAAAATTTCAAAGGTTACTTCTAGCTAATATGATCAGCCCAACAGATCTGCAAACAACTTTCACAGCGGCAAAGCTAATGAACTGCTGGGTCCTGAGAACACAGAACAAGCAGAAACAAAGGGTAGATATTCAAAGTAGCCAGTTAAGGAAAAATTCTACACCTACATAGTAAAATGGAGTTTGAACAAAAAGAATTCAACAAAATCGGCAAGTTTTACTTGTCTATGTACTAATAAATATCTGTACTAAACAGCTCACGTGTCAACATATCATTTTCTCCGTATTCTCTGGCCCTTCAAAATGTGTTCTGGGTTCCCTTAACCTCAATATTTCCAATCTTGCGAGAGACATCCAATTAAGCCTTTTCATTGGACTGTGGATGTCTTAGGGGTGTGGACTCAGTCTAATGGGTCCAGTGCTTAGCAGAATGCCCGGCAATAAGAGTGATGTTTTCATTACTGGATGAACTGAAATACTTTAGTTCTCTTACTTCTTTGATTTCTGCTCTTTCCCATTATCCTTTTCTTCCTTCTTTTTTCTCTTCCAATCCTCTAATTTTAAACATTCTTCAACATGCTATACTGGACCTATTTCTCTCATATATGATGTCTTTTATCAATGCCATCCATAATGACGGATCAAACTTGAAATGCCATTTCTTCTAAGACTTCTAAGAGATCTTTCCATTTCTTCCTCAATTAGATGAATTTTCCTCTCTTCTTTAACCTATACTATTCCATACTCCACTTATGCCACTTAGTTGATTTGGCCCTACAATATAATAGGAACTGAAGGGCTTGACACATATCTTTAAGTCAAGAGTGGCTGCTATCAAAAATTAGAACAAAAGCTAACCACTGATTCAAAACTATATAAGCCACGCTATTTCCTAAATCTTACCATTAAAGTCCAATTTTAGGCTAAGGAATCATTTCAAACCAGAACAAAATGTATACAGTCCTAAAATCACTGACCAAGAACAAAACAGGAACTGAAAATTAGTCTTAAATAATTTTATTTGACTACCAGCTTCCTAAAGTTTCTACATTCCAATTTCTCCTTCTGCTTGCCCTCAGCTGACCACATTGTTCCTTATTTTAATGAGAAAAGAGAAGTAATTAGCAGAGATTTTCCATAGGATGCCATGACTGTAACTATCACACTAGCTCTGCCTTTATACACATGGCTCTCTCTTTACTCCAGTTATTCTCGAAAAGCTGTCAGTGCTCCTATCTAGAACCAATTCCTCCACTGCTTCACTGAGCCCATCTCCTCTAATTACTCAGACATTACTCCAGTAATTGTCTCCATTCTCCTGAATCATCAGTTCTTCACTTTTTAATATATCCCATCAACAAATGTGCTGAAATACCTCCTATTTTAAAAAGAGAGAAAGAGAGGGGCGCCTGGGTGGCTCAGTCGGTTAATGTCTGACTTCGGCCTAGGTCATGATCTCGCTCTGTGCTGACAGCTTGTAGCCTGGAGCCTGCTTCAGAATCTATGTCTCCCTCTCTCTCTGCCTCTCCTCTGCTCATGCTTTGTCTCTCTCTGTCTCTCAAAAATAAGTAAATGTTAATTTTTTTTAAAAAAAGAGAGAAAGAGAAAGAAAGGAAAGAGAAAGAAAAGAAGGAAAGAATAAAGAAGAGCCCTCTAGATTTCCCATGTGGTATCACTAATTTTTCTTTCACTTCAAAAATTCCTTCTATTGTCTCTACTGGTTTTCTCCACTTATCTCTGTGCCCTCTCAGATTTGCTTTAATCCAGATTGGACCTCCTTGCTCCACTGAAACATCCCATCTTAGGGTGACAAACTCATATTGATCAATCCAGTCATTATTGCTCAGTTCATATTGGTAACTTATGTGCTGCATTTGACACAACTGAAACTCTGTCTCCACTCAGTATTCACTTGTTTCAAGTCTAATCACTTGAAGACTGGCCTCGTGGGAAAACTCCAAGAAAACGGGGTACAACAGAGTGCTTAACGCAATCAGTCCAGGTGCTCTCTCTCAACCATGAATTTGCAGGAGCAGAACAGGCTGTTGGCCAAGGTTCTACCAAATCATACAGCTGTAACAACAATATATGTACCCCAGCCTTTCCTTGTGATGTTAGGGGAGACCTAGTACCCCCCCTCCAGCTATGCAACTTAAAAGCTCCACCCTCCAAAAGCCAGGATCCCTCTCTTCAAGTATCTGTCCACCAGGTCCTTGTGTCTTCCCTAAGAATAATGTGTGGTCTTTTCTTTTCTTTTTTTTTTTCTTTTTTTACTATTTTATTTGGTAAGAGCTTATTTAAATGTTGTATCTATATTTACCAGAGAACTGGTATATAGTATTAAATTTTTGTGTATTGTATGTATCAGATTTTGATATTAAAGATAAGTTGGCATAATAAAATCAATTACAGTGCTTACTATCATTTCTGTCAGGAGTAAATGGGAATCAGGAATTGGCATTGGGTAGTCACTTTTCCAGAATTCTCTACCTGATCCCAGTCACAGTAAAATGTACTTGAATCTATTTTCTTTGATCATAATCAGAAAGTTTCTCAAGGGAAAACTATTCCTTAGTATGTTATGAGGTTCTTTACTAAGCCCAGACTCTTGCTTTCATCTTTAATGCTTTATTAATGAGTACCTAGTATAAATTTTATTTTGTTCACATTTTCCACTTTAAAATGCTCAGAGGGGCTCATGGGTGGCTCAGTTGGTTAAGCGTCCAACTTTGGCCTCAGGTCATGGTCTCACGGTTCATGAGTTTGAGCCCCATGTCAGGCTCTGTGCTGAGAGCTTGGAGCCTAGAGCCTTTCAGATTCTATGTCTCTCTCTCTCTCTCTCTCTCTCTCTCTCTCTCTCTGCCCCTCCTCTGCTCTCTCTCTCTTTCTTGCTCTCTCTCTCCCTCTCTCAAGAATAAATAAACATTAAAAAAAATTTTTTTAATGCTCAGAGCTGTGAAAATTGTCCTCAGATTAAAGAGGTCTAAACCATTATTTTATTTGACCCTGTTAATAAAGATTTCTTTCTCTAATACTTTCTCTGTCTCCCAAATATTTCTTCAAACTCCTTGTATATATTTCTAAGTGTGTATTTTGGGCTCAAGAATGGAGAACCAAACTCCATCTTTAGAAACTGTTATCTGCAGTGATACAGTGAAGTAGCCAGAGTAATTGACTGATATATTTGCACTAGAAAATCAAAACCTACTTCCCCTTTAAATATAAGAACTTTGTTCGTAATTGTATAAAAATTATATTTCACTGTCCCTAAGTGGAAATTACTACATAATAATCATTTTTTCACTTGTTTTATTCTATGAAATTGAAAGTTTTTAGAATTTGTAACTTAATATTCACAAAGTAATTCAGAGTTTTAGTGTAATTTTAGAAAAGCATTTTCCCTGTGTTCTCTACTATGCATCTACTCACAGATAAGATCTCATAAGAGAAGGAACCGTAGATTTAATATTCTAGTGCAAATAAAATGCAGAGTATCAATTTGGGGGCATTCAAAATGGAGCTAATAAGACTTTCTGAGTCACTGAATCCAATCTCAATATAATCTACTTTAGGAAATGCTAAGTGAATTGTCATTAGCCACTTTAATATACAGTGTCTTCAATCATGTTTTTATTTAAAAAGGTCAAAATGAAATTGTATTGTGACCTTATTCAAAACTTCAGGGACAGTACATGAATTTCCCAAAATAATACGAGTCAAATTTAAATACATATTTACACAAATACACTCTTGCTGGTGTTGAGAGGAAATGCAATCTCACTGCTTTGCTGTGTTCGTTGAGATGACAACCAGGCCAGTTGTGGGGACTGATCATCTATTTAGAAAATAGTTATTTGGTAATTGATAGTAGATAAATTTACTCATCAAGATGAAATGAGAATGTTTATCCTAAGTGAGGTAATACTATTTTTACTTGATTTAATTGGGCTTGCTTTCTCAGTATTAGACGTGCTGGGAAATGGGAAATACCTGACCCTACTCCCTGCAGAGATGGGAACAGAAGACACAACATAAGTTAACAAAGACTTAGGGGCTAACAACTAAATAAAAGAGGAGTAAAGTAATATGCTGAGCTGAGGGGTAAGCATGAGGTGAAGGGGAGTCCAAATATATTGTTACAACAGCAAGGAGCAGGGGCAAACACTGCGATGTGAATACAAGGTCAGAAGGATACTGGAAGCTGCTAAGAGTATAGAAGAGAAAAATACAGTTTTAGGAATTTAGGAGACTGCCTAGTGTATACTTAAGATAGGATATATTGTTCTCTGTATTAATTTGTGTGCAAGACTCATATATTTACAGAGTGTGGCATGCAGGAAAAAAAATAAAACAGACTTCCTACCATTGTGATTAGGCATACTGACAAATTCTCACTTTATTGAGAATAAACCCTGCTTTTTCACCTGAGAACTTTCTTTAGAGAGTGTTCTTATCTTGCACACAGAACGGCCTAGAAATACTGAAACTTTTATATTCCAGGAAAAACTCTCAAAGATGGACTTTAAATGGTAAATAAATACCCTAGTACCTATACCTCTGAAGGACAATTAATTCTGAGGTAAATTCAACATACTTTTCAGTCTCTGATGAGACAGAACCATAGTTGCCAAAATCAGTAACGTGTTTATTGATGCCCTTTCTAATGATTTTTCTCCCTCCTTTGTTTCACTTTCCCAATGCTTCACTTATGCTTCAAAGGATCAATTCCCAAATAAACACAAGTCCTTGAGTTAGCATATGCTCTTGGGGAATTCCAACTAGACACTCATAAAGTGAAAGACACAAGTAAAAATCAGAAGTAATACACTTTTTATTAATTCCATTATTTAATATAATAATTACCCTGAAAGAGACAGTGGTTGACCATTTTTTTTAGAAATATGGATTACCTATTCACATAAGATACTTACAAGATTTTGGGGTGGGGGGAATGGGATACATCCACATTCAAAAATAAGTTTCCGAATGTTTACGTAAGTTCAGATCTTCTGGTGTTAGTTTCACATAGCATCAATAAAAACTTCACATAGGATAAATAAAAATAAAAAATACATAGCATCAATCAAAAACTTCATAAAGAATTAACAGAAAATTAGCAAGGCCTCTAAAATTAGGTGAGCCCAGAAGTATCCTCTCAAGAGCACTATAGATAGATATTATGATGCCAGAAGACAGAAAAATGGTCAAACAGTTCTTAGGTTAAATAGATTTTATGGGTTTCTCATATTCAAAGTTTTAAAAATGATACAATGGAAACTGAAATAGAATACATGATGAATCTTAAATAACATCCATTGGATATGTAATTATTTCCTTCTAAAACTGCATGCCTCCTAAAGAGACAATCTCAACTTTAAATTCACTAAAAATCTTTTAAAATAATTCTTTATTGGGGTGCCTGGGTGGCTCAGTCAGTTAAGTGTCCAACTTTTGCTTAGGTTGTGATATCACGGTTCGTGGGTTCGAGCCCCGCGTCGGGCTCTGTGCTGACAACTCAGAGTCTGGACCCTGCTTCGGATTCTGTCTCCCTCTCTCTCTGCCCCTCCCCTGTTCGCGCTCTCTGTCTCTCAAAAATGAATAAGCTTTAAAAAAATAAATAATTCTTTATTTACATTTTCTATTCAGTTAAAAAGTGTTGCTTATAGGATCGATAATATGCGGCTATGCTTCTTATCATATTAAAGTTTTTTTATTACCTTAATTCATAGGGTGATTTATCCATATAGGATCATCCAACAAGATTGAATCTCTTCCAGCATTGTGATATAAACTGTACAGATCCTAAAATTCATTGGCTGTTTTTAAAACTCCCCAAAGATCATAATTTTATCTTGAATGATTTCATTCAAATTTCCTTTACTAAGTATAGATCATCCAATATGAGGTAACTATAGAACATTTTTAATCTTAGACTTCTCACACATCATGCTATCAGAAAACTCTAAAGTTTTCTTGCAGGTACATAAAAAAATTAGAGAAAAAATAGTACAGGAACTAATCAACAACAGTCTTTTAATTTATTAGAAAGCTACAAACTAATGAAATTGTATCACCCTTATTTTATATACATCCAACTCACTGAATTCTTGGAATTAAGAATCTAGATGTGTGAAATTGCAATGCTTCAGATGCAATGATGATTTCAAATCTGCTAATTTATTGATGAGCATATCCACAGACTTTCATGGACATTATTTTTTAATTCAATTATTTTCTCTATAAGTTGTTTCACTTCTCAGAAGCTAAATCACAATTTATTTTAACATACTTTGCAAAAATCAATAAAGATAATGTGTTCTCTTATGAAATCAACTTAAGATAAATAACCACAGTTCATAATCAAAGATGAGGTACAAAGAGAATGTACATTTGGAAATTTTAAAAATGGAAGAGATAAAGTAAATAAACATTCCAAGTGAGATGATATAAAAATTACAAAATGGCCAGAATAGTACAATATTTTGACCTTTCAAAACAAGATTTTCCAGTCACAAATGCCATTTTAAAAAGAAGCATTACTATTTTCAGGCAGCTATTTTTGCCTATGCAAGGGAGGTTAAGAACACTACGCCTTCTCCATCCCTTAAAACCTCCCTCTCAAAAGAATGCATGTAAAGACATGTTGAAAATGGCAGTGGCGCAAAGAATGGAAAAAGAAAACACTGTTTACTTATTCATAAATGAAAGTTTGGGATTTCAATCATAAGCGTGTATCTCCCATGCAAGCTAAATAAATATCTTTATACCCAGTTTTGTGAGATTGCATTTCTATTTCAAAAGACTAAAGTAGACAATACATAAATATGCTCTCAATAATCATGATGATTCATTTTTTTACTCAACAAGCTTTTGAGTGCCTGCTCTATGCTAGGCAGTTTTCTTTTCTTTTCTTTCCCTTTTTTTTTTTTTTTTTTTTTTTTTGGAAGTGAAAGAAGAGTTTATTGAAGATACATCTATAAAGACAGAGATGTGGGCAGACTGTTCAGGAGACTCAGAAAGGATGAGAGCATGAGTCTATACCGTAAACAACTAAGCACACGGAATCACACTGCATTCATGTACATTCTAGTTACAAGAGATGTACAATATACAAATATATAAGGTCAGAGGGAAATGAGAGCTACAGATTAAAATAAAACAAAGTAAAAGTGATGGAGCAGAAGGCAAGCAGGACAGAGGAGAGAAGGTGGAGAGCTGTTACCAGATGTAGAAAGTGGCAAAGGGATACCGTGAAAATACTTTCATGCATTTTATTTTAGTACTTTTTATAGCTTTTTAAAGATTCAATTATTTTATTTTGCCTTTTTTAATGAAATAGAGCTTATCTATTTACCAAATAGATAGCACCTAATGCCATATATTGAACAAGCTATCTTTTCCTTCCTGATATGAAATGCTAATGTTATCACATGTTAAATGAAGTTCCACAGCACATATAGGTGTGCTTCCAAATTTTCTTTTACTCCCCCTAATCAATTTTGGTGCCAGAAGTGTATCTTTCAATAACTCTAAATTTACAACATAATTTGTTTTCTGGTAGGACATTACCAACAAAGGCTATAAATGTTGAACACTATGTTTCTTACAAATGAACCTGAGAATGATATTTTAAAATTTCATAAACTGTTTTATTAAGATTAGGATTGAAATTGCTCTAAATTTACATATAATTAGAGGGAAACAATGTGCAACAATGTTATGGTGAGGTATCTTTCTTTGTCTTAACTTACACTTGGAATTTCAGTGATATTTCTTTTTCCAAAATAATGTGGTACTGATGAAAAGTACATAGATGTACCAGCATATAAATTAGTGTATATGTACATGCACGCACACAAACTGATATAACAGCAACAACAAATTTTACATGAAAAATACATAAAATATGAAGGAATTCTGATTTATAATAGGAAAGCATTTGTAAAAGCTTTGTGCTGTTTGTTTTATTTTACCTATGTTTAGTTTGTTTTTGTTTTTTCACTTTGAAATCATTCTGTGGATGCTCTGGATCTAAATTTTCATGGCTTTTTCCAGATCTGAGTTCTTCTATTGCCCTCCTCCTCCTCCTCCCTTCCCCTTTTCCTCCTTCTTCTCTTCTTTCATGTGCAGCGCTTTCTTTTTCTAATTTCTATTAAACATATTTTGGAATATAACCTCTATGTCTATTAACTTTACTCTCACTTTTTTGTCTTTTTTCACCACCCACAAAGGCAATTTATTGTCTCCATCCTCCAGTTCACTCTTTTTTCTTCAGTTGTGTCCCTTCTACTATTTGTCCACTGACGTCCATTTAATTACAGTACATATTTATTTTCAAAAAGACACTGTTTGTTTTTTAATAATTAATTATTCCGCTATGATACCTTCTCAAATATCTCAATGAAGGTTAATTAGGTATACATAAACTTTTTCTCTTTTCCTCAGTGGAATAGTTACACTGTTTTATTTGTTCAGTATTCTTTTTCACTGTGTTTTATCCCCAAAGAACTATTGATTCTAATTTGCCTGTTCATATTTAAAGCCAAGGGCCTAGGTCAAGCATTACCATCTTGAATTTATTTGCTCTTCCCAATTGGGAATTCATGATACTTGGATGCATTGTCCTATGTCTCAGGAAGGGTCTAGTACAAATTTGTGGAGCACATGCTATCAAGAACTTCCACTTAAGAGAAAAATCTTTTTGGATTTCTTAGGGGAAAACTCCATAGTCCATCAAGGACTGTCAATTTTCTCCCACTGCCCCATACCCACACTATTCTGTGGAATTAGTGTAGGCTTTGCTATGTATCCCTATAGCCCCCTAATTACACTTGGATCATTAAGATAAATGTTTTCATGTTTTTTAGAATTTAATATCACGGTTTTATTACAGATTATATGACATAGGCCAAAAATCTCAATAGCTACAGGAAGGCAGAGGCAGATACAGATCTGGTGCTAGTGCTCTAAATATGAACTTTTAATTCATTTCTTCCGATGAGCACTCCAGACGTCTTCTATTATTTATATTTGTTGACTCTGACCTCACAATTTCTCTGAGGCTTTTTAACTTGCTCAGTTCCCTTCTTCCCATTTAGTCTGGTGTTAATATATTTCTTACCTATGTCTTTATATTTTTATAACATATTTGTGTATCCATACAGGACATGTAACATTTTCTCACATCCTCTTAAATTTTACATGCATTATATCATACCAAACAATTATCCGCTAAACATATTTCTGAAACTTCCTCATGAGGATACATTTACCCCTAGTTCATTCAATTTAACTTTGTGATTCTACCATAATTTGTTTTTTATCCTCCTACTGAAACTTCAGATGTTTCTTCTTTTCCTCAATAAAATTAAAACTTATATTAACCACATAACCCATGTCTCTGTGCACATTTGCAAGAGTTACTCTGAACTATCTGTTCTCAAAGTTTGATCTGAAAGCCCTGAGACTACCCAAGATTTTTTAAGAGTATATGTAAGCTCAAAAACATTTTAATAATAAAACCTCTCTGCCTTATTCATTCTCATAAGTGTACAATTGTAAGATGTGGATAACTCAGTAAACCAATATTTTCTACATATTCAGTGGCTAATGTAACATAATTAAGCAAGGTTATAAAACATATTCAAAGTATAAGAAATTTAATCAGTAATCAGAAATTTCCCAACAAACAAAAGTCCAGGGCCAGATGGCTTCCCAGGGAAATTTTACCAGACAATTAAAGAAGAGTTAGTACCTATTATTCTGACACTGTTCCAATAAATATAAATGGAAGGAAAACTTCCAAACTCATTCAAAAGAATGAATCTATCTTGAGTCTAACACCAGACAAAGACCCCACTAAAAAGGAGAATTACAGGCCAATATCCCTGATGAATATGGATGCAAAAATTCTCAACAAGATACTAACAAATCGAATCCCCAATACATTAAAAGAATCATTCAGCACAATCAAGTGGGATATATTCCTGGGCTGCAAGGGTGGTCCAATATTCACAATCAATCAACGTGATACACCACATTAATAAAAGAAAGAACCATATGATCCTTTCAACTGATGCAGAAAAAGCATGTGGCAAACTACAACATCCATTCCATTCTTGAGAAAAACCCTCAACAAAGTGGGGATCAGTATCATAAAGGTGATATACAAAACACCCACAGCTAATATCCTCAATGGGAAAAAACTGAGACCTTTTCCTCTGTAGTCAGGAACAAGACAGGGATGTCCAGTCTCACCATTATTATTCAACACAGTATTGGCAGTCTTAGCCTCAGCAGTCAGACAACAAAAAGAAATAAAAGTCATCCAAATCAGCAAGGAAAAAGTCAAACTTTCACTGTTTGCAGATGACATGATACTCTATGTAAAAAACCCAAAAGACTCCATCAAATATTGCTAGAACTGATACACAAATTCAGCAAAGTCACAGGATACAAAATCAACGTACAGAAATCTGTTGCATTTCTAGACACCTATAATGACACACCAGAAAGAGAAATCAAGGAATCAATCCCATTCATAATTGCACCAAAAACCGTAAGATAACTAGGAATAAACCTAACCAAAGAGGTAAAATATCTGTACACTGAAAACAATAGAACACTTAAGAAAGAAACTAGAGAAGACATAAAGAAATAGAAAAAATTCCAGTTCATGGATTGGAAGAATAAATATTATTAACATGTCTATACTACCCAAAGCAATATACATATTCAGTGCAATCCCTATCAAAATACCACCAGCCATTTTTCACAGAGATAGAACAAACAATCCTAAAATTTGTATGGAACCACAAAAGACCCCAAATAGCCAAAGCAATCTTGAAAATGAAAGGCAAATCTGGGGGCGCCTGGTTGACTTAGTTGGTAAAGTGTCCGACCTCAGCTCAGGTCATGATCTCACAGTTCGTGAGTTCAAGCCCCAAGTCAGGCTCTGTGCTGACAGCCTGGAGCCTGCTTCAGATTCTGTGGCTCCTTCTCTCTCTGCCACTTCCTGCTCACACTGTCTCTCTCTCTCTCAAAAATAAGTAAACATTAAAAAAAATTTTAAAAAGAAAGAAAAGCAAATCTGGAGGCATCACAACTCTAGACTTCAAGCTATATTACAAAGCTGTCATAGTCAAGACACTGTCACAAAAACATCAATGGAACAGAACAGAAAACCCAGAAATGATCCCAACTAATCTTCAACAGAGCAGGAAAGAATATCCATTAGAAGAAAAGACCATCTCTTCAACAAATGGTGTTGTTAATACTGGACAGCAACATGCAAAAGAATTAAACTGGACCATTTTCTTATACAATACACAAAAATAAATTCAAAATGGATGAAAGACCTACCTGTGAGATAGGAAACCATCAAAATCCTAGAGGAAAACACAGGCAGCAACCTCTCAGACCTTGGCCACACCAACTTCTTACTAGACATATGTCTGGAGACAAGGGAAACAAAATCAAAAATGAACTTTTGGGACCTCATCAAGATAAAAAGCTTCTGCATATCAAAGGAAACAATTGACAAAACTAAAACACAAGCTTCAGAATCAGAGAAGGTATCTGCAAATGACACATCTGATAAAGGGTTAGTATCCAAAATCTATAAAGAACTTATCAAACTCAACACCCAAAACACAAATAACCCAGTTAAGAAATCGTCGGAAGACATGAATAGACACTTTTCCAAAGAAGACATCCAGATGGCTAACAGACACATGAAAAGATGCTCAACATCACTCATCATCAGGGAAATACAAATCAAAACCACAAATTGATTCCACCTCAAACTTGTCCGAATGGCTAAAATTAACAACTCAGGAAACAACAGATGTCGGCAGGGATGCAGAGAAAGGGGATCCCTCTTACACTATTGGTGGGAATGCAAATTGGTGCAGCTACACCAGTTGGAAAACTGTATGGAGGTTTCTCAGAAAGTTAAAAATAGAACTACTCTACAACCCAGTAATTGTACTACTAGGTATTTACCCAAAGGATACAAAAATACTGATTTGAAGAGCCACATGCCCCCAATGTTTATAGCAGCATTATCAACAATAGCCAAATTATGAAAAGAGCCCAAATGTTCATATATCTACAATGGAATATTACTGGGGCATAAAAAAGAATGAATTCTTGCCATTTGCAACACTTGGATGGAGCTAGAGTATTAGGCTAAGTAAGTCACACAGAGAAAGACAAATACCACATGATTTCACTCACAAGTGAATTTAAGAATTTAAGAAGCAAAACACATGAACACAGGGGTGGAAGAGAGAGAAGCAAATCATAAAACAAATTCTTTTTTATGTTTATTTATTGTTGAGAGAGAGAGCACAAGCGGGGAGGGGCAGAGAGAGAGAGAGGGAGACAGAGATCCCAAGCAGGCTTCTCACTGTCAGCACAGAGTCCGAAGTCGGGCTCAAACTCGTGAACTGAGAGATCGTGAACTAAGCCGAAATCAAGAGTTGGATGCTTAACAGACTGAGCCACCCAGGCACCCCCAAAAGAAACTCTTTTTTTAAATGTTTATTTATTTATTTTGAGAGAGAAATAGAGAGTAGGCAAGGGAGGGGCAGAGAGAAAGGGAGAAGAATCACAAGCAGGTTCCACGCTGTCAGTGCAGAGCTTCATTCTGCACTTGAACCCAGGTACTGTGAGATCATGATCTGGGCCAAAATCAAGAGTTACATGCTTAACTGACTGAGCTACCCAAGCACCCCCTCTCCAAAAGAAACGTTAATTATAGAGAACAAACTGAGGGTTGCTGGAGGGAGGTGGGTGGGGAACAGGCTAAATGGGTGGTGGGCATTAAGGAGGGCACTTGTGATGAGCACTGGGTGTTATATGTAAGTGATGAATCACTAAATTTTACTCCTGAAACTAATATTACACTATATGCTGACTAACTAGAATTTAAATCAAAACCTGAAGCAACAAGAAACAAGAAAACAGAATGAAATCCTGCCATGTGCGACAACATGCATGGACCCTAAGGGTATTACGTTAGGTGAAATAAATCAAAGACAAATACCGTATGATTCCACTTACACGTGGAATCTAAAAAACAAAACAAATGAACAAACCAACCAAACCAAAATCATAGATACAGAGAACAGAGAAGTGGTTGCTAGAGGGGAGGAGGATTGGGGAGTGGGAGAAACAGATGAAGAGAGGCGAGAGGTACAAACTTCCAGTTATAGAATAAACAAGTCCTAGAGATGTAATGTACAGCATGGTGACTATGGTCAATAATATTGTAGAGCATATTTGAAAGCTGCCAAGACTGTAAATCCTGCAAGTTAACTTTGGATGGTGATGGTAAGTAAGTAGACTTATTTTGGTAATTATTTCACAATATATACAAATATCAAATCATTATGTTGCACACCTAAAACCAATATAATGTTATGTATCAATTATACTTCAATTTTTTTATTTTTTAAATTTTTAATGTTTATTTTAGAGAGAGAGAGAGAGAGAGAGAGAGAAAGCAAGTGGGGGAGGGGCGAGAGCAAGGGGGACAGAGGATCAAAGCAGGCTCTGTGCTCACAGCAGAGAGACCAATGCAGGGCTCCAACCCACAAACTGTGAGATCATGACCTGAGCTGAAGTCAGACGCTTAACTGACCAAGCCATTGAGTCATCCTGATAAAATTTTTTTAAAAAACACAAGGTAGGGGCGCCTGGGTGGCGCAGTCGGTTAGGCGCCGACTTCAGCCAGGTCACGATCTCGCGGTCTGTGAGTTCGAGCCCCGCGTCAGGCTCTGGGCTGATGGTTCGGAGCCTGGAGCCTGTTTCCAGTTCTGTGTCTCCCTCTCTCTCTGACCCTCCCCCGTTCATGCTCTGTCTCTCTCTGTCCCAAAAATAAATAAACGTTAAAAAAAATAATAAAAACCACAAGGTAGATTAATGGATTTTAGTGTAAAAGAGTACAAAATGTTTATTGACATGACTATAGAATCCACATTGCAAATATTAACATTTCACGAGTATTATTTAGGGGTGCCTGGGTGGCTCAGTCAGTTAAGTTCCTGATACTTGGTTTCATCTCAAAACATGATCTCATGGCTTCGTGAGTTTGAGCCCACATCAGGCTCTGTGCTGGAAGCATGGAGCCTGCTTGGGATTCTCTCTCTTCCTCTCTTGCTGTCTCTCCCCAGCTCGTGCTGTCTCTGTCTCTCCCAAAATAAGTAATCTTTAAAATAAATAAATAAATAAGTTGTTTTTAAAAAAGTAATGAGCATTATTTATTGAGTCCTGATGTAGTATGAAGAATAGTTGATTATATGAAAAAAAATATTCAAATGCTCCTTGCTTTTTAAAATAGGTATTTTCTTCATACAGTTCAACCCAAACATATTGAATCAGCATGGATGCAGATGTAGATATAAGAATCCAAATGTGTTCCTTTAAGGCAGAAAAAGGGACATAAACAATGACACTCTTCCCAGTAATCTGCGAAAATAATTGATTTAATTTTCATGAATATGTTATTTTAACATATAATGAGTGTATTATGTTGTTTTAAAAATAAACAATAAGGGGCGCCAGGGTGGTGCAGTCGGTTAAGCGTCCGACTTCAGCCAGGTCACGATCTCGTGGTCCGGGAGTTCGAGCCCCGCGTCAGGCTCTGGGCTGATGGCTCAGAGCCTGGAGCCTGTTTCCGATTCTGTGTCTCCCTCTCTCTCTGCCCCTCCCCCGTTCATGCTCTGTCTCTCTCTGTCCCAAAAATAAATAAACGCTGAAAAAAATTTTTTTTTAAATAAATAAATAAATAAAAATAAACAATAAACAATTAAAATTTTCTGATTTAATTTCCACATATCAAATACATATTTATATATAAATTATATATAAATTTGGGTGTTTATATGAATATATGCATATAAAAATGTATATATATATATATATACACAAATATATGTATATACACATATGTAGGTATATAAATCCACAAAAGTAAAGTTTTCTGATTTTCAATAATTTGTTAGAGCTTAAAGGTATCCTGTAATCAAAAAAGCCTGAGAATCAAAGGGTATACAACTAGCAGTAAAAATAATGAGGTATAGACTACATATCAATTTTAGCACACTACAAAAATTTTTTCAGTCCTTTTATACCAAATATAATACCACCAGCAGTTTGCAAGGATCCTTATTTTTTTCCACATCTCTAATAACATTTGGAATCTTGGAAAATTTTATTTTATTTTGCAATATGGTGGGTGTGAAACAATATGTTTTATTTATTGTCTTCCTGCCTGTGATAAAGTACACATTTCCTTTTAAATCAGATTACAAAGCCTGCTCCAGTTCATAACAGCCCAGTTAGCTATGGGAACATCATGCACTGGCTTTTCAAAAAGTACAAGTTTCCCTCTCCACCATTTTCATACACTGGAGCACACCAAAATGTCTCCAAAATGTGTGGTAACAGAGAATTTTAGATAGACCAGGGAGATGGCTTTATGAACATGCTTCACCTGGACTAGATTATGTGCAGCCCTGTTTTCCTTAAATAGCCTAGATAATGCAAGATTAGCTGCCTGTCCTCACTGAAGTGATGCTTTGGTTTGTCTATGACAACTAAGTAGGTCAGGCTACATTATTAGAGACAGCAATATGGTCTAGAAGAAATAGTGTAGGCTGCAGAGATAGGAAACCTGCTTCTGGTTTCATTCCTTAATTCTCGAAAGCAAATGCTGAGAAAAGCAAAATAATTATTTTACAATTTAAAGTTGTTAAAATGAATCAACATTTTACCGTGAAAAAAAAAAACAATTAGAATGTTAGAAAAAATATATAAGTTGAAGTAAAAGTAAAATGTTTAAAGCAGAGTACCAGCATTTAAAAGTAAGAAGAAGAAAATGTGCAATCAGTAAAAAAAAAAAAAAAACTAATGAAAACTAGACATTTTAAAAGACTAAACATAAAAGAAAGATAAAATTTAGTGCCATCCATAAAATAATGAGTCATGATCAAAAGAGTAATTAAGATTTGAGGAAACAATTAAAAGATGAAGAATGAAATCAATGTTAAGATTTTTAAATTTTTAGGGGCGCCTGGGTGGCGCAGTCGGTTAAGCGTCCGACTTCAGCCAGGTCACGATCTCGCGGTCCGTGAGTTCGAGCCCCGCGTCGGGCTCTGGGCTGATGGCTCAGAGCCTGGAGCCTGTTTCCGATTCTGTGTCTCCCTCTCTCTCTGCCCCTCCCCCGTTCATGCTCTGTCTCTCTCTGTCCCAAAAATAAATAAACGTTGGAAAAAAAAATTAAAAAAAAAAAAAAGATTTTTAAATTTTTAAAAAGTAAATAAAAGTAAAAATCATATGTTATGTTAAAATGTAAAAAAAAAATCATTCAAAAAACCTAATGTTAAAAAATGAGAAAATTTTATCATCGAAATGTGCTCCTGATATTTAGATGGATGATAAATAGATACACAGACAGAAATGCATAGATAATATGAATATGCACAACATAACTTCTTTAATTACTGTTTTTGTATTAAAATTACAAATTAAAGTCAAAAGATATTTCTGGATTAGGTCTATCTTCCTCTTGGGCAACAGTTGAGAAAGCAGGATGTCCCTGTGTTAAATCCAGCTTACCACCTAGGTCATGACTGATTTTACTCCTCTGTCTGTCCAGTCCCAGATACCATGGGGTTCAGGTTTCCTAGAACAGGCAATCCCTCAGCATGAACCCAGATGGCTAAACCTGATTATGCTTCTTCTAATCTGAAGTCATTTGGAAAACAGTAGAAACAGCATCACTAATAAGCTGAGGGTACTGGCAGTGTTAAGAAATGTACTTTCTATTCTGTTCACTACACTTCTCCCCTCACCTGCTCCTGAAAACACAGACATTTAGGTAAAAATAACCTAACACAAATTCAAAACCACTTCATCAATCAGCATCAGTGTTACTTTTCCAAAGACAGGGACTCAGCCTTATGTACAGATCATGTGGTTATATTCTGGAGGCCATGGGGCTACACTCAAGTCAAGAACTGTATTTTGACTGTTTTTAAATTTTAGTCTTTATTGTACTTACATGTTTAAAAATGAACCTATTTTCTACTTATACATTACACAGTCTATATGGGATTTGATTCCACAGACATTATGAGTACAATACTCAAATCATTTAAAGAGAGCTGAAAACCATTTAAAAACAGTCCGCCTTAGTGATATTAGAAGTTGTATCATCAAAAATAATTCAGTATGACAAGATGCTCCACATCCTACATCATCAGATAAATGCAAATTAAAATATAAATTAGATGCCACTACACACCTATTAGAATGGTCAAATCTGAAACACTGACAACACAAAATGTTAGAGAGGATGCGGAGCAACAGAAACTCTCATTTATTGCTGATAGGAAATCAAAATGATACAACCACTATGGAAGATAGTTTGGCAGTTTCTTACCTAATGAAATATTCTCCTACCAGACAATCTAGCAATTGTGCTCCTTGATATTTACCCACAAGAAGTGAAAAAAGTTACGCACACACAAACACTTGCACATGGACTTTTACAGCAGCTTTATTCATAATTGCCAAAACTTGGTAGCAAGCAAGATGTCCTTCAGTAGGTGAACGGATAAACTCTGGTGCTTCCAGCAATGGAATATTGTTCAATGCTAAGCCATAAGAAGACATGGAGGAAACTTCAATGCATACTACTAAGTAAAAGGAACCAATCTGAGAAGGGTACATACTATGTGGCATTCTGGATCATGGAAATGACAACTAAATGACATTCTGGATAATGGAGACAATAAAAGGACTAGTGGCTGACAAGGATGTAGAGCAAGGGAGATGAAGATGTAAGTGCAGTGAAAATATGATATAAAGCACATTCATGTCATTATACATTTACCTAAACCCACTGAATGCACAACACCAAGAGTGAACCCTAATGTCAACTATGGACTTTGAGTGATTATGATGTGTCAAGGTAGCTCAATCTTGCTAAAAATGTCCGATTCTAATGAATGACGTTAATAAAGGGGAAGGTTATGCATGTATGGAGGCAGGCTATATATGGTAAATCTCTGTACCCTCCTCTCAATTTTATTGTAAACCTGTAACTGCTCTAAAAAATGGTCTGTAAAATATACATATAATTCAAAATACAATTAAAATAATTATATCTTGCTGCTACACAAAATAAAGGCAAACAACCGGTGTTTGAATTCATTTAGCACTCAGTAATACATGAAAATTAAAATCATAATCACTGCACCAAATCATCTACAGCAAAGTGTAAATAGTATTCTATTATTTTTAGGATACTTTAAATTTTAATTCACTAGAATTAAAATAATTCTGTGATTAGGTCATAGACATCCCAGTTGTATTCCATGGCCAAATTTTTGTTTGTCTCCCTGTGGATCTTCAGTTGTGTTCTGCCTATGGAAAAGCACCCTGCAATGCAGAAGATGAGGATTTAACTGATTAAACCCTGTCAAAGATAGAGAGTTTCTGTATGTTCCAATTATGTCAATATCCACTAGATCTAACAGCTAAAAATAACACCAAGTCTCCCCTTGTCAACTTGGGTTTTCCAATATTAGCACAGATTGTAAGAACCGACCATTTGCATAATTGACCTACCATTGATCATGTGTGTGTGTGTGTGTATTGTGTGTGTGTGTGTGTGTGTGTGTGTGTGTGTGTGTGTACACACATGGATAAGGGAAAGAAAACAAAAACTACCTACTTTTTAAAAGTGCAGGTAGTTGCACATATTTTGATTTTTTCCCCAACACTGATGCTCTCAGTCTTTTGGGTTTCAGCCACTTTAATAAGTGTATACTAGTTATTTTGAACTTCAAAAACATTGTTTAGAAATGTAATAGACAATATATAGGCATAAGAATTATATAAAATCTTTAAACAAAACATTTATCACAAGGATGTCAATTCAATGTATTAGTGAATTGGTCTTTAACATAAATGCAATAAAGTACAATAACAGCAAGGATTGACAGACTATATGTGAAAGAACTGCAAAAAGTATTCTAAATCTGGGTCTCCATTACAAGAAGATGAAATTAGCCCACTCATTTACTTCTCTTGTCCTAAAAAATCCCATTGAGGGGGCGCCTGGGTGGCTCAGTCAGTTAAGCAGCTGACTTCAGCTCAGGTCATGATCTCACGGTTTATGGGTTTGAGCCCCACATCGGGCTCTGTGCTGACAGCTCAGAGCCTGGAGCCTGTTTTGGATTCTGTACCTCCCTCTCTTTCTGCCTCTCCCCCACTGGTGTTCTGTCTCTCAAAAATAAATAAATGTGAAACAAAAATTTTCAAAAATCCCACTGAAATATCCAAAGAAATAAAAAGGATAAGAAAGAAATTTATAGTACTAATGGAAGGCGTGAAAAACACTGATTTACCAAAACGCTGAAAATTTTCTGGAAGAAATACACAAGATCTAATTGACGGAATAAAACAACTAAAGCTGGGCATAACTGTAGCGTCATAAGCAGACAGTCTCAATGAGAAATAAATAGAAAGGTCAAGCTCAGAAATGTTGAAGCTGAGGTACTCGAGCCCTGGGTGGTCAGTGAGGATAACTGAAGGACTTGTTAAATTACACTAGTGTCCAGGACGATTTTACACAGTGCATTCTAAACGCACCAAGACATTTTTCTTAACATGGATAGTAGGGCCAGGAAATAGTCAAGACAGAAACGGAAATGCCTTGTTTAGATTTGGGCATCCTCAAGGTATGAGAAAAGCACACACAGCACAGTATAGAAGCTATATCCCCAATATCACCATAGTTGCTTCCATAACTCCCACTGGCACTAAAGGGTATAGCCACACACTGCCACAACCATCATCCGGCCAGCAGACGCTGGAAGATGACTGGATTCGAGAGCATGATAACGACTGGGGACGTGGTGGGAGTCATAAAAGAACTTGAAGGGGCCTCCAGCTGAATACTTCCTAGGCTCTAAAAGTGCCAATCTGTTAAATGTCTGAGGACCAGGAAGTTAGGCTCACTGTCATTCAGTGCCCACTTGGTATATACAGGGTGAAACTTGCTCAGGAATTTCCACAAACACCTTCACATTCCAAGGGGGACCCTCAGAAGATTAAAAAACAGTAACTGAAAAAGCTCTATAGGGCATCACGCACCACCTCCCACTTCTGCTACCACCAACCTGAAATGGATGAAAGTAGTCAAAAGGTGCAAATTTTCAGTTACAAAATAGGCAAGTTATGGGGTGTGATGTATAACATGGTGACTACAGTTAATAACACTGTATTGCATATTTAAAAGTTGCTAAAAGAGCAAATCTTAAGAATTCTCATCACAAAAGAAAAATAACTATGTATGCTGATGGGTGTTAACCAGACTTATTGTGGTGATCACCTCACAATAAGTATGAATATTGAACCATTATGTTGTTCACCTAAAAACTAATATAATGTTATATGTCAGGTATATCTCAAAAAATTGCATAGAGAATTCACTCTGGTTATTAATATGCGTCGACACAAACCTTAATTACATGCAAGCAAAAGTAAGCTAATTTTTTAAGTGTAAACTTTAAAAAATCTAATTATATTGCCAATGAGATTTAAGAGGATATGACATCCATTAAAAAAGTAGGATGAACAGCAAGGAGCATGATTGCTGAATCATGTGGCAAAGAATACGTTTAGTTTTATAAGAACTGGCAAATTGTTTTCCAAAGTGACTGTACCATTCTGCATTCCTACCAACAATGAATGCGAGTTCCTTTTACTCTACATCCTTGCCAGCATTTGATGCTGTCAGTGTTTTGGGTTTTAGCCACTTTAATAAGTGTATACTAGAATCTCATTGCTTCGATTTGTAACTTTTAATTTGTAATACTCTAATAACTTATAGTGTCAAGGCTCCTTAGATATACGTATTTGCTTTTTGTATATATTCTCTAGTGAGGTGTTTCTTCAGATCTTTGTTCATTTAAACACTTTTTTTATTGTTGAGTTTTCAGAGTCCTCTGTATAATTTGGATACCAATTTTTTATCAGGTAGTGCTTCATAAATATTTCCTCCTAGTCTGTGGTACTCCATTCTCATTCATAGAGCAGAAGTTTTTAATTTACCCAAATGAATTTAAAACTTATGTCCACACAAAAACCGCACACAAATGTTTACACAACTTTCTTCACAACTGCCAAAACTTAAAAGCAACCAAGACGTCCTTTAACGGGTGAATGGATTAAAAAAAAAAAAAACTGGGACTTCCATAAAAAGGAATATTATTCAGTGACAAAAAAAGAAAAAAGAAATATCTGGTCACAAAAAGACATGGAAGAACCTCAAAAGCATAGTGCTAAGTGAAAGAAGTCAACCTGAAAAGGCTATACCCTGTAGGATTCCAAATATATGACATTTTGAAAAAAGTGAAACTATGGAGAAAATAAAAAGGTAAGTGGTTGTCAGGGGCTAAGGGTCAGTGGTGTGGAGGAGGGAGAAGAAAGGACATATAGATGGAGTACAGGAGATCTTTAGGGCAATGAAACTATTCTCTATGATACTGTAATGGTGGACACATGTCACTATGTATTTGTTATAGCTCATAGAATGTAAAAGACAAAGAGTCAACCCTAATGTAAACTATGGAATTTAGATAATAATAATAACTTACTAATATTGACGCATCAATTATGGCAAATGTATCACACCAATGCAGATACAAATAATATGTAAGAGAAAACCTTAAAAAGAAAAAAGGAAAATTGAAGAGATACAAAAACATTTGACAGGATTTTCAGAAAAAGAGATTGAACATAATGAAGAAACATTAACAAAGATGTAGTTTCAGTGACCAACAATGAAAAGATACGTACCCAGATATATTTTTGGTGAATCCTACAAACTCCAATGATAAAAGAAAAAAAACATGGCCAAATAAATAACCTATTAATGAAGATAATAAGATTAATATAAGTCTAATGCTTACCACGGTAAATTCTGGAAGACAATATAGCAGCACTTACAGTGTTGAAAACCAGTGACTTTGAATTTAGATACCCAGCCCAACTACCATTCACAAAGAAGGGCAAAGGAAAATACCAGTCAACTTGCTTGTAAAAAAACTGAAAATATATTATAGCTAAATCAAAACAAAAATATAAAAGACAGGATACAGGAATCAAGAAATGGTAGTGCGGCATAAATGGTATATAAACAAATAATTGTAGCAATGTATAATATTGTTATACAAATAAGACGCTATGGAAATCGAGGAAAATTTCAACAATGCACATATGAAAGTGGTCACCATGTATAAAGAATTTCATACTGAACATTAATTCCCACAAGAAACCATCCACAATGAAAGAAACACTTGAAAAGCTAAGTAGACAAAACAGTTCTACCAGTCGATAATCTTTACCTATTGGTCATCCTTAAACAGGGACGATGGGCATGTGAACTATCTACGGTGGCAGAGATGAAAGTTCTGAATCAATCCAATGGTGTGGACTTCTACTTACCAAAGTTCATCTAGCTTCTGGCCATTTTAACAGCAAAAGAGATCAATGCTGAAGCCCTAATGTGGCACTCTTCCTCAAGATACAAGGTGAATACACTACACCTTTCCCTTGAAATAATCAGAGAGTTTTTTCCTCATTGTCATAAATATCTATGCGAGGCATTTGTTTGTCTTTCCTGTCTACAGAGTGTCATCCAGTACCACTCTCTGGAGGCTGACCAAATACCTGGTTCACAGGCATGGAACTCCACACATATACAGTATCTGAGATGTTGAAGTAGGCACATAACCATCAGATCCAATGGTCAAATCACATATCATACCATCCCAAAGCAGGCTGGTCTCATGAGCATTGAAACAGCCTTCTAAAGGCACATCTAAAGTACCACTTCAGAGGCAACACTGTAAAATAGGTGCCATCCTTCAGGGTGAAGTATATGCAGTAAATTACAGACTTCCATATAGCACTCTGACTCCTATACAAAGAATCCACAGGTCCAAAGACAAAGAAGTGAAAGGAGGGGTGGCATCAATCTCTACTCCATGCAATGACCCATTGGGAAATTTGAGTTTATTACCCTGGCAACTCTGTCCTGGAAACTTTAGGATCTGGAGGTTTAGAGGTTCTGGTCCCCCAGAGAATCATACTCTTTCCAGGTTGCACAGCAAGGATTCCATTGATTTATAAGCCATGGTTGCCACCAGACATTTTGTACTCCTCGTGTCCAGAGATCATCAGTCAAGAGAAGTCATGATTGTGAGAGGGCTAACGGACTCTGAGCAGCAGAAAGAGAAGGGCTTCTTTTACACAACAGAATTAAGGAGAAATACACACAGAATCCAAGTGATCACTTGAGCACCTCCTGGTTTGAATACTTGTCTTATCTTAACTGTGAATGGACACATGCAGCAATCCAGCCTGAAACTGATATAATTTAGCAAATGTTCAATTATCTCAAGTAGAAGTTCTAGGTCATTATATCAGCTAAGCCAGCTGAGGTGATAACTGCGGGTAAATATAATATAAAAGGAATAGTAGAGTAGAGAGGATGAGTACCAGTTTCAGCCTTGAGCCCAGCTGCGACAAGAAGATGTGCAGTTTATCCCACCAACCTCCCCTTTCTAAATTTGCCCGCAGGGGAGAGGTCATGGTAACCATGGAGAAGCTGCTCCCTAGACACCCACAGCGAAGTAGACCTGCACTGTGGGGTAGACTCTGGTGGCCATGAAAATTCACCATTTCCGATCCAGGGAGCATGACTAACAGCCCAGATGCTGCCCTTCTGAATCCACCAATATTTGTACTGAGGCCATGCTTCCTGCAGGCTGCCTGTAGCCAATGACTGAGCACAGTGGGGATACCGATGGAGGCCTTTTTCTGCATGATGCTGCACTCTTTTAACAGATGGCCATGACTTGAGGACATCTCATCCCACCACCTAGCCAAACTTTCTTAGACTCTTTAGAATTGTCTTAGACTCCCAGAGTCTCACACTCTTCCTTTCCAATCCTCTTTCCTTTCCCTCTACCTTGAATGTCTCAAACCTGCATCACAGTCTGAAGGCTCTCCCACTTATTCCAACTCCCTTTCCTTCATCCTTCACAAACATTCCTCATTATAAATGTATTGCTCATTTAATTTCATTTGGAAGACCCAAATGATCACAGAGGGGATCATGTCTTACTCATCCTTACATTTTCAGCACTTTAGAGTGTCAGGTACATAAAGACGCTGTGGCAATCCCATTTTATACTTAGAGGCCAACAGAGGCTCTGGCATACAGTACATAATCAGTACATATTTGCTGAATGAATGAATAAATGAATGAATGAATGAATAAAATCAACAAATATGTATTGAATTGATGAGTCATATTTTAAGCAGTAACTAAATATAATAAATAAAATTTTTAGCTTATGGCAATTTATTTGGCTAACAAGTACATCTCAATGAACATGAATTCTAAATACTTGGTAATTTTTCATATAAGAAATATGCATATGTAATAGATGGATAAAAGTAAAGGTAATTGAGTATTAAAAATATTACATTTTATGACATTGATGGAACCCCAGCTCCTAAGAGATCTTTTGTGGCCCCTACATGTGGCATTTGTTAATGTTTTTAAAGAATATTCTGATTTGTTAATGTTTTAAAAGAATGATCAAATTCCTTGTACTAAAATATAGCAATTTATGATTTCCCCAAACACTTTCACATTTTTCTGGATGAAAATCAATGTTATTGACATGTTAAAATTATCACGGTCACAAAATTTCTATAGATGTTAAATACTATCATTAAAACCAACAAGAAAGCATAGGAGTAATAAGTTATAATCTGTAATGAATAATACAGCACTAACTTAATATAAAACCAACAAAAACTTAGTAACACTTAACAGACGATCAAAGTTCAGTCTAGCTTTTCTTGGGCCTGTGGTTATAGAATTAGTGTTCATTTAAAACTGACAGAGAAGAGGGAAATATAAATAGTCTTATGACAGCATTAAAGGGAAGAAATGCTGCACGAAGGGAGCTGAATATACATGCAGGGTCACTGGTCCATTGCTTCATTGCCAGCCTAGCAAGTTATCCATTTTACATTATTAGGTCAAGGTTTTTGGCTTCCTGGTATCTCTGTATTTTCTATCTCTTTATCTTCATTCCCTCTCTCTCTCTCTCTCTCTCTCTCTCTCTCTCTGTCTCTGGGCTGCATTCTTATTTGAAAACTCTGAGAAGGAATTTGCTTCCAAGCTTTTTCCTGTTGTTGGCAGAATCCATGCAGTGGTAGAGCTGAGATCCCTGGTATTTTACTAGCTGTGGATGGGGGACAGCTCTCAGCTCCTAGAGGTCATTCTCAAGTGGCCTTGTCCATCTCAGCAACAGAAAATAGCCTTTGTATCAAATCCTCCGCATACTTTGAATCTCTCTGATGTCCCTTTCTGAGACCATCCAAAGAAAAACTCTCTGCTTTTAAATGGCTCCAAATGATCTCCATGTGTTGAGTTTAACTGTGCCATAATAATCATCATAGAAGTAAAATCTCTCACATTTACAGCTCTGGAGATCATACGTGATCTGCACACCAGCAGTGGGCAATCTGGGGGCCCACCTAGAAACTTTGCCTATCATAATCAGTTAGAGGAAAAATGGCAATGTTTGAAGATTATCAACAAATAATACCCAAAATCCTACCTTATTTTCACAAATATGTCTTTCCAAACAAGTCACTACTTAATTTTTTGTGTGTGAGTAAAACAGTCTGTTTTGTGTGTGTATGTAAAACAGTCCGTTTTGTGTGTATCATTTCTTCATTTCATGAGCTGATATACATAGACAATTTAAAAAATAATTGGAAACACTCAAGACTAAGTCCAACTGCATAACTTCTAGGCTTAATCTTCATTTTGGACTATTTTGCTCCTTGCTCACCTTTCTGGATTTTCTACCATGAGAAAAAGTTTGTTTATTATGATACATGATAGCAATGATTAGAAAAGAGAGATTTTCCTGCTTTGAATGTGCATAGTCCAGCATAACATTTTACTCAGAAAAAAATTATATAAATGTCAATTCTAAAATGGTACAAATTGTCCACATACATTAACATCAATAGCTATAAAGATAATACTTGTATCACTGTTTTTTATTATGAATATTATGTAAGACACTTTAACACACTCAGTTCTTGCCTTCAAACTATTGCTCTCACACTTCCCACTCTCAACTCTGAGTCATATTCATTTTTATACTAATCTTTTTAACTGTGAAGTAATTTATTTGAGCTGACATTCAGGTACTTCAAATGAATTCATGTATGTAGTTTTATTTTTTTTAAAAATCTACCAAAGATAATACACTCATTCTAGACTCTGAAACCTTGCATAAATGACTACAGTGGATTTTCCTTTAATTTGTATTCTCAGCTCTAATAATACTGGAAATAACACTGGAATTTCATACCTCGGATGGCTATGACCAAATTGCAATTCTCAACTGGGAGAAGATGCCTAGTTCCCATGGTAATGGGCCAGAACTTGTACTTCTCTCTCATTTAATAAAGCACCCAGAATTAATTCTGGCTAAATGGCATCCCGTGGTATCTCCCTGGGATTAGATGAGAACTATGTCCACTAATACCTTAATCCAAAGACACCACCAATGGCCTACTGTGATCATCCTGTACCATAGCGAACATGCTCAAATTTGGAAGGGTTCCTCAAGGACTGCATAAAATGAGTTCTTAATATCTCATCCCGCTATACTTTTGGAAATGTGAAAATACAAGAACAGCAAATCTTTTCTTTGTGAAGAAGGACTAAATCATTAAAATTATTTGGAGGCAAAAGAGGTTAGGCTACAGATGCTGCTTAGCTGGGTGTAAGCAGACTGAGGTGAAAAGATCGGTATTTCCATCTTGATAGCAGCTTCAGAACACTGTGGGGCATGTTTCTATTTACATCAAGATTACTTTCGTTATTCTAGAAATTTTGGCACTAGTAACACAAGAGTGAGAAATCCAAGAAACTCATGACTGTGAAGTAGAACAATTCTTTTAAGTATCAGTTAACAGGGCAAACGGAAGACAAATAAAACTTTCTAGACCTTGTGAAACTTGATAAAAACTTACTTGGAGTAGTATTTTCTTAAAGGAATGTACATAGATTAAAGCAGAAAGCCCAAGTTTTCCATTGAGAAATGAAGGAACTCTATACTAAGAGTAAGTTCCATAGAAGAAGATAAGTCTTTAACATTATGGAGGTAAATAAAAATGTTTGGGCTAGAAAATGCTTAGCAATGCTGACATTTTGAAAATACTGCTTCATAGTTACAAAAGGGGTAATAAGTATGTATTGGTGTTCTAATGACAGGATCAAACTGCAAATTATTTTTAGTGTTTTTCCCTGGGTAGGCCCAATAATTTTTAAGTTGTTTACCTGTTTCCTCATTTATTAAATGTCGTAACATTTACTCTAGAAGAAAGTCTTTTGTCATGATCAGCATCAGCATTTTACAAAGCACATATGAATACTTTTCTTGGTGTGCTTTGCCAGGCACTGTAGAAAATCAGTCCTAAAACTCACAAGTATAATAGACTATGCTGACGGGGATTGATATTTTCAAATGGGAACTATTTATCCAGCATTAAATAAAGCAGATATTTACTTTATATTTTGAAGGATAGGTGCATTTGGTGTTGCAGTGAATGTAGAGTAAATCCAAAGCAGAGTTTCCTGAAAAGCCAGGAAACTGGTGGTAAACACAGATAATTCCTATTCTCCTGAACCTGGGGTCTAAGTGTGTGAAAGTGAGTTGCCCAGACTTGTTCTGAAGAGGGGCACACAGGTGAAGTATAAGGTTTCTGATGGATGAAGGGCATGAATCCTGTAATATGACGCCTTCTTCAGAGAAATTCATTCAAAAATCCAACCTAAAACAAGTAGAGAGATGGAAAGAGCAATTGAGTGGATGAAGAGGGCATGTGAGAATTGTGTTTGTGAGAAGTTGTTTAAAATATATTTTAAAGTGTTCTGGCATAGGGACGCCTGGATGACTCAGTCGGTTAAGCGTCAGACTTCCTCTCAGGTCATGATCTCACAGTCAGTGGGTTCAAGCCCCGAGTCGGGCTCTGTGCTGACAGCTCAGAGCCTGGAGCCTGCTTCGGAGTCTGGGTCTCCTTCTCTCTCTGCCCCTCCCCCACTTGTGCGCGCGCGCGTGCTCTAAGTACATAAACATAAAAAAATTTAAAGTGTTCTGGCATTAATGAAGAAAATATTTCATATGCATTTCAAAATAATAGACGACTGAAAACTCCTGATTTTCCACAGAGCCCCTTTCCTACTAATCTATTCTGGAATTCTCTTCAAAGGCTAATCATTAGCTCTCAATTAGAACTGTTTATATACGTGTGACATTCACATATCATGCCAATATTTGGATAAATCTCATTCGCTCTTTCGTTCTTGTTCTCACTCTCTCTTTAGTCAACCATATTATAATACCATCAAGACTAGTGGCTCTGTCTTGTTTTTGGATACATATAGAACCTATCTCGGTAATGTATACATGAAAAGATTTAAACAAGTGTTTGATGGATTGCATAGTTTATGCAACAGTTCCATGTAAAATAGCAAAATATTTTCCCTAAGTTTTGTCATAATGTATTCAACTTTCTTAGATTATATGCATTGAATTTGCACCTTGGAATTTTCCAAAAATGTTTTTCCCAATAAAATCAGAGTATTTATTAAATAAAAAATTATAGGAGGATTATAGGAGAACCTGATAAAATTTCAAGGGTCTCTATCAAATAGATAACATGTAATTCAGCACTTCTAGTTTAATGATTCCAAAGGGAGATACTATAAAGTTTAATTTATATAAACCTCAATATGTGAATCCATCTGTATCTGCCTTCTTTTTTGGAGAAAGAACACAAAGAGAAACTTCCTTGATACTAATAAAACATAAGAGCTTCATAGGTTGAGAAGGAGGCAGAGGAAAACAAAAGAATATGTGGCTAGAAAACTTGTGTGAAGAAGAGGTCTGCATCTAGAATGGTCAAAAAATATCACAAGCAGAGAAAAATGATAGGAATTCATGTGGGATGATTATGTGTAGAGCAAACTGACCTACGCAAGGAACTGAGACGGAGTGCATTTTTTTCCCTCCTAGGTCTTGGGTAGTTCATCTTTATGTCACTGTGACCCAACTAGTTTCCCTGGATACACGCAAGGAGGGCTGAAAGGCAAATGAATCTGCATTTGTGCTCCTGGCACACACAAAAAAGGCAACCTAAATTTAAAAAGCAAGCGCATGTTTTTAAAATGTGCTGTAACAGAACTCTATCATACCAACCAAATGATCTTTATAGTCACTGCTAGCTCTAAAGAATAAAATCATTTCTACTAGGTGGCTAAAATGTCTCATTTTATCACTGTCCTCAGCTCTATCTTCCTCATTCCCTGAATTACAATCTGTTTCTTTTTCCTCTCCCTCTTACAGATGTTCTTTGCCTCAGTTCAGGCCCCATCATCCTTATTACAATAGTTTTTTTTTAAAAAAAACTGGTTTCTTCGAGTCCAGTCTCTCCCTGACCATGTAGACCAAACTTACCAGTCTCTCCCCATCTCTTCCATAAGGTCACTTTCTGTTAGACACGTCTAATTGTGTCCTTTCACAGTTAATAACTGCCGATTAGCTTGCCAACTGAACAAAGTTAATATCCCTTAGACAAAGCCCTTCCACATATGATCCTATATTTTCTCCCCAAACTCATCTTTACTCATCTTCCGCTATCACAGTTCCAAGCTGGAACATGTTGTCTACATATTGTGAAACATGATTCTCCAAGTACATTTGCACTTCCACTCCGTGTGTCCTTGACTGTGTTCTTCCAGTTGCTTAGAATCACCTCCACCACCTTGTCCTCCAGTTTTCCCCTTTAAAGACTTCCTTATTGCCCCACATAGAGTTTGCTGTAAATTTTTTTCTGCACCCACAGCATTTTGTACATAGCAATATTGTTTTACAGTTATTGAATTGCCTTATATTTTTATTTATCTTTTATCTCTATGAGATAGTAGCCTTTATAAGTACAGAGCTATCTAGTCATCTCTGAATTCTTGATCTGCAAAACAGTAAGTGATCAAATGTCATTTAACTGAATAAATCTATTGTTTTTGTTTGAAATGTGCCTAATCTGATAAACTTCTCAAACACGTTATTCACGGCAAAGTTTCTTCTAATCTTTTACCAAATAATTCTATATTATTTGAAACTCCAAAGGCACAATGACAACCAGGTAGAAACTTTATAAAAAGCGTCTGCAATCTTACAATTCTGGAACAACTGAGTTTGGGGACGACCTTGGGAAAGGAGGTCTTTCCTACTACTGAACTCTACAACCAAAAAAGGAAATTTAGGTCTCACAACAGTAAGAGTATCAGAAAGATTCTAAATTTCAAATGGGGTAAGAGTCTACCTCTGGATTTTCAATATAGTCCAGGCTTCCCTATAAACCAAGTGTGGTGTGGCAATAAGCAGCATGAATATCATCTTGGAGTTTATAGGAAGTACAGAATTTCAGCCTCACACAGACCTACCAAATCCAAATCTGCATTTTTACAAGATCTTCAAGTAATTCGAACAGATTTTAAAGTCCCTGGGAGAGACCGAAAGGTATCAACTGAGCCATATTCCTGTGCTCCTTAGAGACAGTGTACATTGAACAGAAATCCTAGGGTGTCTCAGAAATGACCATACCTCTAAAGATCCCATTATCGGGCACTAAATCCTTCACGGCTACTTGAAGCAGCATCAGTACCCAGAGATTCCCTTGGACCCATCCACTTCCACTAGAGATGGGCAGTTATGAGAGGACAGAGAGGCAAGGGCACCTTTGCCAACACAAGAATGGAAAACACCCAGCTTTTGCAAGAGCATGTGTAACACAGTTCAGGGGGCTCATTGTTCGCACAGTGTTTCTTAGAGCTGTGCCTGAGGGTACCAGGCACATTATAATCTAGGTATGTGGTATCTCCCTGGGGTAGCACAACAAACACATCCTTGTTCGAAGTCAAATAGATCTCCATTTAATCCTCCTGATCCTTGGGCACATGGCTTACAACTTTTTTCTCCTTTAGTCTTCTCACTTGCAAAGGTAAATGAATTAGCTTGTTTATTGGGCCAAGCAAAGAGAGCCAACAAATGTTACTGACTACTCCCCACGTGCCAGGCTTTGGGAATACAGAGACACAAATGACTTGCTACTTCAAGCATTTTATTGTCATCATAAAATCTAGTGACTGAATTTCAAGGTCTGTTTTATAAAAAATTGTTCACATACAAAATATTCCACTTAAAAAAGTTCATGTGGCCAAATGAATGCAAAAAGTACTATTGTATCAGAGAAATTGTATGTTTGTGTGTGTGTGTGTGTGTGTGTGTGTGTGTGTGTGTGTGCATGTGTGTGTGACTGTTTATAGGTAAAAACTTATTAACATCCTGAAGTAATAATCTGGGAGACTTTCTTTTTGTCTCTCAGACACAAAGCATGACTAGATCATACATTATATAGTCCTGTTCCTTTCTTCCTTTTATCAAATAACCTATTTACTTCATTTTTATTTACTTCATTTATCTCAGCTGTTCAACTTTTATTCAAATATGTCCATCTTTTCCCTGACCCAAGAACCAAGCATGACTAGGAAATAACTATAAAAGGTAAGGTCAAGTTTGGAGGTTCAAGTATTTACTTACTGAAGAGTAGCACATGTCGGTGTCCTTATAACTTGGCCCTCGATTTTCTGGCTCCACAGTCCTTTTCTCAAAGTGGGTCTAAATTTTCTTGTTATGATGTTCATTTTATCTTACCAATTCTACTGCCTCACTTCACAAATCTGGATGTTTTATTTCCATAGAAACTGTGGCTCTAGGAAACATCTTTTCTCTGCCCTAGCATAAAAGTCATTGATAAGCTCAGTCTTCCACTGAAAATCCTTCTCACCAGAAAAGGGAAGTAGTAATATAATAAAATCATTTACATTTAAATTATACAGTTGATCATTTTACATAAATAAAATAGCTCTGCCAAGGTAAGATGTAAGAACTTACAGTACATGGTATCAGCCCTCATGGAGCTGAATAAGCCCAGAGTAGAACTGTGAGCCACACTTAGTAAAATTTCATAAAGACTTACATAATAACAGCCCAAAACTTTTCCATTTCCTTTCTTTACTATTTTTTTCTTGGCTTAGAAGAATAGCAAAATGCTTTTAACTCAAGATCCCACTTTTATCCATGCATTTGCAGTATAAATTCAAGATAAAATGGTTTATTTTAAAGCAAATGTTATGTTCAATAATGACAAATGATGTTTTCATTAACAGTGTCTTTAAACAAGTGAATACAAGAAAATTTAATATATCAGTTAGTTTTATAGTAAATTCAACATAAACCAGATATCCTTTCTTCTTGGCTAAAGTTGCTACTAATCTCATCATTTCTTTTTTTTTTTTTTTTTTTTTAGTTTATTTATTTATTTTGAGAGAAAGAGAGAGAAAGAATCTGAAGCAGGCTCTGCACTGTTGGCACAGAGCCCAATGTGAGGCCTGAACTAACTCATGAACTCTGAGATCATGACCTGAGCCATAAAGAGTTAGATGCTTAACTGACTGAGCCACCCAGGTGCCCCTAATCCTGTCATTTCAATTAATAACTAGATGCAGTGAATTATATAGCAAATCATTTACTCACAGATTAGGACACAGCTGCCACAGCGTTAAAAAGTGTTTTTGATAAACCTCTTTCCAAGCAAGATAAAGATAGCTGGAATTGAGGAAAAGCCTGAGTGCATTATTTGATCTTTCACAGGGACAGCTACTCAAAAGTAAATCTCCAACCCACCTTGAGATAGATAACATCAAGTGAGGCTTTAAGAAAGCCAATGAAATCATCCATCTTTCCCTTCTACACTTCCTTTCTTTTTCAAAAAATTTTTTCTAGCATAATCTGAATACAAAAGCTTGGATATGAATTAAGCATTAATTGTAATCAGGAATCAATACAAGTGCCCTGGTTGGGAAGCCTGGGTAGCTCAGTCGGTTAAGCATCTGACTTCAACTCAGGTCATGATCTCACGGTTTGTGAGTTCGAGCTCCACACTGGACTCTGTGTAGACAGCTCAGAGCTTCGGATTCTGTGTCTCCCTCTCTCTCTGCCTCTCCCCACTCACACTGTCTCTCTCTCCCAAAAATAAACATTAAAAAAAACTCACAAAGAAAAAAAAATACATAAATGCCCTGGTTAAAATAAAGGATATTATTTTGAAATGTGACATTTTCGGCATGTATTTGCTACAAGACTAAATTTTTAAAAATTAAATGTTTCACTTATTTCTCTGAAACTGTAGCATATAATTTTCTTGACTTCAGATATTATATTTTAGAGCCCACAAAATTTACAGCTGTCTTGAACCATATAATGCTGGAATGAATTACTGTCAAATACTCTTTAACTTTGTTCTTTCTGCCAAACTGCAATCCAAGTCTTTGTTATTGAATCTTTTTCCTATTCTCTATTCTGTCTGAAGGAGTTGAGGAAAACATCAAGAAGACGATATTTGAAGTCATGAAGGATAAACAGAAATGTGCATATAGGAATAGTTCATTCAATATCTCAAATCTCCAAAGTGCCACAATATAAAGTCTGTGCATTTTTAGCCTGCTATCCTAGTCAGCTTGGAATGCAATAACCAAAACACCATAGATTGGGTGGCTTATAAACAACAGATATTATTTCTCACAGTTCTGGAGACTAGAGGTCCAAGAACAGGGTGCCAGCCTGGTTGGGTTCTGGTAAGGGCCCTCCTCTGAGGTTTGGACTGACTTCTTATTGTATCCTGACATGGCAGAGAGTAGAGAAAAGCAGCAAACTCTCTCATGACTCATAAGGGCACTAATCCCATTCATGAGGGCTACACTCCGATGGCCTCATCTAATCATCTCCCAATGATCCCACCTCCTAATACAATCTCACTGGGAAGGCAGAGTGTCAATATGTGAGTTGGAGATGTTGGGGAAAGATAAACATTCAGTCTGTACCACTCGCCATGCTAGAGCCTTGACAAATGTAATCACACCCTTCCAAATGAAGTTTCTTATCTAGTCAAACTGGCCAATTTGCTGTTTCTTAAATATAACTTTTGCATTTCTGCTTTTTTGTCTTTTGCATATGTCATATCCTCTTCATGAAGCAACTTCTTCCATACTTTCTTCTTCTGCCTCCTTTCTCTCCAAACCCTTAAGGAACAATTTACATCCTATTGCTCCTGAGAGGTCTTGCTCCATTTACCCTAACATTTCTTATTATCAATATCTCTCATTTGATACATTAAAAACTCTAACTTACATTGATATTTATCCTTTTATGTTTAAGTTGTGTGGTCTTTCAGCTGCCAGAGTCAGACTTTTTCTGTAAAGAGCTAAATTGCAAATATTTGAGGCTTTGTGGACTAAGGGTCGAAATCTAGGATATTATCTGGCATATTAGTTGTAAAACGTAGAGGTATTTTTTCTAAAATTTTTGATGAAATTTAAATATAATAGTAATTGGGTGCAATTTTTTTGTAATACAGATCTATTAAGGAGAAGAATACAGGTATTTGCAAGGGAAGGTAATGTTTCGCTTATTTAGGGTTCAATGTTAATGTTCCCTATCATGAAAATTAGTAACAAATATCATCTATTAGTGTTCATCCGTCATAAGGTTTCATGTACTTTATCTTGAAAAATGTCTTTTCACATCAATAGATATTGCCGAACACTAATGATACTGATACAAATCCATAAGCATGTGATTTCAATTGAGTATATTCACCACTTAGAAGGTATTTATGGAATTCTATTAGGTTCTTCTCTTGATATTTGCCTTTTGGCATAACTGCATTATAGATTAATCCTTCCATTTGAAGATTAGGTGGGTTCTCCTCAATTGCAAAGCTAAACACATTTTGAAATACATAAATCTCTTTTGCACTTGAGTTGAAGTATGAAAAATGTTAATGGAACTGTGATTTGAACAAATACAGTCACTATAATTTTTTGTGTGAGAATGGAGATTTTGCTTCCTGTCTTAACTTTTGTCAGCATGGGAAGTGTATAAAACAGCATGACATTACTTGTGATTCATAAATGTTAGTTGTCAAAACGACTTTAATGTAGTGTGAATTTCACATATAAGCATTGTCATTTTGGTTAAATTTCTTAAAAAATATTAACAAGTCTGAAGTAAAAACTAATTTCCAAAGCCATTTAGTATTCTTTTTTTTTAACATTTATTATTGAGAGACAGATAGAGCATGAGCAGGGCAGGGGCCGAGAGATGGGGAGACACAGAATCTGAAGCAGGGTCCAGGCTCTGAGCTGTCAGCACAGAGCCTGATGCTGGGCTCGAACTCACAAACCGCGAGATCATGACCTGAGCCGAAGTCGGACGCTTAACAAATGGAGCCACCCAGGCGTCCTAGTAATTCAGTGATAGTATTGGAGGGTGGTTTTTCCCCTTCAGGAAAATTCTACCTCATTCTTAAGCTAAAAGCATCACAAAAGAGAGAGAGACAGAGACATACAGAGACAGAGACAGAGAGCCAGAGAGAGAGAGAGCAAACCATCAAACTGCTGCCTGGTGAAGGAAGTCAGAATATTTGAGACCACAAGAATAAATGAAGTTCATTATTGGTGCTATGGGTTCAATAACACATGATTCATTCTAATATTTTTTTTATCAAGTACCTATTAATAATGCAATGGATAATGACAGATTTTACATTCCTTACATTTTTCACAAGATTTGTAAGTTATTCAATTATGTCTTTTTCTGCTTCACACATATTTTTAACACCATCAGTGCAAAATCTTAGCAGATTCCACTTAAGTATATACTGAATTCGAGTTTCTAAACTTTGAAAATATTCTCACAGACTATTCTTGGGGGGAAAAAGTGACAGTGTTGGTAACATTGGGCAACTCTTCATGAATTGAAGACAATTACTCAAAATAATTTCCTTTATTTTCCTTTTGATGTTCTTCCCAATGTCCTTAACAATTCAGACAACTATTCGTGCCTAAAGGCTAATAGACTTAAACGAGTTTTTGGTAAGGACAAATTTCTCCGGCTCCTGCAATCAAACATGATTAAATCAACTCACTATTGGTAAATTATTTTATTTGGTTGATTGACAAAAGAGACACTTGGAAAATTTGGTTATAGCCTCATTTTCATTTTTTTTTCTTTCTTGGAAAAAAAATTCTGTCCTGGTAAGATATTCCATTTTAAATACTCTATTTTTTTTAATCATCGTTTTCCTATGAATTGGGCATATTACGATGGGTGCTTAGTCTGGTAATGTTCTTTTAACCCAGCATCATTGCTTCATAAACACAATGCTTCACCATATAATTTGCTAACAAACTAATCCACATTCCACTCTGCCTCAAAAGGGCAACACTCAAAGCCCACTTTTCTCTTCTTT
Source organism: Felis catus (assembly GCF_018350175.1). Lineage (NCBI taxonomy): Eukaryota > Metazoa > Chordata > Mammalia > Carnivora > Felidae > Felis > Felis catus. The sequence continues at coordinate 202,273,156 of NC_058368.1, read as the reverse complement.
CCTTGACATCATGGATGTGCATTGGTAATACATATAAACATATATACATAATACAAAATAACAAGCTGCAGCAATTCACATGATACTTGACACAACGCTGAATTACAACTGTGCCCCTGTAATCTTATAGCACTCTGAGCAGCAGTGCACCGTGATGACAAGAGACCAGTGAGTCAACTCTGCCATTGTAGTTCAAAGATGGCCACAGACAACATGTAAATGAATGAGTGTTGACCTGTTCCCCATAAAAGTTTATTTGTGGGCTCTGATATTTGAATTTCATATAATTTTAATGTGTCAAGAAATGTTTTTCTAATTATTATCATTATTATTATCATTCAACCAATTAAAAATATAAAAACATTCTTAGCTCACGGATTATGCCAAAAAAAAAAGTGGGCTACACTTGGCCCTCAGGCCATAGCTTGCTGACCCCTGAACTATACCACTGTGCTTAATAGAGACCCATCCACAGAGCAGGCAATCAAGAAATATTAGTTGTTTCTGAAAATGACATGCTAATGTATTCAATTAACATAATTTCTGTGAACAGAAATATACCCTCTCATCTGTATATTAGCTAAAAGGCTACTGTCTATTAGGGACGAAACAAATATGCTCAGAAGTATCAGTTAGTAAATAGAAGCAAGCTACCTGCTATGGACTAGTAAAGTCAGTTAAGACTAAGGTAACTTGAGCTCATCTTCATCTACATCTACCTACCTATTTGGAAAGGATTATACTGGTAAATGTTAGGTTGTTTGAAAACATACATGGTCAAAGCTTTCAATGATTGTGTCTAAACTTAGATAGATAGATAGATAGATAGATAGATAGATAGATAGATAGATAAAATAATGTTTTCGATTTTTGCTTCCAAAGGAACTCATAAAATAATAACTGCAACAACTGGGATTCAAATATGTTTTACTTATTTTACTGTTTTTCTTATTTCATATTTGCATCCTTGTAAAGCCCACAAGGTAAATAATTTATTTCTGCATATTGGGACATTGAGCTCTGTTGAGACAACTAGGAATTTTGTTCTGCCCTAAAAACCAATTGTTAATATACAGGCAGCTTGGAACATTTTCTTTTCCAATGCCTGTGGAAATGAATACTTATTTAATAAATTATCCCCATGGAAGTAAACATGTGGGGGTTACTTATAACATGCTTCCAGATTGTAACTCTTTATCATCTACCTTTATAATAAGCCAGAACCTGAAACATTCTTTTTTCAAATATGAAATTTATTGTCAAACTGGTTTCCATACAACACCCAGTGCTCATTCCAACAGGTGCCCTCCTCAATGCCCATTACCCACCCTCCCCTCCCTCCCACCCCCCATCAACCCTCAGTTTATTCTCAGTTTTTAAGAGTCTCTTATGGTTTGGCTCTCTCCCTAACTTTTTTTTCCTTCCCCTCCCCTTCTGTTAGTTTCTCAGGATCCACATAAGAGTGAAAACATATGGTATCTGTCTTTGTATGACTTATTTCACTTAGCACAACACTCTCCAGTTCCATCCATGTTGCTACAAAAGGCCATATTTCATTCTTTCTCATTGCCATGTAGTATTCCATTGTGTATATAAATCACAATTTCTTTATCCACTCATCAGTTGATGGACATTTAGGCTCTTTCCATAATTCGGCTATTGTTGAAAGTGTTGCTATAAACATTGGGGTACAAGTGTCCCAATGCATCAGCACTCCTGTATCCCTTGGGTAAATTCCTAGCAGCGTTATTGCTGGGTCACAGGGTAGATCTATTTTTAAGTTTTTGAGGAACCTCCACACTGTTTTCCAGAATGGCTGCACCAGTTTGCATTCCCACCAACAGTGCAAGAGGGTTCCCATTTCTCCACATCCTCTTCAGTATCTATAGTCCCCTGATTTGTTCATTTTAGCCACTCTGACTGGCGTGAGGTGGTATCTCAGTGTGGTTTTGATTTGTATTTCCCTGATGAGGAGTGACGTTGAGCATCTTTTCATGTGCCTGTTGGCCATCTGGATGTCTTCTTTACAGAAGTGTCTATTCATGTTTTCTGCCCATTTCTTCACTGGATTATTTGTTTTTCATGTGTGGAAACTGGTGAGTTCTTTATAGATTTTGTATACTAGCCCTGTCTGATATGCCAGCATTACTTTGATTCCTAAACCAGACAGAGACCCAGCAAAAAAAGAGAAGTACAGGTCAGTATCCCTGATGTAAAAATTACATTGAGAATGTAAAAATTCTCAATAAGATACTAGCAAATCGAATTCAACAGCATATAAAAAGAATTATTCACCATGATCAAGTGGGATTCATTCCTGGGATGCAGGGCTGATTCAACATTTGCAAATCAGTCAATGTGATACATCACATTAATAAAAGAAAAGATAAGAACCATATGATCCTGTCAAGCGATGCAGAAAACGCATTTGACAAAATTCAGCATCCTTTCTTAATAAAAACCCTCAAGAAAGTCTGGATAGAAGGAACATACTTAAACATCATAAAAGCCATTTATGAAAAGCCCACAGCTAATATCATCCTCAATGGGGAAAAACTGAGAGCTTTCCTCCTGAGATCAGGAACACAACAGGGATGTCCACTCTCACTGCTGTTGTTTAACAGAGTGTTGGAAGTGCTCCATCAACAGTCAGACAACAAAAGGAAATCAAAGGCATCAAAATTGGCAAAGATGAAATCAAGCTTTCACTTTTTGCAGATGACATGATATTTTACATGGAAAACCCAATAGACTCCACCAAAAGTCTGCTAGAACTGATACATGAATTCAGCAAAGTCACAGGATACAAAATTAATGTACAGAAATCAGTTGCATTCTTATACACTAATAATGAAGCAACAGAAAGACAAATAAAGAAACTGATTCTATTCACAATTGCACCAAGAAGCATAAAATACCTAGGAATAAACCTAACCAAAGATGTAAAAGATCTGTATGCTGAAAACTATAGAAAGCTTATGAAGGAAATTGAAGAAGATCCAAAGAAATGGAAAAACATTCCATGTTCATGGATTGGAAGAATAAATATTGTTAAAATGTCAATACTACCCAAAGCAATCTACACATTCAATACAATCCCAATCAAAATTGCACCAGCATTCTTCTCGAAGCTAGAACAAGCAATCCTAAAATTTGTATGGAACCACAAAATACCCTGAATAGCCAAAGTAATATTCAAGAAGAAGACCAAAGCAGGAGGCATCACAATCCCAGACTTTAGCCTCTACTACAAAGCTGTAATCATCAAGACAGCATGGTATTGGCACAAAAACAGACACATAGACCAATGGAATAGAATACAGACTCCAGAATTGGACCCACAAAAGTATGGCCAACTAATCTTTGACAAAGCAGGAAAGAATATCCAATGGAAAAAAGACAGTCTCTTTAACAAATGGTACATGGGCAGCAACATGCAGAAGAATGAAACTAGACCACTTTCTTACACCATTCACAAAAATAAACTCAAAATGGATAAAGGACCTGAATGTGAGACAGGAAACCATCAAAACCCCAGAGGAGAAAGCAGGAAAAATCCTCTCTGACCTCAGCCGCAGCAATTTCTTACTTGACACATCTCCAAAGGCAAGGGAATTAAAAGCATAAATGAACTATTGCGACCTCATGAAGATAAAAAGCTTCTGCACAGCAAAGGAAACAATCAACAAAACTAAAAGGCAACCAACGGAATGGGAAGAGATATTTGCAAATGATATATCAGAACCTGAAACACTCTAAAAAATATTTAGAAAAGAAAAACAGATTATATGCTTAATTCACTTTAAATTTATGCATATAAATATTAATTTGGTATGCAAACTCCTTTTCGTTCTTCTGTCTGATCATCTAATTATTTTGCTAATTGATATTATTAAAAATATTAGGGGCCGAATTAATGTTGACTCTCCAAAAGCCCACCACAAACCCTGGTGCTCGAGCAAAACACACTTTCTGAAACCTACTGCATAAGAGAGGACACCACCTTGACAGTTTTACTGAGATATCAAAAGGAGGAAGTCAAGGAAAGATATTTATGGAGTTTTAGCTCCTGGGCTAAGTGTTTGTAAGGTAGGTCTTTCATGGTAGGAAACTGGTTGGGTTGGGCAGAGTCTACGATACAACAGCTTTGGAGTTACAAGCAATTGTGAGGCAGGAATCTCAATGCAATATGAATGAGGAAAATACAGCATTTGATAAATATGCTGATATTTAATTTAGCCTATTGGTTTTCTATTGCGGCATAACAATTTACCACAACCTTGGAGATTGAAAACATTTATTATCTCACAATCTTCTTAAGTCAGGGCATAACTTGCCTGGGTTCTCTGTCCAAAATCTCATAAATCTACAATTGAGATGTCAGCCAGACTGTATTCCTTTTTTGAGCTGGGCACCCTCTTACAATCACACAAGGTTGTTGGCAGAACTCAGTTCCTTGTGGTTGTAGGACTAAGTTCCCTGCTTTCCTGCTGCCTATTAGTTAGGACTACTCTCAGCTTCTCGAGGCCTTCACGGTCTCCTGCCATATTGCCCTCATACAGCCTATCTCTGGGAATGGGAGCTTACTGTTTCAAAGGCAGCTTACTGTTTCAAATCTCTTTGACTCAGTGAGTCACCTGATTCAAACAAGTCCACCCAGGATAGCCTCCCTCTTAATTGTCTCAAAGTTAACTGATCCAGGACCTTCATTATATTTGCAAAATGCCTTCACTTTTTGCCATATAACATAACATAATTACAGCAGTGAAATGCCATCACCTTTGTCATATTCTATTGCTTAGAAGCAACTTATAAATATCGCCCACACCAAGGTAAGGGAATTATGCAATGACACAGGTCACTGAAGGTCATTTTAGAACTCACCAACCAAAGTTAGTTAGTTGTTCTTATCTTTCAGAAGGAAATATTTCTTGGAACAAGTAGCTCAATTTATTTTTTGCCCAGTCCTTGTGCATTATCAACAAGAGCCAAATTATGGAAAGAAGCCAAATGTCCACGGATGAATGGATAATGAAAATTAAGTAAAATGTTAGTCAGAGAAAGACAAATACCGTATGATTTCACTCATATGTAGAATTTAAGAAACAAAACATATGAACATAGGGGAAGGGAATAAAAGAAGGAGGCAAACTATAAGGGACTCTTAACTATAGAGAACAAACAGGGTTGCTGGAGGTGGAGGGGAGGATGAGCTAAATGGGTGATGGTTATCAGGGAGGGCACTTGTGATGAGCTCTGGGTGTTATGTGTAAGTGATGAATCACTAAATGCTATTCCTAAAACCAATATTACAATATATGTTAACTAATTAGGATTTAAATTAAAACTTTTTAAAAAAGGAAAAAAAGAAAAAAATGTTTAGTCTATTTTTTAATGTTTTTCTCGATTTCTCATGCTCCTCTAACTAATGACCTATTTTTATGTGTCACTTAAGAGAAACTTGAAGATTTTCATATGCTCACTATCTCAGTGCCCGGTTCTCTCTCCTATAGGCGTTTCCTTTTGTCAATATACCAGAGCAGTTACTAAATGATTGTCTCTCAGATTCATGCATCTGTATTCAAGTTTGTAAATTCAACTTTGTATGTTGGTACTGGGACTTTGCAAGCTACATTTTTCTTTGCCTGATGACCCCCTATAAAATCTGCCAATATGTGTCACTAGGGAGAAACTGAAAGTCTAGAGGCAGAAGAAATGACTTCTTCCTATTCATTATTGTGGGATTCCCATCTGCCAATTTTTTTTGGGGGGTGCAACATTCAAGTCATGATTTTTCACTCTGGCAATGGCAGTTCCTTACTCTAACAGTAGTTCCATTCATTTTGCATTGTTTTTAACACTTGTAAGACTAGCTTCATCATCTCCCCATCATCGGCACTAGCCAGCTGGATTCTCCTCAGAGGCAAGGCCAAGTCTAAAGTGAGGTAAATGCAAACCTAGGACACAAATGTTAAGGAGAAACTCATTCTCAGGGTTGTCCTCCTGCCAATCTGGGAACTGACCTTCATGTCGTGGACTTGATAGGGTTGAACAGTCAACATTCTCTGTGAGTTAGTTACCTTTATTATTAGATGATAGGCATGATTCTGAACTTTCCTGCCCTCCAGCTATAGGAAATCACAGCTGCTTTTTACGTTATTGAAGAAGTTCTTCCATGTTCACACTTTGCTTCAAATTTTCATTGTGTGTTTGTGTTTTTTTTCCAGTGTATGCATGGCACTCAGCAAGAGCCATTATATTTCCTTGTCTTAATAATTACTGCATACTCTGAATATCTCAATAACCTGAGATATTGTGCCAACAACTTCATTCACTTCTTCTGATATTTCATCCCAGTGAATATCATCACTGTACCTTGATAGCATGCCCAAAGTATCACTTCTGCACCTCCCACTTAGACAAGGCTCCCAAATTCAGTTAGCTGGCTAGTGATCCCATTTCAAAATCCATTTTAGAGTCAGATTCCTTGGGCCACATCTGACACCATCTAAGATCAAATTTCCTAAAAATCACTCTGAGATAGAAATTTTCATACCAGACAGAAATTTGAGGAGTACCCTTGAGAATCAACATGTATGAGGGAATAAAGAAAGTAGGATTGGCCTGAGGGAGGAAATGAACTTAGTTGATCCTTAGTTGATCCCACAGGGAGCACAGAAATTAGAACAGTTGTTTCATAGTGACACACTGTGAACTGAGGGAACCAGACTTCTACAAACAGCATCTACCAGTCTCTGGTTACTGGCTGCCCCCTGTGGAGGGGTCATGACTTTGGCAAGGCAATCCTCTTTGGCTGAGGACAATTCCAAAAAATGGACTCAGTTCAGACACATCATCAATCAAATCTTGCAGCAGCAGTGGGAATGAGTGCCTCAGTTCTAGAGGGGAGATCTGGGCAGCTCACCACAATATCTGTTGCAATTAATAAATATTATATATGATATAATCCCTTTCTCCTTTATAAATATTTTAGAATTATTAATGACAACTGAATGTTAATGACTCCATACTGGGGCAATTTGCAGAAATGCATAGCCACAATGCATGTTTATCAACCCATGTAAAAATAATCAGCCAATTAATAAATGATGTATTCATACATATAAACGTGTGTGTGTGTGTGTGTGTGTGTGTATATATATATATATATATGCTAATATTTTAATGTTTATTCCTTGGTAGTTTTAGTAACCAGGAGAGAGAACCGTATCACAAAGTCTTGTCTTTATTTGAAAATCATTAATAAATAGGTAACTGCCACTTCCAACTCTTCTATTTATTTCTATTCCATTAATGTAATTTCTTCCTATGACTATAGATGACTAAGAGCCTTTGTTCATCCTGGGTAACTGAATTGAAAACATTCTTAACTAAATTTTTATTTGCATGGTAACAGCATACTACTGAATCTCTCTATCTTAAGAGATATCTTAAGAAGGTAATTAAGTAAGATAATTAAATAAACATTGGTATTCAAGAATTCAGAGACATGAACTTACACAAAACAAAGATCTGGAGCTATGAGAAATACATAATCCATAGTACTGACAATAGATGTGATTTTTTTATGCTTAGCAAGATATTATGAATTCTAACATATTCAAAAATATTTACAATAGAACACATTTTCTATTTAAGAATCCTAATAGTGGCAAGCACAACCATATAGTAAAAATGTGAATATATAAAGCACCATAAGTACACCAATCAGTCTTTTACTGTGCATTCACAGGCCTTATTTAAAGGACAATATGCAAATCAGAGAAAAGGCAAGCTTTAAGAATTACGCTGGCATGATTAACCACATCATTTGCACATTGAATCACATCATCATGCAACAAGAGAATATACTGTCAATGTCCACCTGCTTTCAAAGCTTTCACACATTTTGTGGGGGTGTTGAAACATTATGTTTTCAGAAGATAATTGAAGCAATAGAACTGACAAGGATAAGGACGCATTTTTTTGGTATATGCTTATGTAGTACATAATATTTAATGGAGAAATAATAAAAGAAAATTCAAAGTGTTTTTGTCAGGTATTTTTGATTGATTAATTGACCCATTCATTCAAGCAATAAGTAAATATGTCTTCAGCGTTTTCCTTTTGCCAGACATTGTTCTAGGTATGAGGGTACAGCAATAAACAAAAATAGATAAAGATCCCTATCTCACAGAGTTGAAGATATACTACAATTTCTCTTCAGTTACATCCAAATGGCTTAATAAAAGAATATTATTTTAAAATGGAAAAACCTAAGCAGGCCAAGCGTACTTTTTTTTTTAATGTTTATTCATTTTTAAGAGACAGAGACTAAGCAGGAGTGGAGGAAGGGGCAGAGAGAGAGGGAGACACAGAATATGAAGCAGACTCCAGGCTCTGAGCTGTCAGCACAGAGAGTGATGTGGGTCTTGAACCCATGAACTGCAAGATCATGACCTGAGCTGAAGTTGGACACTCAACTGACTGAGCCACCCAGGCACCCCAGACTAAGCTTACTCTTAAAGGTTCTAAAATTTAAATAAACCATGGAGGTGAAAAAGTCCTGGTTATTTCTACAGCTATGGGCTTGGTCCTGCCCTCTTACCCATGCAGTTCCACTGAATCTAGTCCATTCCTACACATTGTGTGGCTCTCAGTTCAAAGTTTTTTCAGCAACTTAGTAACTCTAGATTTGATCAAGTCCATTTGTAAAATACTTTCTTAGCATTTGATACTAATCCTACAGAGTGTTGGTAAAGCTTGTATGAAGCTGTATGATTATTTAAGCTTTATCTGCCTCCCCTAGTAGAATATGATTCCATGAAGTCCTGGACAGTTCACTGCTTGAACCCAGGGCCTGGAATAGTACCAAGCCTACTGGTATTTGACAGGCATTTATTGACTAAGCTAATAAATAAGTTAATTAACAAATTCACTAATACTTAGATCTTTAATATATAAGACTGGGCTTGGTAAAATAAAATTTGAGAAAGGTAAAATTTGTCTTCAAGAATCCACATTCTTATTTCTCTCCTTCTTCCTTCTTTTTCACTCCCCAAGACCCAGGACCCATCACTTTCATATTCCCTTGGCATTAGATGGACTGTTACTTACTCAAAATATGGTCTTGTAAGAAATTCTTATGATCATTTGATTAAATTATAAATTTATAATTAATAAGGGAAAATTTGTTTTAGACTAGAGAAATTTATTTTAATTTGCTAAATCACAGGTTTGGTATTTAGGGGTTAACAGTCAGGATCAGAAAGCAATGGGGTTTTGGTTTTATTTTGTAAAAAATGAGTGAAGGGTCATTGTGGTAAAAACTGCCAATTTATGTGCTATTAAGGCCATCCCTGGAAATGAGGACCTTGCTTTTATTATCTATAGTATCATATGTTTCTTTCTTCCCACTTGCAAATTTCTTTTTTTAAACTGACCATATACATAATCTCTAAAAACACTGATAATCATAAAAATTCTCAAAGCATGAAATAAAAAACTTTACTTCCATTCAAAGTCTCTTTCCTATGTTCTTTCTTTCCTTATTCTAAAAATAAGGAAATATTCATATGGGAAACAGGATAATGATAGTTAAGTGCAAAGACTGTCTGGCTCCACATCCTAACTTGACCACCCTCAACTTGTGCTATGTTGCTTAACCTGTGTACGTCACATTTTTAAATTTTTTTAATGGATAAAATAATCTCCCATAGCATTATTATCAGAATTAAATGTTAGTATAGATAAAATAGCTCATTAAAAATCCCAGCATAAAATAACCAAAGAGGATAACCAGTAAACAGAATGAACTAAAGCCTCATAATTCCTGTGAAGAGTAAATAAACTGGCTGTGATATTAACTGCCAATTGTGATGAGATGTATAAGGAAATTAGAGTGGAATCAAACAGAAAGAAGTGTCTCTGCATTTGGGAATCTTCATGAGAATACAAAAAATAAAAACTATAATTCATGTTGTGCTCATATGCACAACAGCTGTATCAACATAAATATACAGTTAGACATATTTTATGCTTTACTGAGATATAATTTACATATCAGAATTGAAACACTGTAACTGTACAGCTCAGTAGTTTTTGGAAAAGTTAAAATTGTATAGTCATCACCACAACCCATTTTAATTATATTTCCATCATTCCAAAAAGTTAAGTCAATCCACATTCCCATCCCCAGTATTACTGACCAATAATCCAGTTCCCATCTCTATAGATGTGACTTTTATAACAATATCCTATGAATGGAATTATACTACATAGCCTTTCAGGCCTGGCTTCTTTCACTTAATATGGTATTTTTAAGGTTTATCTTTATATATGTGGGATCACATATGTTTATTTTTCTTGGAAAGACACATAATCATGGCTTTGCTGTGTTATATGGTATATTTATGCACAGGATTTAAAAATATTTTCCAAAATGGCTCTAACATTTTATATTCCAATCACTAATTTATGAGGAAAATAATTCCTCTACATTCTGACCCTTATTACTATATGACTATTTTTTATTATAATCATTCTAGTGGGTATAGAGTGGTATCTTATATAGTTTTTATTTGCATCTCCTTAATGACTAATAATGTTGCACATCATGTAATGTGCTTACTAACTCTTCATATATCTTTCTTGTTAAAAAATATATTAAAGTCTTTTGTCTTTTTAAATTAGGTTGTTTCTTAATACTGAGTTGTAGGAGTCTTTACATAGGTTTATGATATATTATAAAACACACAGTTTAAACACAGGTTTATAAATATAAAACACAGGTTTATGATATATTATTAAAACACAGGTTTATGATATATTATTAAAATCTTCAATAATACACACTAAAGCTTTGTTTTGCAAACATCTCTCCCATCTAAAGCTTTTCATTTTCTTAATGGTTTTCTTTGGAAGCACAATTAAAAAAATTATCATGAAGCCTTATTTATCATTTCTTTTTTTTTAATGGGTTGTGTTTTTGATGTCACAGCGAAAAATAATCTAACCCAAGGTAATGAAGATTTTCCCCTATATTTTATTCTCAATGTTTTATAATTTAGGCTCTTACATTTAGTATTCTACCCAAGTTTGAAATAAATTGGGTGTTTGATGTGAGATAAGGGTCCAAATTCATCTTTTGTGCATGACAACATTCTGTTATTTTAGCACCATTTGTTGAAAAGATTATCCTTTCTCCTACCGAATTGTCTTGCCTCCTTTTTTGGAAAGTAAATGGACAATAAATGTAAGAGTTTATTTTGGACTCTCAATACTGTTCCATTTATCTATGTCTATCTCTTCACTAGTACCACACTGTTTATTTGAATATATGTACATATATAGCGAGTTTTAAAATAGGGAAGTGTATGCTCCCAATTTTTGCTTTATTTTTTTCCAAAATGGCTTTGGCTATTCTGGGGCTGCTGCATTTTCCCATCAAGTTTAGAATGAGCTTATTTTCTACCAAAAACAAGCAAAATATCCCACTGAGATTTTGATTTTCACTACACTGAAGCTATAGATCAATTTGGGAAGAGATACCATGCTAATAGTATTGTCTTTCAAACAATAAACCTGGAATTTATATCATTTATTTAGATCTGCTTTAATTCCATCAGCAATGTTTTAGTTTGCAGTACAAGGTTTTACACTTCTCTTATTAAATTTGTTCATTATCTTGTTCATTTTAATGCTACTTTGAATGGAATTCCTTCCTTAATTTTATCTCTAGATTGTCCATTGTGTGTATAGACTCATTTTTATATTGCTATTTTATCTTGAAAACTTGTTGAAATTGTTCATTCATTATATTGTAATTTTACTGTGAATCATAGGATTTTCTATCTATAGAATTATGGCATCTGTACATAAGACTATTTTATTTCTTCCTTTATCATCTAGACTCCTCCCACTTCTTTTTCCTTGCCTGGCTGCACTGGCAAGAACCTCTTATACATTGCTGAATAAAAATGACAACGGTGGACATCACTATCTTTTTCCTGATCTTGGGAGAAAGACATTGAAATCTCTGACCATTACTTACGTTAACTGTAGATCTCTGTAGACTCCCTTTATCAGACTGAGAAAGTTCCATTCTATTTACATTTCATTTTGTTGAGGATTTTTATCAAGAATAAATGCTGGGTTTCATAAGTATTTTTCTGTACCTATTAAGATAATCTTGTTTTTTTTTCTCCTTTATTCCATTAATACGGTGAATGGATACAGAAATTGATTTGGGGATGTTAAACCAACCCTGCATCTCAGGGATAAATCTTTTCTATCTCATTATATAATTATTTTTGTATGTTGCTTGATTCTGTTTAATAACATTTTGTTGAGGATTTTTGTCATCTATATTCATGAAGGATATTGTTTGAATTTTCTTTTCTTGAGATGTGTTTTGTCTAACTTTGGTATCAAGGTAATACTGGTCTCACAGACTAAGTAGTTAAGTATTCATGCTCCTCTAACTTCTGAGTTCCCTAAGTATTGGTTTTATTTTTTACAATTTTAATAGCATTCATAAAAGTATCTGGTCCTGTATTTTTATTTGTGTGGTGATTGTTTAATTCCTATTTCAATCCCTTTAATTGTTATAGGCTTATTCCAACTTTCCACTTTTTGAGTTATTTTTAATAATTTAAGGCTTTTGGGTGCCTGGGTGGCTCAGTCAGTTAGGCGTCCGACTTCAGCTCAGGTCATGATCTCACAGTCCGTGAGTTCGAGCCCCGCGTCGGGCTCTGTGCTGACAGCTCAGAGCCTGGAGCCTGTTTCAGATTCTGTGTCTCCTTCTCTCTCTGCCCCTCCCCTGCTCATGCTCTGTCTCTCTCTATCTCAAAAATAAATAAAAACTTAAAAAATTTTTTTAATAAAAAATAATTTAAGGCTTTCTAGGAATTTATTCACTTCATGTAAGTTTACTAAGAGAGACAGGATGTTTTGCTGATTTTAATGTTGGCCTAGGAACATCTTAACACATAACATTGCCATTATTTTTTTAATTTCTTATAATATCCTTGCCCTGGGTACCTTCCTTAGGCCTCATCATTCAGACCAAAGTGTGATATTTAGGAAAAGAAAGAGGCTCAGGGATAGAAGGAACAGGTAAGGCAAATTCAATGAGAGTATAGGATTTAGGATTAAATAATTACATAAGCTGGCAATAAATGCCATTTTTGAGGTTTTCTATAGAAACAGCCAAACTGGGTAACATCTCTTGCTTTTAAAAAAAAATCTATTCAATAACTGGAATGACTAAATTGAAGTTGAGGTTAGCAAAGCAGTTCCTGATGGTAGGTAAGAGTCTTAAACAGATCTGCCCACAAGGGTTAAATGACATAGAAGAATCGTTCTGATTAGTGGGGTCTAAAAAGGCTTTCGAAATGACTCACAGATTAAAACAAAAAGAAAGAAAGAAAGATAATATGAAAGTCTTCAACTGGAGGACTTCAACTTTTTATGATAGAATCCTTAGAATTAGATCAATGATGAGTAAGTTCTCAGAAAAAAAGTCTGAGGACAAGAAGAAAAATATTCAGTTGGATACTAACAGGAAATCAAGACCATGCTTTTCTCTGTGTCTGTAGCTGTTTTACTACACTGAGACCCTGCACATTGGTTAAAGAAATTAGTGTTTCCTTAAATGTTATGAGACAGAAAAGATGATAAATAGCACCCCATGTGTGACTAACCATTTTAGCCTGTGTGATCTGTACTGTGTTGTTTCTTGTTGTTGTTGTTGTTGTTGTTGTTGTTGTTGTTGTTACTTAAATCTTACAAAGAAAAATCTTTCTCTTCAAAGTTCCTTTTTCCTCTCTCCCACTGTCAGAGATTTGGAGAATGGCCCAAGTGTATAAACATGAAACCTTGGTAAGGGTTTGCTTATAAAAGTCTTTGCTTTAAAACTGATCTCTTTAGTCATGAAAGAAATACTAGAATTCATACTTACCTCATAAATTAAGTGTATAAAAATTAAGCCACAAACAATATTAAAAGGCAAAAATGGACTGGAAAAGATTTGCAGCAAATAGCATAAGTATATAGACTTACATGGATAATCTTTATGTATATAAGTTTAAGAAAAACATAAGTTCAACTATAAAAATAAAGAAAACAAATTACCAAAACTCAATCAATAGGACAATAACTACTTGAAAAACTGTTCAACATCTGTAACAACTAAAGCAATGCAAATTGACAACAATTTTACTTGCCAAACTGGTACAAATTTGACAAATAATGATGTAGTAAGAAAGACAGTGATATATATCATAGGAGTTGGAATGTTCATTGTAATAACTGTGCTGCACATATATACATGGATAAAATAAAAGTAGCCTTTAAACATAGAAATAGTCTTCTTCTCTGAGCCATTAATTTCACTTATAATAAATTAACCTTAGTAACTTTTAAGATGCATGCTCAAAATTTATAGACAAAAATTTCCTTCCTGGAGTGTTCATAATTTTGGAAAAAATATAAAAAGTTGATATAAAATATTTAAATAAATTATGGAATTTCCAAATATTTGAATATTATTTTTCATGAAATCACACAAATCATACATTAATTTTATAATAAAAACTATGTATTATTTAAAAGCATGGAGAGTATGAAGCAGATGGGGAGACAAGCCTAATGTGCTGAGAACCTGAGAGTATAGGATAAAAGGTGTTTGATAGAAGAGAAGAAATGAATAGGGCTAGTTCACATGATGGGAATCACAGAGAAGATTAAAGGTAACAGAAGGCTATCTTTACTACTGGGCTGAGACAAACAAAGGTACAATAGGCAGAGAAAATCCCATGCCCTACTTGGATACTGAACAGTTTTCTTTTAATAGTATTTGAGCCTGAAGATGTCAACTTTGGTATTACTTTTACCAGTGCATGGAATCTAACCCTTGGAAAAAAATTAATTCTTGGCCATATCCCCTTGTCACTTCACAACAGACTTGTGGCTCTCAAAGGCTTTCAATAAGAGTATGTGCAATTAAGTAATGATAAAGTATAAGTGTAAAATATGAACCAGGAAAATTTGAATAAGGCAATAAACTAATTTAGTGTCCTTCAACAATTTATATAATTTTAAAAAGATACAAAACAATCATACATCACTTTTATAGAGTTTCATAAACAGCACTCTACAATAAATGATGATTTAGTTTGGCTAGAATAGTGTTAATATGAACCAGGTTGCATATGAAAATTTGAACTTCGAGTCTTTAGAGTAGCAATGACTGTAAGTGAGAAAGAAATGGCTCTGTGCCGTCAGGTAAAGCTTTCCACCCCATCTTTACTGCTACATATGGAAAAAAATAATCATTTACACAGGATGAGGGTGAGGGAGCCAGGAAGGCACCCTGGGAGTTATAAAAGTCTCTAATACTGATATTTTTACCAGAGAAGATTCATTATCTGGTTTTAAAAAAAATAAGTTTTTGAGATTAACATTTTGTTTGTTATGCTCACCTTAATATAACTAATCTATCCTTCACTTGCCTGTTACAGGAGAAACTCAGAAAGGTATGAAAACATAGGATAATTATAGAAAAGGTCATGTAAAAATATAATCGAATTGGCAAAACAAATATCATCTACCATAAGATTTTATTTCAGGCCAAACCTGACCTCTCAAATCTGTTTAATAATATAAATAAAATACTTTAAAATAATTTCTTTAGAAGATTCTGAATTTGAAGATCTGATGCAATCATTTCAAAACTATCTTATGCCTAGGGAGTGATAAGGATACCTGCTGAGTCATGGCAATGAGGCATCACCACATGAAGTTTAAAAAGACGGATTCTTTTTATGATTGTCTTTTGAAAACATCACAACTTTCAAAAGAGTGTTTTCATAATGTTGACAGGTGTGCTGTGATTACTCACCAGGCCATGGGCTGCACATAAAAAGGGCCTTTTTTTTCCCTCCATGGTTAAGAAAGTTGGCCATGAAAACTTTCATTCCACTTATAAGATAAATGCTAATTAGCAGATCGCATTTATTAAACTTGCAAGTGGAATGAAGGGAAAGATATGAATAGGAACATAAAGTTTCATTGTTTAAGTTGGTTGGTCAGCCAAGTCAATAAAAATAACTGGCTCAAGACACAGCATGGCAGCATGGAAAAAACATGGGCTTTTGGATGAAAGAATTAGGGGTTTGAATCTTCTTTTACAAGATACTGGTTTTGTAAGTTTGAACAGGTTACTTAACTCCTCTGCGACCCATTTTTTTCATGTTAACTCTGAATGAAGTACTAATATATAACTTGTAGAATTCTTATTGAAGTATATATGTAAACACACACACACACACACACACACACACACACACACACACACCCCAACACCAACTAGTCCTCTTAAAGGAATAAGGATACTCATTTGGTAGTATCCTTTTGGTGTCCTCTGACCTTCTAAGTTCCTTTCTAGAGATGAAAGAACAAGTCTTCTTTATAACTACTGCAAGGGCTATATAATTATTTAGAGGTCAGAAAACAAAAACTTGAATGGAAAATGGTGGTCATTTGGGAGGTGGATTAGAGAACCCGAGCAAAGCCATGAAGCAGAGCCCTGCTGAAACGGGTAAACTGGCGGCCATGGAAAGAGCAGAGTGGAATGTACTACAGATTTTATAGATCATAAAATTCTCATGGTGACTGAGGAATATGTTGTTTGCCCTGAGTATGTGGGAAGGAAAGAAAATTCTAGGTAAGCATGAAAATATGAGGACAAATCCTCTGATAAGTGCTCTTCATGCCTGTGACTGTCTGATTATGTGGCCTGAATTCTAGAGAAAACAGAAAGTAGTTTCTAAGACCATCTCTGAGGTCATAGGAAATCTTCACTTGTTCCTTCCATGCAATTTCTAAGGTTTTATAAGTTATTGCTTCAAGGGAAGACTTCCCAATCTAAATTTCTTCATTTCTTAAAAACTGCCATTACCAGCCAGAATTTGAAAGTCAAAAATCACATTTTATTCAAACTTTACAAATGCATATGTGTGTGAAATTTGCTCCAATCTCCTCATTGAAAAAAAAAGACATGTTCAGAATGTCTAACCTTCCAAAATGAATCATATATGGAGTCAAGAAAATAATGATGTAGTTTTTTCCTAAGATCACTTCAGAGATTGAAAAATAAATCAGGATAAAGCTACCTCTTTCGGTGGCTCTAAATAGAACAAATATTAAGTAAAATGGTTTGTCTTTTTACCTTATTTATCATTTTATATGTCTTTGATTTTCAATGTCAACAACTACCATAGTCTACCCACAGTCTACCAATGACTACCCATAGTCATTAAGATAATTTATTTATGAGGTTGTTGGATAACGTAAGAAGCTTTTAACGTTCACTGCGTCATTTCTTCCTCATCCTATCTATTCTTAAAAGCTCTAGTTTTCCAAACAGGAAAATGAATCCAAAGAACACTATAGGAAAATATTTGAAATATTCCATTTTCTTCTGAATTTTTAAATAAATATTGATGATATATTAAAGCAGACCACAGGTGAAACTGCAGTGCTGAATTAAACATGTTTTCCCCTATGAATGTGAACAGTCTTCACTGTTAATTAAATCAGAAAACACTTATTCACAGATTTAATACCAAATATATTTAATATATTTGTACTCTTTGCTTGTCATATTCAAGACAAAAAAGAAAAGCTATGTGCTTAAAATGTAAACTTCAAAAATAGAATACATTTCATAACCAAAACAGCCAAAGATAATGCTGCAAACTTACATTAGTCCATCTTAGATTCAGGTGTGTGGGACTGTCTGGGTATTTTTATACCATCCTCTATCTTTCATAGAGGATATATTTCATACCATCCTCTATCTTCACTATCATGTACTTCTTTTCCCTTGAATATATAAATTGGGACAATAATTATCTCAATGGTGGCATTTTATCTATTCCTTACATGAATGTCATTTGGAAAACCATCTTCAACACTTCCAAAGAAACCTGTGTAACTTGGTACTTACACTGCATTCTCTCTCTGTCTCTCCGTCTCTGCCTCTGTCTCCGCCTCTCTCTGTCTCTCTGTCTCTCTCAATGAATAATTACTACTTTTTAATTGTTCTGGCAAGGTTTCAAAAATAGTAGCTATCAGATTACATTAATTTTCTAGGGCTGCCATAACAAATACCACAGAGTAGGTGCCTTAACCAACAGAAATTTCTTTTCCTACAGCTCTGGAGGCTAGATGTCCAAGATCAAGGTGTTGGCAGATTGTGGTTCTCCTGAGGTCTCTCTCCTGGTCTTCCAAATGAGCCCTTCTTTCTGTGTCCTCAAATTGCCTTTTCTTTGTGCTCACATCCCTGCTGTCTTTCCGTGTCCAATTTCCCTTTCTTATAAAGACACTGGTCAGATTGGAGTAGTGCCCAACCTAACAGCCTCATTTTAACTTAATCAGCTCTTTAAAGACCCTATCTCCAAATACAGTCACATTTTGAGAGACTAGAGGTTTGGGCTTCAACATATGAATTTGCAGGAAACACATAAATACATAGTTTGCAAGCAGAATTACTTTGGAACACTTTGCTCAATGGTAAATTTCAAAGCCAAAAAAAGTCAAATATTTATGTGACCTCTTAATGTGAAAAGTTGACATAGCTGGAGGGAAACAATTATTTTCAAAACAAACATTAATCATAACCACAAATACCTTCTAAAGAAGAAACAGCATTCAGGAGAGGTTTAGTGTGGTAAAGTCTAGTAAATTATCAAAGTGATTCCCTCTGGATATAAAAGGCAAAATTCTTCCTTCACCCATTGCCTAAAAATAGAAAAACAAATACAAATGCACAATATTCTGAATTGAAAAGTTACTGGTTCAGAGGTTGTTCATTGGAAGTGAAAGAGATACTGTAAGAAGAAGGGAAAAAAAATGACTGATGGAAAGCAGTGAATCCATACAGCAAGGCACCATCAGAGGGACACTGCCATTCCTTATGTATGATGCAATTACTCTCTACTTTGGCCAAACCTGTAGTAAATCTTGTAAATGTCTGCTACATATATGGCATATGGTAAACTGGTGAATCAAGAGAAGGAAAGCAGATGTACATACAGCATACCATAAAGTGTAATGCTGAAAAGAAATATTAAATTTAAATATCACCTATGAAGACATTTATGATAAATTAAAATGACGATGATGATGATGACAACGACAATAATGATGATTATACAGAGACCTTTCAAATACTGTGGTAATACTGAAGACAGGATGGGAATAACATTTTGTGAGATGGGACAAAGACATATTATTCATTTTACTAATGTGGCCTTAGATGCTTCGATGCCTTAGAGGCATCTGTGTTATATCATCCAATCACAGAAAACAAACTATGGTGTTTTGTTATGAGATCTCCTAAATATGAATGTCTTCCTTCTTTTTTCATGAGAATCTTGGATCTCTAGAATGTTAGTGGACCTTCTTTTTCCATGAGAATTTTGACTGTCCTTATCAGACATCTGTTCCCTTCCATTCAAAACTTAATTTTTCCCTAATATTGCCTTTAAGAAAGGATCTTTGATCATTCTCAGTCACTCAAAACTTTTTAGAATTAAATTGGTTAATAGCCTAAGAATATGTAATAAATGCTAAGGGTAAAAGAGGTGAAGAATATAATACTATCAGCTATCATAGGTTAGTATCTTAGCATTTTAGATTCTCTTTTTAATAGCTTCCCTTCCTACATTAACAACTAGCTGAAGCAATGTCCATCAAAAATCAGGACATATTATTTATAAGAAAGAACTCTAAATGAGAGAGAGGGGGAAAGCAAAATGAAAAAGTGAAGTGGATTGTACAAATCATTATAACTTTATCTAATCAATTCCCCTAAATTCCATTCACTTTTGTTTTATTTCTTAATTAAGTCAGAACAAGCATCACCAATGAAATACTTTTGGCAAGTTTAAAGTAGTAAAACTAAACCACACTAATATGACCCTATATTTACAATTCCACCATTAAATTACTTATTGACTGTCAGCCTTAAGATTTCTTATGGACAGCCCTTTTCCACTCAGTACACGCAAATATGAATGTGAAAGTGTGTTATTTTAAAAAATCAATTAACTGTTTTGACAGCATGACACAAAAATGCCAGTCTCAAGTCAGTGCTATTGCCTGCGAAACTGTGAGAAACCTCATGGATGACTGAATACTACAGAAGATGAGGGGGTGATATAGCCTTGCTCATAATGGAATTTTTGAAGGAAATCAAGTGCATGATGACTCCAGAAATAATAATGTTCTTGAGGTTCACGATGGCTAAATCCACTTTTGAAAAAACATTGGCACTTAATATAAAAGTCTCCTCCCTTACATGGGAACTAAGGATGACACATCTTGTACATAATTCTACTTGATGAGCAAAGGACATTTTATATTTCCACTGTGTTATAATTGTGCCATCACAGAAATTTGGAGGAATTATTCTAACTTTGTATGCATGTAATGACTCAAATTTCACTCTTATAATCAAAGCATAAGCTTAAATTTTCTAAAGCCTATAATTTTATAAATATACATATACTAAATTTGGTAAGACAAAAATTCTCTCCAATTCTTTACAAGGAGGTAACTTTCTAGTTCAAACAGCAATAAAAACTCATTTCAAATCTTCTCAGCCATGTAGTAAAATGATTACAGCTGTTGACTTTTTATGTTTATTTTTCAGGTAAACAGAGGAATTGTTCAAAGTAGAGACAGTCAAAGAAAGAGGCAATATGAACAAAACAAACCCAAAACCATAACAAAACAGGTAGCTGGAAAAAAACTACAGAAATTGAAAGAAAGAAAGAATAACCAAGATTTAAGCCTTCATTTAATATTTCCATGCATATGTTTACGTGTTCATTGAAGTTTTAAATAAATATTATCTGTAGATAGAAGGATCATGGGTCATTACTGTTTTTTCTTCATACTCTCACTTGCCTCCAGTTTTTCCATAATAAACTTGTATTGATTTTTAATCAGAAAAAAATGTTACTTAACAGAAAATCAATCTTATTTTTTAATAATAAAATGTTAGATTTTGCATAGAATTCTGTATTACTTTAGAAGAGTGAACTAATCTCATTTCTTTAGTTTTCATTTTTACTGTTATACACAAAAGTATTGAAATTAAATATCAAAAATGAAAAGAAGATCAGTTGTTGACATTTGTCTATCCTGAAAACAGGAAACTTAGGCAGAAGGTATAACCACCACACTCTAGCCTCACTCCTCACAAAAACACACACAACCACGTGCCAAGGCAGGTTAAACGAATGGGAAAAGAATCAGATGGTGATTGATGCTGTACGTCACACACAGATTACAACAGCAGGTGAAGCCAAGTTCTTATTTGAAAGAAGCATCCTCTCCTGCCGGAGACCAGCTCCAGCAGTCAGGGTTCCTGATGGGATGGGTGGACGTCGGCGAAGGAAGTCACACTTCAGTTTCTGCACATCAGCTTTTATTGTAGGTAGCGAAGGAGTTATTTATCACTTGGGGACCGGAGTCTTAACAGGTGGGGGATAACTAATTCTACATGATAGGCATAGACAGGCATGTGTGCACTGACATATATAGTCTCACATGATTATATAACATGATTATTAGCAGGGAAAGGAGAAGGTACAAAGTTCACAGAAAGTTCCTCAAAGATTATTTCCTCAATTTACATAAGGTAGATACAATGAAAAGAAATCTTTAACAATGTCACAAACAGGGTCATTTATCTTATTACAATTCTCGTGTAAGGTTCACCAGGTTCTCAGGGTCATGATAACTTTTCTAAGAAGCTTTACAATGTTGTTGTGTTCATATTAGGGTACAGGTCGTCTTCTAATCCATTGTACACTTCACAATGGCAACCTTTAGGATTAGTCATAAACTTAGAACACAATACATTGCCAGGGGCAACATCCAAACATATCTTTGACTAATTTCCAAGGAACTTTCCAAGCAGTATATCTAGTACTAGTAAGATGACTTACAGAATAATATTTCTGATTATAAATGAACCCAATACAAGGTGATTGAAAACCCCCTTTCAATTTCCTCTGGCAAAGTCCCCTCATCCCATAATTAGTATAAGGACCCCAATCACTACACATACACATCCTATCATTAGGATCTAGTAAATATTTTACATATGTCTCCAGTTTCCAGGCTTCCCCATAGGTGAAAAGGAGAATAGAGAGTAAAAGCAAAACTAGCAGCAGGCGGTTTGGCGATGGGTCACTGCCTTGCAGTGATTCCCGAGAGAGGACCTTTGTCCTCATGGCAGCGCAGAATGAGACTTCATTCGGCTGGTCGAGAGAGGACCTTTGTCCTCATGACAGCGCAGAATGAGACTTCATTCGGCTGGTTCCTTCATTTCCCCCTTTTTTATTTTTTAAAGCAAGCAGTTGAACTTCAGCAGTTAGCTTTTGGAGACTTCGGGCGAGGACTTTGAAGAAGACTGGAATTAAGAGGAGACATATTAATAACACTAAGAGAGCCACACCGACATTAATCAACAAAGTGGTCAGTGAGGATCCAGATACCCATGAAGAAAAATTATCATATAGAGATTGTGCTATGCCTTCAGGGGAGAATTCCTCTGAGGCATGATTGATATCTGAAATTTGTTTATGTAACTTACTTAAATCTATGCCCAGATCAGAATGATTCCAGACTCCTAGAATATGACTCTGCACTCTTTCCCAGTTATGCTCCGATTCATTTACACGTAAGGGTGTTACGCAGATCCATTTATAATCAGAATGACATCGCAAAGACAATTGAATTTTTAAAGTTAATATTTCTTGTCCAATAGCCATTACCGCTTCTTCAAGAACATTTACTTTGTCATCCAATTTTCGATCAATAATTTCTTGGGTGGTAAGTGCTGTAGTTACGTTTTTCGAAAGTTCATTAGTAAAGTGTGCTGTATGAACTTCCTGTGCGAGGGCGATGGTCGAAACCGTCAGCGATGTTACAATAGTAATAAGCGCTGTAATGCCTAAAATCAATGCTGCAATAAATCTTTTGGGATGCATCAGTGAATCTAATTTTTGGAGAGCCTCTAAACCCGAATTTTCGTGCCAACTGTCTGTAACATTAACAGGAACCATAATGTAAGGTGGCTGCCGAAGCAAAACAAACGCTTTCGCTTTCAGTTCGGGGCGCATACAGTTAGTTAAAATACACCTTTTACAGGAAGTAGTTATAAGTTTTGTTTTTGGGTCCATTTTAAAGCTTAAGGAGTACGCCGTTGGAGACACAAGCAAAGCATAAGGCGTCTGCACACAAGTAGTCACTGAATAATTTGCAAAGGTAGTCTGATTATTAGAAAAATAACTTGCAGTTATTGGATGTGAAGCGGCCGTAGCCTGCCAAAGATATTTATGGAGGTAAGTTTGTCCTTTCACTACTGCAGTTAAAACTGGAGCTACCCAGCCGGAAGTAGAAATTCTATTTACATTTATTGGATCGGGTAGAAGAGTTTGATCCCACCCTTTGTAATTTGTCTTGTATCTAAAATAAGGCTTATAATCTGCAAAAGGATCAGGACTAGTCCAATCAAAAATGCGTGTAATCCCGTCCATGGCTTGCAGAATTTGTGGCCGAGTAGAATTAAAATAACAAGAAACCCAATAAGGAGCACTAGGCATAAGTCTAAAAAACTTTTGAGAGCAGTCTGGTAGGCCAAGAGGGTGAGGTAGGTAAAAAGGAGAGTAATTATCGAAAGGCCATTTTCTTACCGGAGTTGCTTCAATCCCCGGTGCTATAAGGCGAACCATTTGTAAATGCCTCTCTTCCGATTGACTTTGCTTACCTCTCGTAGATGATGATTCAAATTTAGATGGTGGTGGATGGTCAAAAATTATACCTGTGGTTTGAAGTCCGACACATTGTGGAAAGTTTTGGGAGTATGGCCAAACAGTAGGGATAGAAAAACAAATAGGCATAGAAGGCGAAGTTCCCAAGTAGGTATAATTATAATTAATAGTTGGAGTAGTATGAGAATCAGAGTATACGATTTTTGGACCTTCCATAATAGCAGTATTATTAACAATAAAATGTGTAGTATTATCATCCCAGGTTACTGGATGAAAGTGAGGAGGATTAGGAAAGAAAGCCCAGAATTGTTCTGCACTACAGGTACTTACTTGACACGCGAGGATTGATAGCATAGCAACGAACAAAACAGAAGGACTGAGTGTGCAGCCTTGGCTTAAAACCAAGTGTTCAGCCTGAGCAGCCAACTTCTTAAGCTGTCCCCATGTTGGAGGGGGGGCAGCCAAGGTGGCCGCTGTCTTGAGGTGAAAAAGATCAGGTTTCTCCAGTGAGAGCCTTTTAAATTCTGCAACAGGAGGTTTGTCACAATTGCGCCGTTTCCTGCTCTTGTTCATTTCTAGTAGTTACAGGTACTTTACTGGGAAAGGAATTTACATATTTAATATGCCTGTCTGGTAACCAAAGTGGAGAATCAGCTTCCTTAGGAAAGACACAAGCATATCCCCTGCCAGAAGTAAGCAAAATGTCAGGCCCTTTCCATTTACCAGATAAAAGGTCTTTCCACATTACTGTAGGTTTGACAGTATTTCTTGGTTCCCAGTGTCGTTGCATATTATTAAGATCATCATGTCCTAGATTAACATAATTAAGAACAAATAGAGCATGAGTAAGAATGTGGTGAGGAGAGTTATACTTGAAGTCAGAGGCTTGCAATCTAGATATAAATGTTTTTAAAGTTTGATTTGCTCTTTCTATTCTGCTTTCCATAACAAGTATTGACCACCAGAAAGACAACTCTTAGCTATCTGAGTCCAATCAAAAGGAGTCATCCAATAGTCTGTAAGAGAATCCACTAATGCTAAGGTATAAGGAGCACTGACTCCATAAGCTGAACATGCCATTTTTAGCTCTTTTATGAGTTTGTAGGGAACAGGAGTCCATTGAGGATCCCCAGCCCTCGGATCAGATTCCTTCTGTGGACCATATGTTACTGGAAAACACAATGAGAAATCTATGTCTCCTGCTTCAATAGCTTGTAACTTAGTTTTTTGCATTAAGGAGACACAACTTTTATTAGGCAATTTCCCTGGAGGTCTAGGGTGATCATTAATTATAAAATCTCCAGGAGGGACATTATTTCTTGAAGATGACTTAAGGGTCAATTTTTCTAGAGGGGGATAATCTTCCCCTTGCTTCTCCATTTCATATTTAATCTCTTCATCAGCTAAATCAATATCATTCCCTTTTTGATCTGAATCTTCTTGGGCTTCCATGGCCATAACTGCCTTCGAACTCGAGGGCATGGTCCCATAGGAGGTTGCAACTTTAGTATCCAACCTGGTACTCTCATGTACAGGATCTAAGGCATCTCTAACCAAATTCCAGAGAGAAAAAGTATCTACAGGAACCTTCTCTGGCCCATGTAAAGTATAATAAGTTTTTAATTGCTGCCCTACCTTTTCCCAGGTTTCCACATTTACAGTTCCTTCTTCTGGAAACCAAGGACATTGCTCTTGCACGAAATGCAAAAATCTAGAAATTTGTGATCCACTTACCTTTATTCCTCTTTGTCTAAGCATATGAACAATAATATCAATGAACAATCGTCTCTCTTTGGACTCTGAGTTACCCATACTTACTTAGTTCTTGAGATCTCTCACTCTATATAAGATAGAGGGGTCTGCAGCACCCTGTCTCAAGCTCCTATTCCACCCCGAAATTACCTTAATATACTTACCCAATTCAGGTCCCTGTTCGGGCGCCACTTGCCGGAGACCAGCTCCAGCAGTCAGGGTTCCTGATGGGATGGGTGGACGTCGGCGAAGGAAGTCACACTTCAGTTTCTGCACATCAGCTTTTATTGTAGGTAGCGAAGGAGTTATTTATCACTTGGGGACCGGAGTCTTAACAGGTGGGGGATAACTAATTCTACATGATAGGCATAGACAGGCATGTGTGCACTGACATATATAGTCTCACATGATTATATAACATGATTATTAGCAGGGAAAGGAGAAGGTACAAAGTTCACAGAAAGTTCCTCAAAGATTATTTCCTCAATTTACATAAGGTAGATACAATGAAAAGAAATCTTTAACAATGTCACAAACAGGGTCATTTATCTTATTACAATTCTCGTGTAAGGTTCACCAGGTTCTCAGGGTCATGATAACTTTTCTAAGAAGCTTTACAATGTTGTTGTGTTCATATTAGGGTACAGGTCGTCTTCTAATCCATTGTACACTTCACAATGGCAACCTTTAGGATTAGTCATAAACTTAGAACACAATACATTGCCAGGGGCAACATCCAAACATATCTTTGACTAATTTCCAAGGAACTTTCCAAGCAGTATATCTAGTACTAGTAAGATGACTTACAGAATAATATTTCTGATTATAAATGAACCCAATACAAGGTGATTGAAAACCCCCTTTCAATTTCCTCTGGCAAAGTCCCCTCATCCCATAATTAGTATAAGGACCCCAATCACTACACATACACATCCTATCATTAGGATCTAGTAAATATTTTACATATGTCTCCAGTTTCCAGGCTTCCCCATAGGTGAAAAGGAGAATAGAGAGTAAAAGCAAAACTAGCAGCAGGCGGTTTGGCGATGGGTCACTGCCTTGCAGTGATTCCCGAGAGAGGACCTTTGTCCTCATGGCAGCGCAGAATGAGACTTCATTCGGCTGGTCGAGAGAGGACCTTTGTCCTCATGACAGCGCAGAATGAGACTTCATTCGGCTGGTTCCTTCACTCTCCAAAATACCACTGGTTTAGGTCATTTGTGAAAGTCCTTTCTATTTATAGGGTGGCTCATTTAATGCACTGTTATTTTTATGGTGTATTATATAAACAATACATTCTTTCTAAAATGGTTTGTATTTTTAAACAAATATATTTTATAATGGCATGCATATATAAATTAATGCTTTATACAGATCTTAGTGGTTATTCAATGAAATGTTAATAATAACAATGAACCTCTCCTCTGGGAAAAAGGGGGAAAATCCAGATTCTGTGTTCATTATTAAGTTACTGGTTTCGGTGGATGAATTTCTTTCATAATTTTGATAATATATTCTGTATATGTGTCTACATAGGAAAGAAAAACTATTCACTCTTTCTGGTTCTTGATTTTTTTAAATTATTTACTTATTCTTGAGAGACACAGAGAGAGACTGTGAGCAGGGGAGGGGCAGAGAGAGAGAGAGAGAGAGAGAGAGAGAGAGAGACTGAGAGACAGAATCTGAAGCTGGCTCCAGGCTCTGAGCGGCCAGCACAAAGGCCGATGCGGGGCTGGAACTCACGAACCGCAAGATCACAACATGAGCCAAAGTTGGACACTTAACTGACTGAGCCACCCATGTGCCCCAGTTTCTAATTCTTGTTTTTAATCACAGTCTTCAAAGACTGGAAGTTAGGGGGTGCCTGGGTGCCTCAGTCAGTTAAGCATCCGACTTTTGCTCATGTCATGATCTCGCGGTTCATGAGTTCGAGTCTTCATCAGGCTCTGTGCTGACTGCTCAGAGCCTGGAGCCAGCTTCAGATTCTGTCTCTCTCTCTCTCTCTCTCTCTCTCTCTCTCTGCGCCTCTCCTGCTTACATGCTGTCTCTCAAGAATAAATAAACATTAAAAAAAATTTAATTGGGAATTAATGTTTTCATATCATTTCCTTATATATATATTTCACAGATGAAAAGAGTTTTTAGTTGTTTATTTCTTAACAAAAATATACATTCTATAATTATAAAACCTCAGAAAAACCATTCATTTTTCTTAATGCCCTCAAATCCCAAAAAGCTGATTAAATATCTAAAGTACAATTTAAGAATTGCATTGATGATGATTTACCAAAAAAAAAAAAAATGCTTTGTAACTTTATCATCTCAGGGTCAAACTGAAATTTACTTAATATATATTTTAACACACAGTGCAAGAATTAATATTTATTATATTAGCACTTAACTTTAATGGTTAAAATTAATGGTAGTTTCCTTTGGTAAGTATTTTATATAAATTCATTCAGTCATTTAATAAATATTTGTTGGAACATCTTCTACGTGTCAAGAGTATAGTGGTAACAAGTCAGACAAATTCTCTACAGTGGAAGAAGCAGACAGGTATATTATATGTTATTATAATTTGGGTGTAGAAGAAAAATAAAAGAACAAAGCAAGACACTATGAGGGAAAAGGATGGATACTCTTCCAGAACGAATGGTCAGTGACAAGAAACCCGAAGGAAATAAAGGGTGGAGCCATGAGAAGACCTGGGGGGACTAGTACCAGGCAGAAGGAACCACATACACAAATGTTTCAAGAGGGAACAAGCTGAGGTTCACCTTGGGGCTTATGCATTCAATATCTCAACTCTCTGAAGTAGGTACTGTTAGGATTCCCTCTCAATACATGAAGAAAGTGAGGATCAGAGAGGCTAAATTATTCATGAAGATCTCATGGCTAGAAAATATTAAAACCCAGATTTGCACACAGGTAATCTGATTCCAGAATTCAAACTGAGAATCTATCAATAAATTATGTCACTTATGTGAATACTTGACTCCAGTGGCTGGTCTACGATTCTATAGTCCTGAATATTAAGGTAAAAAAAATCAATTAAAACATACACTTTACATAAATAATTTCTTATGATCTACAAGCTTTAAAAATTAGGGAACCAGATTCAAATGCAGATTTTTTTAAACCAATTAGTATAAAATGCATTTTATATTAATTTTATTCTGTTAAAAATGGCAGACTGATAACTTAGATCTCCAGCTATTACTATTAAGTCATCAACTGAGTAGTTTTCATGAAGCCAGAATAAGAATCTCAGGATACAAACTGGGGTTCACACCCAGGTAGACAGTAAGTGGTTCCAACAACAAAATTTAGAAAAATGCACGAAGCCAAGCAACAAACCATAAAGATCGGCATGCCTCACAGAAGAAAGCACTTATTTCAGAATCTATGAGTTACTCCTGCCCAGATATGCCATGCCCATCTTTTCCACCCACATCCACATACCCACCGTCTTTATACCCCTCTCTCCCTCTGTCTCTTTGGTTTCTCAAATACCTTGCTGTTTTCCCTGGTTAATATTGTATCAACCTCTCCTGTCTTCTCTTACTACTGCCTTTGTTTCCCTCCTGCTTTCTCTTTTCTCACTTACTTCTTGCAATGTTCTCACATGGCTATATAACTCAAGATAGCCACTGGGGCCCCCAATAATAACTAGAATGTACCTTAATAGAAGTATGTATGTCTGTATTTGTGTGAATGGGCATTTGTGATTGACAATTTGTAATTAGTGACATCCACTCAAAAATTAGAATTTTTGGCCTATTAGTACTTTCTTATAAGGCCTTCTTAGTAAGCTCTTGCATTTCCAAATAACATTTGTGCTATATGACAAAAAAAAATACTGTAGGGCAGATCATAATTACTGATAAGTGATAAGATGAGAAACATTTCAATTAACCAATCCAATATGCTTGTACCAAGTTCGTACTAACTTAAATCCTCAAGGGGTAACAGCGTGCTAATAAAATAGGAATATCCTAAAGGAACTAAATCAAGTGTGTGATATGATCCAACAACAAACTGAAACAAACCAATGCCTTCAATTTATAAACCTACTCTTAAGAAATGCAAAGGCAAGGAAATAATTCTAAGGGTAGAAAAAGCTTCATGTCTAGATAATACCTATAGAATTTTCTCTCCACCCCCTTTCCCTTTAGTTGTCTATAGCAAATGTTTCTTAGACTTGTATGAAAGGTTTATTGACGGACTTCAGATGCAGAATGTGGGCATATGCTAACCAGGCAGAAAGGGATAAAAATAAAGGTTAGAAAAAAGGTTATCTAGAGAGGTCAGTGCCTCAAACCTAGTCAGTCAAGGGAAGTCTTCCAAAAGCCAGGAATAATCTTAGTAAGGTGCTCCAGGTCTGAAAAGTGTCCACCCGGGAAACTTTACAGAGAGCCAGTGAGCTGGAAAGGAAAAGCAGAAGACCGAGTAGTAAATGTTGTTGATTAGTTTTCCCTTGTGTAGATCAGAAACTCTAAAAAGAAAAACAAGCAAGTAAAACAAGCCATTCTTGTCTTTTGGCTGACTGAATCAGATTTCAGAGCCTGGATATCAGGGTTTTCTTCTGGAACCTATCCTTAAAACATGTGTCTGCTCTAATTGCTCCCCAACATGACCCAGTGCTCCAGCGCAACTGATGTTTCCATATTTTTCAGAGGTAACATGATGATTTTTTATATTTTTATACTCTTCTCCCCAGACCTCCTTCTCTCCACACATCACTTATCTACCTCCCTTTCAGCAACCCTCTCATTACTCCTCCTTCCTTTAAGACTCTGCAGATCCCTCAGGCTCCCCCCTCTTTGAACTGTCTGTCAAAATAACTATATGTCTGCCACATCTGACATAATAGCATATTTCTTTGTCTGTTTTTAATACTATCCAGCATAACCCCCAACACATATTCAACATTTTTTAAATAATTAGGTCAATTCTGCTTCTCGCCAATGTTAGATTATCTATTCATTAACAGAGTAAAATAAAGATCAAGAAGTCTTAATTTTTCCTCAATTTGCTCAAAACAACTATCACTAACCCATCCTAATGGTATATCTCTGAAGAATTCTTGCTGAATTAACTCTTTTAAAAATGATGCCCCTAAAGGACACCTGGATGGCTCAGTCGGTTGGACATCCGACTTCGGCTCAGGTCATGATCTTGCAGTTCACGAGTTGGAGCTCTGCATCGGGCTCTGTGCTGACAGCTTGGGATTCTGTCTCCCTCTCTTTCTGCCCCTCCCCTGCTTTCTCTCTCTCTCTCTCTCTCTCTCTCTCTCTCTCTCTCTCTCTCTCTCAAAATAAATAAAAATAAACTTAAAAAGAAGGAAGTAAAATGGGAAGACCTGCTCATTGACTGGATGAGAAGGCAAGGGAAGACAAAATTCAGATAGCCAATGTTTTGGGGTTGAATTGGTAGTGACACAAATGAAGATGGAGAATTAGGAGAACAAACCAGTTGGTGGCGAGGGATAACAAATTGAGACTGTATATGCTGCACTTGAGTTAATTTCCACCTAAGTGGAGAAGTTCAGCAGCAAGTAGAATCAAAATCCAAACTCTATTATGGGAGTTTGGGTTTAGATGTGCATTTCCTGGGAGATCATCCAGGAAGCCAAAGTAGAATAAGAGATTATCAGTGTGTCTGGGTGGCTCAGTCAGTTAAGCGACCGACTTCGGCTCAGGTCATGATCTCGCAGTCCGTGAGTTCCAGCCCCGCGTCGGGCTCTGTGCTGACAGCTCAGAGCCTGGATCTTGCTTCAGATTCTGTGTCTCCCTCTCTCTCTGCCCCTCCCCTGCCCATGCTCTGTCTCTCTGTGTCTCTGAAATATATATAAACTTTTAAAAAATGATGCTTATAAGTCAAGCCAAATAGCATATGTTACATGATCTCAGCAGCTTATTTATAACTACATGTTTATGGGAAGAAGACAGCTAGTAGTGCACAGTGGGTGACTTTTCTTCTTGCTTGCTTAACATTTTACATTTTTTGTGAGAAATTAGAAAGAAGAATGTCTTTCTTTGCTGCGTTTCATCATGGGGAAATGGTATGTGCAAAAATAAACTTACGCTGCTTCTGGCACTGCTATTGTTAATATTGCTAAGGTATCAGGTATTGTTCCCATAAACACACTGGAGACATTACTGCCACTGGTAAGCACACTGAAGACAAGGTTTGCTTTATGTTGCAGATATATTTTTTTGAAACAACACTTCAGTGCTTTTTTGTACTGTGTTCCTAGAGCCAAAACAGGCTATTTTCTCTGCCCTGTAACTTCTATTTCAAACCAAAGACAATGGACTATTTACGCTTTCCAGAACTTCAATAGTAGAAAATCTGGCATGGCTTGACTACCCTTACACAAAACCATCAGGCCAAACATTGAGTCACGAAACAGAAAAATAAAGTGATAAAAGATCATACTGGAATCATCAGTAAAATACATGCTAGTCATACAGTCAATATATGATGAAGGGCCAGTGCCATATTGGGTGGTTGTGTGTGCGTGTATGTGTGTGTGTTTGTGTATAGTCACATTTTATGCACATAAAAAAATAAGTCTTCAGAGGGAAATCATAAGATCCAGGAGGCAGTAGTGTAAGTAATGCAGAAATGGTCTTGCTGAGTGGTACTCATTGGGAGCAGAATGATCAATAACCTTGTGTGAGATTTGGTAAGAGAATAGAAAGGCTTCTGTTTCTGAGTCTCTAAAACTGAAAAGAAATCATTGTAACAATTTAGCATAGACATTTTACTTTCTTTGTATTCTTAACTGGATAAAAAAATTTCAAAGTTACGTAAAATGTATAAAGTAGGTTAGAAAATGAAGGGCAGAGAGAAATCACATTGACAGTCACTGACATTTTATCCACTGGCTCACCTGAAGCTAATATCTGTACTTTTAGGACAAGCATATGCTGGTAGTTAGCCAAGGCATATGTCAGGATCTTAAAGTGTGATGTTGATGTAATCGAATCGCCTGCATCATTCTGACTTCTTTAAACTCTCAATTTTCATATTGAAAGTAACAATAAGTAGTTCTACTCGGCTCCAAGATACAAGGTTCCGTCTCCTCACAACTATGTTGCTCCTGTCTTAAGTCAGATTTTGTCATTACTTCAGACATTTTGCTCTCTCATTCTTATTTCTCTGGGCTGAGGACAAGCAGAAAACTATGTTTCTTTCTGAGGCTTGTTCTTTCTTTTCATAGCTGGCCACCTTCTCTCCACTACTGCTTATCTGCAAATAGCTTATTTGTAAATAACTTATTTGCAAAGACAAGTTGTTTTCTATTCCATGGATAATATGACACTGATCCCCATTCAGGTGTTAGCTGGTCATTATGTTTGTAATAATCACTGGGTTAGTCACTCGTAGCAAAAGAATAAGAATTTTTTTGAATCAAGTAGTAAGACAATGCTATTTGTTTGCATACAAATTTGTACACTGCATCTTGAAATCTAGTTTGGGGAAGGAGAATCAGAGAGAACATTATAGCATGTTCATACATGGAAAGTCCAAGTATCTAAAGATATCAGTTCTCCCCTAACTGATCTTTAGATTCAAAAAATCCAAAAGTATCCATAAAGGATATTTGAGGAATTTTACAAGCTGATTCTAAATTGTATGTAAAAGAGCAAAAACACAGACGTAATCAAGATGCCTTGAAGAAGAAAATCAAGGCAAGTGAAGTTGCTCTACCATACATCAAGGCTTACTATCAAGCTATAGCCACTAGGAGAGACAGCTGGGGTTTGCAGTGGAGAAATGATTCGGGGAACAAAACAGAACAGTGATCCCAGAAACTTGATTTACAACAGGATGGTTACTGAAGGACCAAGCATTAACGAGGATGTGGCGCACCGGGAACTTTTATCCAATGTTCATAAGACTATAAATTGGTATAGCTGCTTTAGAAAACAGCTCAGCATTGTTTTGTAAAGCTGAAGATATATATTCCCCACAGCTCAGAAACTGCGCTCCTATTTTGTATCCTCAATGTACTCATTCACAGGTGAACCAGAAACATACATGAATATTCATGGTGGTATGGTTCATTATAAATCGAGACTATTAACAACCTATATATTATTCAACAGGATATAACTTTCGGTAGATAGAGCAGTAAAAATGAATAAAACATAACTATGTGCCACGGTATGAACAAATCACAGAATGCTGAGTATCAAGGGTAAGTTTGCAGAAGGCTTTTTATGCTATGACACCACTTTTACAAACTTCAGAACCAAACAGCCTATTGTTAGGAATATGTGCATATGTGGTGAAAATGTTCTTCAAACCCAGGAGAAAAAACACAAAATTCAGGATAGTAGCTAACTAGGCGGTAACTGGTAAGAGGAGAGTGTTATATACAAGTAGCTTCACTGGTACTAATTGTATTCTAATTCTTTAGATGTGAGTCTTTGATAAGTATTTTATTATTATACTTCATAACTTATTCAAATATTTAAATACATTATTTGGTATTACATATTTATGTATTCAATATTATATCAAATAAAGTTTTAAAATCCAGAAACAAAACAATATATGCATCATCATCACATAAATAAGAACACACAAAAAAATTATACATTTAAACATATAACACATTTGGAAAGATTCCCAGCAAACTTACAATAGTTTTTGCCTCTGGGAAGGAGAGTGGATCCATAAAGAGTAACACTTTCTTTGAAAGTGTTTTTTCTTTTTTTTGGTTTTTTTTTTTTTTTGCATAGTAAGAAGGCACTCGTGTACTTTTGTTTCATTTGTTTTAAAATATTAATAAAATTTAAACATGGAAAAAATTCTAAATATAAATCTATGCAGGTTATTTGCATTACAGGATATAAAAAAAGAAGTATTGTACTCCAGGTTTGACTTATCGCAAATAATGTAATATGATATCTGCAACTTTTTTTATATTTGGCAAGTAAAAGTTGAACTACAGATTATACTGATTCACTCCAAAGAGAGAGAGCTCAAGTACTTCTAGACTGTAAGGCCTCAGACTCTTTCTTTAATAGAATATGAAACTGAAAGTCTAGGATTGTTGGGGGATGCTTAAATATCTAGAAGATGCTGTTAAGATGTTCATCGAGCTACGTAAAACTTTTTAAGAGAATATATAAGTGAATGTAATAGCCTGACATACTTGAGCTATTTATAACAAATTTCTCTGCATCAGAGGGAAGGGATCTCCTGAGGAGGCCCCAAATAAATTAAACTCCCTTTGCCTTCTTTTAATTCTGTTTTATTAAGAAATAAAACCAAGAGTCAATCTAGAGATCAAAACATTATCCTTCTTCCTGAGAGGTCAAAGAGTAGAGTGTATTCTACTCACTTTAGCCAATACGGTTCATTCATTAATATGTGAACAGAGCTGACTTTCCCATTCAGCCTGTCAATCCTAGCAAATGTTCCCTAGAAGGGGCGAGCTCCTATAAGAACACTGGAATAACCTTTAGCCTGTAACTCAACCACCCTGAGAGGAAGAGTCCTACCGAACCCACCTTCCCACATCTACCCCCTTACATAAGTCACTCCACCTCCCAGAGGGGCTTAAGGGAATAAAAAGAGAGAAACAAGAAATGTCACACAGTTCTTTTTTCCATCTAGAAGGTGACACTCTCCCTCTCCCCATTCCCAACAGAAAATCATACTCTAGGTTGTTCCTCAAGGTATTACTCCTGGATGCATCTGCAAGGTCTGAGAACATGATAGAAATGCAGATTTGTGGATCTGCCCCAAATCAGACTATGAAGGTGGGTCCCAGCAGTCTGTGTTTCAAAAAGCCTCCTGGTTATCTGAATGCACCTTAAGTGTGAGAATCTCATTATGTACACAAACTTAATATTCTCTGCTTCAACGTGAAGAAAAATGTGATACTCTGTCTAATCTATAGATTTGATTAAATGAAAAGGGTAAATCGCTGGGAAAAAAAGAGCCCAGTATTGTAATATTTTTCCCACTAACTTGTTCTTTTAAATTAGATCAAATACCCTGACATTCCTGCATTTACAGCTACAGTGATAAGGTTGAACCAAATTATTCCTGTACTCTCTTTAAGCTCAAATTTTCTGATCTTATTTGATCTCTGAAAGTGCAAAAATCGTATTCAAACATTGTCTTAAATATTACTTAATCATTCCCCTAGCTCTGTCTTACGCATTCTGCTCCTTTCAGTCATTCTTTATTCAGCAAACAATATATTTGATACCAATTCTGTTGGCTTTGTGGAATGAGGTGAGAAATACAAAGATGGGTAAAATCCTGACAGAATACACAAATCTAAAAAGTGAATTACAAAGTGGGTAATAATATCCGATGTAGAAAGAAGGAAAAGAAAGCACCGCTAAAAGTTAGAGAAGAGCTAACATAGCTATTTAGTCAAAAATCAGAACACAGATACAATAATAACAAAAAAGAAAAACTTTCAGCTTATTGGTTGGTTAGTGGATTTTTAGCAGTTTAGTAGGAAGGAGCTATTATTTGCATTAGTAAGATTGTTGGCCCTTTATTCTTTGTGAAAAATTACTGTAGAGACAAAAGGCTTTTCACATAGTCTTATGAAGAACATACGCATTTTTCTCTTGCTGATGAATTCCCACCTGAAGAAAGTGAGCTACTGGTTCTGTCATCTCTCTTATTTTGCTAAGGCTGGATTTTAGTTATGGCTTGCCCTCAAGACCAAGATCAAGCTTCTTCTGCTGTCTGGCTCTGTTCCCTGAAACACTAACAATAAAATCCTTCATCCAAGCGTCATTATCTGAGGTTATTCAAACTCTAGCTTTTATCCTTAACGTTCAAGAAACAACTCAAGTTCCTCTCAGTCTCAAAGTGACCATAATAATTTTCTCAGTTGCCGTGAATGTATGCCATGAATTCATTCAGTTATTTTCATGAATTGAATCCAACTTTTAATAAAAAGTATATTTGGGAGACACATTTTGTTTCTCTGAATTTACCTAGGTTTCTATGGAGAAAGTGGCCCAGGAAAAGTGATTGCTGCAAACTAAAATGGTTATATTTTTTTTTTCAATGTTTACTTGACCTAGTTGTCTAGATCTCAATTGTATTTTGACTCTGAGCACTGTAATAAAGAGGAGTGGCAGACCCTCATTTAAAGACACATCTTAAAATCATTTGGAGTTAATTTTGCATTTATATTCATCCCCAGGATAATCAACCAAATCCTAAAGACAGTTCAAGACAGTGATTCTTCCTCATTCAAAACTTCAGTCCTCCCTTATGGTACCCAAAGTAATAATTACTTTTACTTTCTCAAGATTCCCAAGCAATCTACTTGTTCATTCTTTAATGTATTTCCTTCTGATATATATTGCAAATCTACTGTGTGCCACACAATCTGCTAAATGCTCTAGAGAATACAACACTATTTAGACATTTCTCTAAAACCTTACAATTTGGAGACAGATGTTTGAATGAAAGTGGCTTAACTATCCATGGAAGGTCCCATAAGCAATATTCATCACAAATCTACTTTTAATAAAGCATTAAACATGCACACTAATAAGCCAGAACAAACAGTTCCCAAAATATCTTTTTGCTCTCCAAGAATGCATTAAATTAGGCATACACAAATAACTTTATTGTAGTTACTATAATAATCTTTATAAAAATTTGCTCCACAAAAACATAAATGATTCATTTCCCACCTAAACTACCTGTTTTAAGTGAATGGATTGAATAGAACATTACAAATAGTCCAAGTTTAGTTAAGGAGTCATAAGACCCTTAGTTTGATGATTTTCCAAGCATGTGACCTTGAAAAAAATCCTCTCTCTAAACTTTAGCCATTTTATCTGTACAAAAGGAGATATTAATACCTGATAACCTTAAATGGACATTGTGACAACCTTGTAAATGATGAAAAGCAGAAGTTAACTGTAACTTGCAAAACAAAGAAAAATATGTGTTGTTATTTATGATTAATGAGCTTAAGAGATAATGGACTGCTTTATTTAACAATTGCATGGTATCCTAAGTAAAGGATTTGTGAAACATTATTCCTTGTTTTCTATGTCCTTTGCAGTGAGTCACATCTAAATGCATTGAGGATGATAAAATCTTATTTCTACCTTTCTTCTTCTGTCTTTATGATTATTATTAACAAGTAAAAACACTCACTGCCCGGAGCTTCAGCTCCTTTCCTTGCTCTTTCTCTCTCTAGGACAGGTGCTAATGAGTAACAAAATAAGAAAAAGCAGAACATCAGGAGAGTAAGGACTTTCACATTTCACACAGAAGATAATCAAACCCTAAATAATTATAAGTTGATACCAAAAGAGTGAGAATGTCTATGAGTTTCCGTAATTGCTTTTTCTCAAATAGAAACAGCATTTCAACTCTTGTGATATTAACATTTCAGGTTCAGTTCAGATCCTTGAGGGGAACAAATACTTACTGGATATTCCTGAACTGAAGGCTTATTCAAAGGGCACCTTTTTATATAAATCATTTATGCATGTTGGAAATAATTTAACCATTCCGAAACCAATACTTCTTTCTCAACTGATTACTTGGCATCATATTTATTTCAAAAGGACTTATTGTTAAATTATGTTATAAATTACAGGTAAAATTTTTATCTGTTTAGTCTGAAGGGTAACAGACTGGGAAGCCCAGCTGTGTCAGTAAATATATGACTATGAGTAAGTCAAATAAACTCTATAAATCTCTATTATCTTACATATTACATGAGAAGCTAAACTAGTTTTAACTGATCCTTACATTTACACCTACACCTAAAATTCTGGTTTTTCTTTTTATCCTTCATATAATTAAGGACCACACATGTACAGTAAAACTATCATCCAAGATCAATCTGTGGAAAAATTAATCAGTCATATTTAGAGAAAGGATCTCTCTCTAGAACTCCGAAGTAAAAGATACTAAATATTGTAACCACTGAGCATACAGTTGCACTAAAAAAGCAAATCAGATGTAAAGTTTCTCAGTGTTGGCACTATTGACACTGACCTTGGTAACTACATGGGTGTTGGGCATGGCTGTCCTGGGCATTGCAAGATGTTGAAAAGCATTCTTGGCCTCTGCCCTGGAGATCCCAGGAATGTTTCTCCAAATCTGACAATCCAAATTTCCAGACATCACTAAATGTCCACTGGGGGAAAGGGACAGAATCATCTCTATATAAGAACCACTGAAACATAGTAATTGTCAAATTCTTGGATCATCAAGGTTTGTTACTCCAAAATCATTACTTTTTACATAAATCTAATGTATTCTTCAAAGACTGAAAATGTCCCTAATTTTCTTCAATTCTGTAAGTAGCATTACTAATGTAACTATTATGCAGTATTTCTGACCATAAAAATAATTTTCCTTAGAATTATATAGTGAAAATATACATATTAATGGAATAAAATATTTTTACTTCTACAGTTATCCTAGAAGATTGTTCATTTTCAAAAGCAAATCCTGGAAGAGCAAATTGTTTGGGGATTTTATTTTTAATAACTGAGCTGCAAAGAAACTAAACTAATAAGAGAAGGTAATTATTATGACAAACATTCAATATGGAAGAAAGCAGGCCTAAGTCTCTGGAAAATTAGACAGCTGTCGGGCCATTTCCTTTCAGAATAATTTTTAATGAAGCAAACTTTTCCTGATGTGGTTTGAAAAAGATGTACAGGCGTTAGAAGGTGGGACGAGTGTATATAAATCACATGCTGTCCATCTTAAGGACACACAGAGTGACTGTGAGCCACAGTGATTATTCTTAAGCTACAAAGAGTTTTATCTTTTACAGTTTACGTTCTGCAGGTCCACCACCCACTCCTAAGAGGCTTGTTTGAAATAAGCAATTCATTACATGATTTGAACTAGTGATACATATTTTTGACAGAATGTAGTTTTCACGGCATACTTTTATTAAATTTTGTTAATGTTTATTCATCTTTGAGAGAGAGACAGAGACACAGCGTGAGCAGGGGAGGGGCAGAGGGAGAGGGAGACACAGAAGCCCAAGCAGGCTCCAGGCTCTGAGTTGTTAGCACAGAGCCTGACGCGTGGCTCGAACCCACACACCGCGAGATCATGACCTGAGCCAAAGTCGGTCGCTTAACCGACTGAGCCACCCAGGCGCCCCTATTTAAAATTTTTTTAATGTTTATTTTTTTTTTGAGAGAGAGACAGAGTGAGAGAGACAGAGTGTGAGTGGCGGCGGGGGGGGGGGGGGGGGGGAAGGGGCAGAGAGAGCGAGGGAGACACAGAATCCCAAGCAGGCTCCAGGCTCTCAGCTGTCAGCGCAGAGCCCCATGCGGGGCTGAAACCCACCAACCACAAGATCATGATCTGAGCCGAAGTCAACACTTAACCAACTGAGCCACCCAGGCACTCCCCATACCTGTTTGTTTGTTTTTTTTAAGCATAACGTACTTTTAAAAAGTAATGCCTGAGTACAAGACATGTCTGTTATGCCCAGAAAATGGAGAACATCTGAAAAGTACTGCCCATTAAAGATGCCGTGAAACTAACAAAAGAATAGGGTGACAAGTGTTTTAAACACACAAGCAATATATGTAGTTCACAAATGTGCACTTTTAGTCTTCTCTCCCTATTAACATATATTTTCCATGAGACAATATCCCTGGTATCTTTCTGGATGAGTCAGATCAGGGAAAAAAATTTGAATAGCTTCCTTCCCTTATAGACCTCTTCTAAAGTCAAATTAAGTTCAACTTTCCAATCATTCAGAGTTAAATGTAACTTTATAAAAATAAACACAAAATTCTTACTATACTATTGTTGGCATTATGATTTCATTGTCTTGGTTTTATACACAGGTTGCATTTTCAATCAAGAAGTGAATTGGTATTGATATACCAGTGACTAAGCAGACATGTATCCATGTATAATTTAATGAGTTCATTTCTTCTGTGTGTCTACTTTGATCATCTGCTTACCTGACTGGTCTTTTCAGCTTGAATGTCTTCATGGTTAAACCGTGCTCAAATTGAAGTGTGCGAAGGTTCAAATTTTATGTAAATAACAATGTCCTTGTTAACTGATATGTCTCTATTTCCTTGTATAACAACAACTATTCACCTAATCTCATTCCATTCTCAAATTCTGACCCTGTACAGGTACACTGATATGGCTTTTTGAGTTAATTATTTACATGCTAGTTTATAAAAGACAATGATTCTAAGCAGTTTCCCTAATAGTTTCAGAAAACAAAAAACGTTTGAGGGAGTGAAGATACATTTCACAAAGACACATTTTTCTCGAATGGCAACATAATTAACAACTTCAAGCCATTCAGTTGCTGCTTGGCGAAATGAGGTGTAATTTTAAAGTAATGACACTGATTTTCCTATGTGTCTTTGGAACTCAACCACATTACCTAAGACTTATACCACATATGTTAATCCAAAAATTAAAGACAACTAGATCTTGGAAAGTACATTCCTCTAACTTAATAATGCAAGTCATGGTCTATTCTTAATCTCAGTTCCTTAGCTTGCCTTTCTAAACCTAGGTTTCTCCTGGAGAGATGTTTCCTTGGGCTCGTAAGTTTCTGACGGATTCTTGTAAGGCATTCCTTTTTACGGCAAAATTGGTAAAAATAAAATCACTTGTCTTTATTTAGGACCTTCAAAGCATTTTGAGAAAGATCTACCTAACCTTAGTGTATTCCTTTGATGAATAAACCCCCATACCTTTATGTGAAGCATCATTTCATGGAAGGAATGTAAATCTTTCATGGAAAGATTTTATTAATATTAATAAATTAATATTAATAATATGAATAACACCAAGGCATTAAGCCACTTACCCGTGACACTCAATTTGTGACCTAGCAGAGATGCTGTCAGTACAGAGCAAGAAGGTCCAAAATTTATGAGCTAAGCAATCTATTCATACTTCATACATACTCAGTAAATATGGTATCTCACACATACTTGAGCACATGAGGTTAACAGGTTATGCAGTCAAATAAACTTGGACTTGAATTCCAATTCCAATATTACTTGGATTGCAACTTAGACATTTGAACCTTTGAAATGAATTTTTGTCAGATTTAATACATAATAAAGATAAAGAGCAATGTCTGACCCACAAAAAGTACACAAAAGTGATAATATTATTAAAAATTTTATTCACTGGAATACAGGTTCCACTGTGAAAATATTTTTCAATATTTATATTACAGGAGATAGAGTGCATTTTAATTAGTTTATTTCAAATGTTAAAAATCAGTTTGTACTAAAAATACAACTACTCTCCTATAGAGCACTCATAATTTTTGAAAATATAAAGAACTCCTCACTATTAAATTTTGGGTACAACTGCCATAGGCTAAAAGACTGTCTCAAGACCATGTAGTGTATCAAATAGTAATTTAAACCGGAATCAGAGGGTCTGAATTTGAGCCCTGAATTCACCGTTACCTACTTGCATGACCTTGGACAAGTCATTTAAAATCATGATCCTAATTTCTTAACCTAAACCATGGGAATAGCCCCTTTTGACCTTTCTAATGCACAAGTTAACACAAGAAACAAATCAGAACATGCAAAATAATTTTAAAACTTTAAGTACTAAAAGTTTAATCTTTTAAAATAAAACTTGAATAAGAAGAGTAACCTTAAAGCAATAGGGTTCCAGGCAGATGGGAAAACTGCACACTTCCAGGCAGAAGGAAAAAAGGCCATCAAAATTAAACCCTGCCTATTCATCCTGGTATAGAAATGAGAACCAACATTTTAGCCAGTAGGACTAATTTCCAGCTTTCCTGTTTCCCGGATTTGTGAACCTCTGCAAAGTTACTTCAATTTTCTTTGATGCATTTTCTTATATATTAAATAAGATCGCAGGACTGTAAGTTGGCTAGTAAACAGTCCCTTCATCCTTATTAATAAACCCCTTTTAATTTGGTATGGTGGGATATCCCCAGCTAAAGAGAAACAAACAAATGAACAAACCCACCTTATCAGCCTCTTAGCGAGTCACCAATAAGAAATAAGTGGCCCAACAGTGATCAGTGAAATCCTAGGGTTGATTTACAACGAAGGTTCTTTGGAGGAGAACAGACCCAGCTGGTTTGAGCCTTTGCCTTCACCATTTCTCCTACCCCCTTTGCTTGCCTGGATCACAGACATGATGCAAGAGTTGGGGCAGGTATCTTGTCATCATGGAGAGAAAAGCATAGAGCAAAGTTATTTGCTAAGAATGGCTCAAAAGAAAGCTAGACGAAGACCAATGGAGGGTCTATAACAACATTGACCACCTACTTCAGTCTTCTTATCTGAGAAAGTTAATTTGTTTAATCCACTGCTTATTTTAGTTTTTAGTTACTCATGGTCAAATACAATCTCTAATACTTTTTGCAAGATTGATATTTGAATTACATATAATATAGAAGAGCAACACGAAAAATATCTGAAATATTTTAAGTAAAAAAAGGTAATTTTTAACTATCAGCCAAGTTTTTCCCTTACCCTGTATTCCTTCTTTCTCCCCATGGAGAAACCCAAACTCTCCGGCACCTACAGGCCCCAGAAAAACATGCTAGAATAGAAAGGAGAGGAAATGTTTGCTTGTTTTATAAGCCTGAAAACTCCAAAATAAACAACACACTTTTTACCGGTAGCTCAACAAAGCCATCTGAGAACAGCTAAAACTGAGAGGGATTTTCAGAATACCATAGCAGATCAATAAAAAATGTGCATGGAAAGGCTAAAAGCAGACTCCCATGAATTCTAAAACAAAAACAAAAACAAAAACAAACCTAACCAGAAATATGTACAAATGTACAACTAAGTTAGGGCATGTCAAAAGAACAGAAGAGCCAACTGAAAGGAATTTTCAGTGGCTAAAGACAGAATACTTGAGAATTACTATGGATACTAATGGCAGAACAACAAAACACATCAAATATGCTTAGATCCTTGATTTCACAATAATTCTGAAAGTAAACATCTAATTGGTCAACTCTGGATTATGTTAGGGGAACTATTTATTTTGAGAACTGATAAATAAAGGTAGACAAACACTTTCCCACCCTTTCGTATGTAATCTGTGACCACTGGGTAAACAAAGGGTGATAAGGTGAAATTTCGCTTGATAGACTATTCCTGCAAATAATGAAAAAATTTTGCAACACCTACTGAATTACTAGAACTAGGCACTGAAAAATTAATGGCTGCTAATATCACTTTAAAAAGTAAAGTATCACTTCCCCATTTTTACCTCCCAATAAAGAAAATACCACTACCTATAATATATCCATGAGAAACTACAACAAAATCAAATGTGAAGGAAAATATGGAAAACAATATTGGAGTAACGACCAAAGAGAGGAAAAGCTAATCATCCAAACTACAAGGGCATAGGGAGGTAATAACCATCATAGACACATCCATCCTTACGTGTTGGCAGCATCTTCATTCCCCAGGGATTCTGTTTTCATCTGGGGCCTACATAACTCAGAGTGTGAGGCAAGTTTAAAAGCAGTATTTTATTTGTTACATTTAAGCCCAGACTAGTGAGAATGAGGAAAAATGGAAGCAGGTTAAGAAAATATGTGAAGTACTTTGTTGCAAAAATGGACAGTACTGGTCATCACCTCATCAGAAACCATAAGTACAGACAGCAAGTCACGCAAAATTTCTGTTTGCCAGATACGGGGGACTTTGTAAAGAGGATTTGAGAAGAAATTGCCCCTTGCAGTGGTCCACTGGAGAGATAAAAGGAAGTAATCTACCTCTAGAACTCCTTTTTATCTCTGGCTCCAACTGGCCAACGTTCACCCCATGGGAAACTCTAACTCCTCCCCACATCTGGTTGTACTACCTAGCCTTTAACAGGGCTCTTAGGAAGGAGACGTGACCTCAGGTCTAATAGTGGAGTCATGGCCCAGTATGGATAGAGGGGTAAGACCATGAGAGAAAAAGAGAGGCACTGAATGAAATCTGTGAAGATGCACAAGGTTTGGCCCAGTATAAACCCCAACCTGTTGTCTCCTCAAATAAATTAACACTTGTGTCTTTACTGGTTTTTCTCAACAAAAACAACAAAAATTAATTATAGATCCTACACCATAGGTCCCAGCCTTCTTTCCTGTCTAAACTTACTGTAGGTAAACATA
Source organism: Felis catus (assembly GCF_018350175.1). Lineage (NCBI taxonomy): Eukaryota > Metazoa > Chordata > Mammalia > Carnivora > Felidae > Felis > Felis catus. The sequence goes on along the minus strand of NC_058368.1, from coordinate 202,228,399 downwards.
TCCAATTCCACTGCTTTCACTGGCTTCCAAATGTATAATCTCCAGCCACATGTCTTTCCTGAGTTTCAGACATGTCTATTGGTTCATTTGACGTCTTCACATGAAATAATTCCCTCAATGTCTCTCAAATTTATTCCATTCAAAACAGACCTCTTGGGGTGCATGGGTGGCTCATTCAGTTAAGCGTCCAACTTCAGCTCAGGTCATGATCTTGGTTCATGGGTTTGAGCCCAGCGTCAGGCTCTGTGCTGACAGCTCAGAGCCTGGAGCCTGCTTCGGATTCTGTGTCTCTCTCTCAGCGCCTCTCTCTTTCTCTCTCTCTCTCGCTCGCTCGCTCGCTCTCAAAAATAAACATTAAAAAATAGACCTCTTGCTTCATTTTGCTCTATCATTTCAGTCTCTGTCCTGAAATACTGCAGTACACATTTAACAAGCTTCCCTTCCCCCACACTAGCTTCCTACTCATTCAGTCTATTCTCAGTAAAGCAGCCAGAGTCATCTTTATTTTGAATATCAATTTCTTCTTTAGCACCGTCTAACAATGGTGATAGCTATCATTTATTGATGTCTTATTCATGCCAGGCAAACTTGAAAATGTTTTACATGAATTTTTAAAGTCAATCTTCTCAACAAAGATAAGAACAGAAATTATTATTATTATCTCTATTTTAAAGATGAGGAAACCAAAAAGGTGATATTAAGTAGCCCAAAGTTACAGAATTCATACTTGGAAAAGCTGGGATTTGAACCATATTCTCAACCAGTGTTCAATTCTACCTCTCTCATGGCTTCCTATCACTTTCAGAATTAAAATTTCTTGCTATGCCTTTAGCACTGTGCATGATCTAGCTCTTGCCTCTCTCTCTCTCTCAAATTACATCTGATTAGGCTTCTTGCCCTAAGCTGCAGTCATGTTTCTCATTCTTCTGTTCTTTGCACATTTAAGCATTTTCTGGCCAGGTGCACCTGCTGCCAAATCCACCTGGTATCCTTTTCCCAACTCACTGAAAAAAATAGCTCGTTTTCATCTCAAAAACTTCAGCTCATTTGTCCGCTCTTCAGGGACCTTTCTCCCACTCAGGTACTCTCTCTTACATCATCCTATTCATTTCCTTCAGAGCGCTTACCACAGCCTGAATAATATATTTACTTCATGTTTTGTTTGTTGAATGTATAGTTCTTCAGGGTAGAGATACTTTATATTTTTGTCATTGGTGAATGCCTCAATATTATACCCAGTTTTTGATATAGTCAGACCTACCTACTGTCGAACTGATAAAGGTATAGTTCTTGCTTATAAGAAATAGAGAAAATAATGGTAGAATTCTATCAAGAACCATCCTCCAAAACTATAAATATGCCTCCCCACAAAAGTCCACCTGTATAATACGCTACAAAAATGTAAACAATATTTAAATTTCTGCAGTTAAGCAGTTTACTACTAATAAAGACTTTGTAAAGGGAAACTGTGAAGAAAATTATCATCTTAGTGTAAAACGTGAAAAATGGAGACATATTAAAGTACGGATAGGAGTATATAATCTTCTGTATGGAGGGCATGGTGAGTCCAGGAAATTGTGCACTTAAAAATGCATATATCTGGGGCGCCTGGGTGGCGCAGTCGGTTAAGCGTCCGACTGCAGCCAGGTCACGATCTCGCAGTCCGTGAGTTCGAGCCCCGCGTCGGGCTCTGGGCTGATGGCTCCGAGCCTGGAGCCTGTTTCCGATTCTGTGTCTCCCTCTCTCTCTGCCCCTCCCCCGTTCATGCTCTGTCTCTCTCTGTCTCAAAATAAATAAAAAACATTGAAAAAAAATTAAAAAATGCATATATCTTAAATTACAATTTATTTTTATCTGATCCTGATTCTCCCAGATTTCTTATATAATTGATACAATTCTAATTTGTCCTATATTCTAAGATTCTCATTTACTATTGGGATATTTGTACTCTTTTTCAAATCTTATTTTTGTATCTTGCCTTAGAAAATTAAAAACAAAATAGGATGTACCAAAATTGTCTAGGGTTTACTTTCAAAAAGGCATATTCAGAGTGCACTAATAGATTTTGTACCTGTGGATTAAGACAGTACATTCCACAGCTATGGAAAAAGTAAATTTTAAGAACACATGGTTAAATTACAGTTGCAATTCTTCTATCAGAATGTTGTCTGGAGGAGTCTCAAACTGACCTAAAAAACCGGCTTCAATAAACAATAAATATTTCCTAAGTGTAGGGGCATTAAAGAAACATCAATAAATATACCATAAATCACTCAAAGTCTATAAAGTACAGAAAATATAAAATAAATGGCAGCTAAACATGTAGTTCAAAAGGATATCAAGAAGATCCTGGGGAAATAATGGCAACGGTGTCATAGTTCATGAATCTCTCCAAATCTCAACATAAAAACGGATATATCAATGAGACAGCCAAAAACACAAGCTCATGGACAAGACTTACGATGAAACTTGGAATATCCATTAAAGTCAAAATAAAAAGAGAGATTTGAGTGACACAAACAGTCACAAGAACTGCATGACATCAACGTCCCTATGGGATGAAGCAGAGGGAAGAAATAGGACATCTATAAATCTGAGAACAGAAAAAGCCCCTGAACAGGCAAAGATATTCTTTGGCAAGCATGTCAGGCCAGCTAATGGGAGAAAAGTAGCTGACACCCAGGGGTTTGGCCCATTCCGATGGCAGGTCAGCTCCAGGGGTCTGCACGAGGACTGCAGTGGCAGGTACAGCCTAGGCCCACAGACTCACTAAACTGACCTGACAAGATCCCCTGCTAGCATATGACCTCACGTCAAGGAGAAAACCATTCCCAGTGGAATAGGATAGGCACAATAGAGACGAAGAAAAAAGAAGGGCCAGAAAAAAACAGAGGTAGACAAAAAAGTCCAGATCTCAAGAGTCAACGTTCTAATTTTAACACAACAATAAAAACACAGAAGAGGGAGTTATGAACTTAGAAAAGCTATTTTGAACCACAACTTCTTCAAAAAGGAAAGGAAAATGAATTTCACATTAAAATAAGCAGAAGAAAACTACTGAGGTCAAATCTCCCACAAAGAAAAAGTAGGAAAAGGTGCAGAATGACACCTGTCAAATGCCTGATAGACATCTTATAGAAGAAATTAAATCAGTAACATTTTATATTAAAATAAACTATAATCTATTACTAAAATAACTCAAGCCATGAAAAAATAACATACATTAGAAATAGAAATACACAAATAATAAGTTAGCTTATTAATTTATCTTTTTTTTAAAAAAGTTACTTTAGAAATGAAAACTAAACTGCCTTTAGTTTTACAAGGAATGGAAGGGAATAAAAATCACAGATTATGCCTTAAGAAAAATAGATTAAAAAGAAAAACAGCTTAAAAAATATGAAAGGTGAAGAGTTTAAAATGACTCAAGAAAATAAATAAATAAAACATTAAGCAGGCAAAGAATATCCAACATACAGATAATAGGAATTTTCGGGGAAAAAAAAAAATCTTTGGCCAGAGTGAGTTTCGTCTCAGATGAATGCTGCACTCTTTCCATACATAGCTCCAAATCAGAAATTAAAAAAAAAAAAAAAAAGAAAGAAAGAAAAAGATTTAAACCACATCTGAAAGGAGCACATGGTTTCTGAGATAATGATCCCTAGAAAAAACTGTCACCAAGGCATATTTTAGTGACTTATTAATGACTTACAATGGAAAGAAGGTTAAATTTTCATCGAGTATTTTGACAATGATGCCACGCCAGGAGCAACAATGGCAAAAACAATAGCAACAAGCAACCCTACCACCCATGTCTCTCAGTTAAATCTTCGGAGGCAGTTTTGTCTATCTTTGTTTTATTTAAAACTCTCTCTTTGGTAAAAGCTTTATCATCGGTTATTACTTTCATTCTATATTTTCAATATATGTGTCTCTTGCTTAGTTACAAATATATTTTCTGTAATTACTACAACACATTTTATTTTGTCATCAAGGTTATCAAATATATAGCAATAAACAATCCTATATATTGAAATATAAAATGGCTTCAGAAAACCGTTGCTAATTGTTGTCAATTATATATGTTGCATACTCCTTCTCCGAGGTTTTTGCTTGTTTTCATCTCCTATACGGTGCCTTTTGATGAATATAATTCTAGACTTTGCTGTAGTCTAATTTATCAGTATTTTCATTAATATTAAAATATTTCCATTTAAACACATAGTGAAGTCAAAGAAAATGGATAAAATGCAAATACAACATAAGGAAGTAGAACACTGACAAATGAAACAAGATTAGGATAGAAAAATGCACTATTTTGAGAAATAATTATTATTTTGAAAAATAATATAATGATATTATTTTGAGAAAATAAACAAAATTATCTTTATAGAAACCATGTCAAGAAAATACAGATGAAGGGAAAACCTAGATTTGATAGAAGACTTCACACTTCTATAGCCTGTGAAAAAGTTCATGACAGTGCAACTAAAAACAAAATCTGAAAGATTTTTTTTCCCACCATGGGTAGAATTTTGGAAATGAAATCTGTGCTAACATAACTGATCATAATATTTTTTTAAAAAAACTTAGAAAGTCGTTATATTTAATCTTTTAGTCACCATATCATCCACTACATTCCCAAATCTACACCCTAATGAGGAACATTTAAAACGAACAATCACTGGGGCGCCTGGGTGGTTCAGTCGGTTGAGCATCCGACTTCGTCTCAGGTCACGATCTCACGGTTCGTGGGTTCAAGCTCCGTGTCGGGCTCTGTGCTGACACCTTGGAGCCTGGAGCCTGCTTCAGATTCTGTGTCTCCCTCTCTCTCTGCCCCTCCCCTGTTCATGCTCTGTCTCTGTCTCAAGAATAAATAAACATTAAAAAAAAAAAAATGAACCATCACTAGTCCCAGGGATTAATAAAAGTAAGAATTGTCATTTAATGAGACTTTATGCTGAACACTATACTTGGATCTTTACACATTAAGGAAAAATCATTTGGGCAGGTATTTATTATAGGAGGAGATGCTGACTTTGCTACATGGAATGAGAAATCACACACAGGAAAGATTTCTGGGCAGAGAAATAGAAGAGGTGAACAATTCCCCACATTGTGCTATAGTAAGCCTTCACAAACTTTTTACTTATAGAAGGGATTAAGATAACATCAAATATGCTTGGATTCAATTCACAACTTTACCCCTTTCTGTCCAGCTTTGGTCAACTTAGCTCTTCTGTGCTTCAGTTCTGTCTTTTGTGGAATAAATCTTTCCTCATTATCTTGAGAAAAGCATGACAATGCATTTGTGCACCTAGAAAATTAGAATAACTCAATAATAATATCTGTGATTATTATTACACATATCATGAATTTCTACCGTAATTGTTCAAAGAAAAAATGAAAATGTGGTATTTGAGACTTAGAATGTCTTCATTGAAATGAAATTTCTTGCCCATTGAAATAATTTTGAAATTAATGGTATTTACTTTCTCAAAGCAGTCAACTTTCATATAGTGCTTCCAATACTCTGCATACTCCACTTGGGCTTTTAGCAAAGATAGAGAAATTAAGAGAAAAAGTTAGAAGAAAAAAAAGGTCCTTATCTTAAGAAGTTTACAATACAATGAGAGAATAGCACCAGAGTTAATAGCGAAATGGATTAGAGAAAGTAGGAAAAAATAATAAAAGAAAGCAAAAGAAACATACAGATATGCTACGTAAGCAACATTAAGAAGCAACAATTCCAAAATAAAATTTTGAAAGAAACTAAAGTGACAGAGGATTGAATTAGTCCTTTGTTGGAATATCTATACATCTCAGATTTGCTTGAGGGAAAACCTCTCCCTCCAAAAAGCTACCAGAAAGCCGGGAGGGAAGCCAAGTCCCCCAGCCTGCTATACCTAACATAGGATTCTGATATCCAGGTTTAGATGCAAACGGCAAAGAATAAGATTGATTATGTAACCCCAAGGCAAAAATAAAGTAACAGAGGAAAAAAGCCTTTAAGGAGAGAGGGAAGAGGAACCGTGAAGTATTAGAAAAGAAGCTAAATATGGATGATGCGCAGAAAGGGTTGGCAAAAGGAAAAGGTTTGTGACAGTCCCATGGGAGAGACCCCACCCAATACAGAGGAGCCAGGCACTGGCTCCTCATCACCCAGTAGGTCTGACAGTCTGGAGGAGGGCTTGGCAGAGAGAGAACACAGTGCTCTGGGAAGGACAGAGAAAATCAAGTCAGGAGGAGGGAAGTGCAACCCATATTCTAGCTAAAGTATCAATTAAAGCATTTCAACCGCAAAATACCAAGCCAGAAAAGGTACGTTTGAACTATACTGCTCTTTAAAAAAACAAGACTTATTTTTCCCAGTAGATATCCAAATATAAGGCAGTCACAAATATAAGTAATCCCCTACTTCCCCAAAAACACAGTTTTGCTCATTTTCATTGTGTGAATATTTAGGGTATAAATGAATTGAGTAAATATCTATTTTTATTTTTACATATACATATTTATCCTACATAATAGAAGGATTTTTAATTTAATGAAATAACTGTATATAATTCTTTCTTATGTCTTTTTCTGCATCACTGTCTTGCCAAAACAAAGTATTTTCATTGAAATTATATCGAATCATAGAACTGCATAGAAAAAATTTTCACATTTTTCATACTGAGACTTTTTTTTAATATTTACTTATTTTGGGGAGAGCACAAGCGAGGAAGGGGCAGAGAGATGGGGACAGAGGATCCAAAGCGGGCTCTGCGCTGACAGGCTGACAGCAGTGAGCCCGATGTGAGGCTCAAACTCACGAACCAGGAGGTCATGACCTGAGCCAAAGTCAGACGTTCAATCAACTGAGCCATCCAGGTGCCCCCATACTGAAACTTTGAACACACGAATATGGTGTGTTTCAGTAAAATTTTGTAATTTCCTTGTGTCCACCTAATTATTTGATACATTTTAAATGTTCCAGTTTTAATTCATTTCATTTTTTTAAACAATTTATTAGTATATAATTGATTTTGTGTACAGAAAAATCACCAAACCCTCTAATTACTAACCCCTTTAATTTGTGCATGTCTTCTGTTAGGTTTTATTAGTAGACAACAATGGTATTGTTTTCCATGTACTCTTTTCAAAAAAAACTCATAACAATCACATTTGACACTGCAGTTATAAGATCATATCCTCTGGATAATTACTAAATGTAAGTTAGATTTCTTCAATGCTTTTTTTTTAAAACCCTCAATATGGAAGTGTGGGAATTGCTCTGGGAAGGGACAGAGGCCAAGGAAGGGTGCAATCTGGGGCAAAGTTCCATGAGGGATCTCTCTGGCTCAATCCCACAGAGAGCTCTGCAGGCAGTGCTAATCTGGGGTGAGAAAGCTGGACTATTTACAGACTGTGTCATCACTGGTTTAAGGGCTAAGCAGCAGAGGACGCCAATTCCTAGGCATTCCTGTCCACATGAACAAACAAAATAATTTCCATCAGCCTGAGAGCAACTCCCCACAGAGCCCTAAGGACTGGTGTGAAAGCAACAGGGAGTCCAGGACCATGAAAATGGTAAAAAGATACAAGAGGATATGAGAAAAATACAAATGGTCTTCAAATCTAGCCCTTTCTCTTCCACCTGCACACTTGTATCTTTTCCAAACCAAGTGAATCCAGTTCTCTAGGATTCTTTGTTCATCTGTCATCAATTATGCTACTTCTGCCCAAAAAAGCCTGGAAATTCAACAAATGGATGCAGAGTTCTCCCTACTGAGAAAGCTCTGCCTTCCTTACTGTTAGAAAGGGATAAAACCTTTTTAAATCACATTAATGTAAACCACTGTGTTCAGTAACGTCTTTGATCAATTGGAAACTCAGTAAGTATACAAGTGAAATGAAAAAGAGGTATTATTTTCTAATCAATTCAGGGTAAAAGCAAAAAGAAATGTGTGACGGCCTTGATTAGCTACTTGTAACAGAGTAACACATTTTTATTTGGATTTTCAAATAGTTGCTTAGAATATCTATTTAACTTTCTTTTATAACTTTAGCCCTAGTACATGGATGTACTACCCCAACCTTAAAAAATAATAATAAAGATGGGGCGCCTGAGTGGCTCAGTCAGTTAAGCATCGGACTTCAGCTGAGGTCATGATCTCACAGATTGTGAGTTCAAGCCCCGGGTTGGGCTCTGTGCTGACAGCTCAGAGCCTGGAGTCTGCTTCGGATTCTGTGTCTCCCTGTCTCTCTGCCCCTCTTCACTTATTCCCTGTCTCTCAAAAAAATAAATAAACATTAATTTTTTTTAAAAAATAATAAAGTGTAGTAATGAAAAGTAAAAATTAGCAATGAAAAGTTACAGAAAAAAATAAGCACTTAATATGATATGAAATTTTGCTTCCAGGCAAAAACCTATTTGGCCTTGACCACAGCAACTTCTTACTCAACACATCTCCAGAGGCAAAGGAAACAGAAGCAAAAATGAACTTTTGGGACCTCATCAAAATAAAACACTTCTGCACGGTGAAGGAAACAATAAGCAGAATTAAAAGGCAACCGACAGAATGGGAAAAGTATTTGCAAATGACATGTCAGATAAAGGATTAGTATCCAAAATCTATAAAGAACTCAAACACCCAAACTCAACACGCAAAAAAACAAATAATCCAGTGAAGAAGTGGGCAAAAGACATGAATAGACACTTCTCCAAAGAAGACATCCAGATGGCCAACTGACACATGAAAAAATGCTCAACATCACTCATCATCAGGGAAATACAAATCTGAGCCACAATGAGATACCACCTCACACCTGTCAGAATGGCTAACATTAACAACTCAGGCAACAACAGATGTTGCCGAGGATGCAGAGAAAGAGGATCTCTTTTGCATTGTTGGTGGCAATGCAAGCTGGTACAGCCACTCTGAAAACAGTATGGAGGTTCCTCAAAAATTAAAAGTAGAACTACCCTACGACCCAGCAATTGCACTACTAGGCATTTACCCACGGGATACAGGTGTGCTGTTTCAAAGGCCACCACAGTGTTTATAGCAGCACTATCAACAATAGCCAAAGTACAGAAAGCACCCAAATGTCCATCAATGGATGAATGGATAAAGAAGATGCAGTATACATATACATATATATACAATAGAGTATTACTCGGCAATCAAAAAGAATGAAATCTTGCCATTTGCAACTACATGGATGGAACTAGAGGGTATTATGCTAAGCAAAATTAGTCAGAGAAAGACAAATATGACTTCACTCATATGAGGACTTTAAGACACAGAACAGATGAACACAAGGGAAGGGAAGCAAAAATACTATAAAAACAGGGAAGGTGACAAAACAGAAGAGACTCCTAAATATGGAGAACAAACAGAGGGTTACTGGAGGGGTTCTGGGAGGGGGGAATGGGATAAATGGGTAAGGGGCATTAAGAAATCTACTCCTGAAATCATTGTTGCACTGTATGCTAACTAACTTGGATGTAAATTCAAAAAACTTAAAGTAAATTTTAAAAATAAAAAAAAAAAAGAAATTCTGCTTCCACAATACCAGAGGACGCCATTCAATTTTGCATGCCAGTTTTTCTTTTGAAAAGAAGAAAAATGTGATAAAATACCACTTAATTTTTACTTCAGTGAAAGGAGCTAAGATAAAAATTGTGTTCCTTTAATGAGAGCAACATGGTTAAAAACAGCTCCTCTTTGTATTCACTTCCTCAAAACATTCTACTACATAAAACCTGGAATCTTACTTCTATTTATAAGATAAAGTGAAAACATTTTTTAACAGTACACAAAAAAAGAGAGTGTAATTCTTGATATGATATTCCAAGTTTATGACTGAGAAGAATCTCAGCCACCTGAAATTTTTCATGTGTAGCTTCTGCCAGGTATCAGTCATGTGACCTTGGACAAGTCACTTAAAACTTCTCTCTCAGTTTTCTCCATAATATGATGAGTTGGACTTGTATTAAGGATCATTGACAAGGCTGTAAATAATATTATATTATCTGTCTTCTAACACAATGAGTCTTATTTTTAACCTAGGAATAAATAAGTACTTAGAATTTTTTAAAAAATCACAAGTTTCTGTTCTTTAATACTGGCATGTGGAAGAACATACACGTTTTCTGTTGATTTTGCTATTACACAAAATACTCTTGTGCTTTGGGGTCTTGCCTTAGGAGAACTGCATTTGTTATACAAAGAAACAAGTTTAACTAGTTTAAATGTATATTTGTCTTTTAGAACAAATGACTACATAGCTTACTAAAGTACCATATTAAGCAAAATTAGAGTGAATTTTAACTGTAAAAATAACCTCTATCTTCAGTGGAGTAAGCTCTGCTACACTCAGAATGGCCAAAAGTAAATACTACCAGTAAAATGGTAATTTCAAAAACCGAAATAAAAAAATGTTTGGTTATATTCTGTTTAACTTACTATGTCAAAAGGAGACAAACTCTAAATTGGGGATTAAACCAAGTACATCCCTTTATACTTAAACTTTGTTCTCTTAGTTTCTCAATATTTAACTAGGTTGCTGTGAAGGTCAATTTTGTGTGTCAACTTGATGGGGCTATGGAGTGTCTAGGTATCCATCAAATATTATGTTGAGCGACTCTGTGAGGGTGTTTTTGGATGAGGTTAATATTTGAATCAGGAGGCTGAGAAAGCAGATTGCCCTCTACATCATGAGTAAGCCTCATCGAATCAGTTAAAGGTCTGAATAATTTGCTGACCCTCCCCCTCAGTAACAGAATTCTTCCTGCCCAGTGACCTCTAAACCAGGACATCACCTCTTCCTGCTTCTATTTCCTTGTCACCTCTATCCTGCTTCCTGTTTCCAGCCTTCATGCTAGCACTGGAACATTGCCTGTGCAGATTCTGGACTTGTCGGCCTCCATAACTGCAGGAGCCAACTTCTGATTATAAATCTATTTATGTGGAAATACAGACATAGATATCCTATTGGTTTTTCCTGGCGAACCTTGACTAATACAAGTGTTAGTATAAATGAGGTACTGATTCCTTTATATATATATTTTTTTTTCATTTTTAATGCTGAAAAATTAGAAGTTCACAAGAAGTTGAAAAGATAGTGTAGAGAAATCTGCTGTACCTTTCACTCAGTTTCCCCCAGTGGTTCCCTCTTATATAATTGTGGTACAATGTCAAAACCTGCATATTAGGGCATTTTGCCACATGTTCATATTCATGTAAACGCACGTAACCACAACTATTACCAAGATACAGAACTCTTCCATCACCACAAAGATTTCTCTTGTGCCACTTCCCTTTTCTTTCTTTCTTTTATTTTATTTTATTTTTTTACAAACATAGGCTAGATTTGGGGAGGATGGATGAGGGGCAGGGGTAGGGTCAACCCTCCTTCAGACTTCGGAACACAGCGGCCGGCACCCTCTGCTGCCCCAGCCGCACCTTGTTGGGCTCCAGGTCCATCTGGTCCTGGTCCTCACCCAGCCTAACCTCCTCCAGGTTGGCCTGCTGGGCCAGCTCGGTCAGCTCCTCCCTGGAGGCCTGGCTCCTCACAAATAGGATCTCGCTGCGGGCCAGCAAGAGCTGGTCCCAGTCACCCTACTCCTTTTTAATCCCATCCACCCAGCTCTATTCTACCATCGCATCCCCTGGCAATTGCTAATCTGTTTTGCATCTTTATAATATCGTCATTTCAAAAAAGCTATACAATGAAATCAACTACTATGTGATTGTTGTGCCTGGCTTTTTGCACTCAACATCATACTCTTCAGATTCATCCAAGTTGTCACATGTATCAGTAGTTGATTGCTTTTTATTTCTGGGCAGTACCCATGAGGTGGATGTACCGCAATGTATTTAGTGAGTCACCTACTGAAGGACTTTTTGGTTGTCTCCAGTTTCTGATTATTACAAATAAAGCTGCTATGAACATCTGTGTTCATCTTTATACAGACATAAGTTCCCTTTTCTTTGGCGTAAATGACTAGTAGTGCAATTGCTGGCTTGTACACGTACGATTTTCTTTAACTTCCAAACTGTTTTCCAAAGTGGCTGCAACATTATACACTCCCTCTAGCAATGTATCAGTGATCCAGTTCCTCCACATTCTCCCTGGTATTTGGTCCTTGTCACTACTTCTTTCTCAGATTTTTTTTTTCTGCTCTGTTTTGTTTGTTTTGTTTTTAGAGAGAGTGAGCTGGGGCTGGGGGATGGGGGGGATCAGAGAGAAGGACAGACAGAATCCCAAGCAGGCTCTGTGCTGCCAGTGCAGAGCCCAACTCGGTACTCAAACTCCTGAACTGTGAGATCATGACCTGAGCCGAGACCAAGAGTCAACCGCTTAACCAACTGAGCCACCCTGGTGCCCCCTTGTCACTGTTTCTATTTCAATATTTGTAGTAAGTGTATGGTGACATCCCATAGTCTTAATTTGCCTTTTTCCTATTGGCTAGAGTTCAAACATCACATTTGCCATCTGTATATCCTCTTCGGTGAAATGAATCATGTTTTTTAACCATTTTCTAAGTGTGTCACATGTCTTTATAGTTTTGAGCTAATTGTAGACTTGAGTCCTTTGTCAGCTTTCATGGTATATAAATATTAATACCAATGAGCAGTTTTTCTTTTCATCCTCTTAATAAAGTCTCTCAGAGCTCAAGTTCATAATTTTAATATAGTACAATTTACTTTTTTTTAACAGATTGTGCTTTCAGTGCAATGCTTAAAAACTCTTCCCCATGCCTTAGGTTCACAGATGTTTTCATATGCTACCTTCTAAAAGTCTTACACTTTTAGTTTTTGCATTTATATTTAGGATCTGTTCTTTGGTAAAAAGGTGTGATATTTAGATTAAGGTTCTTTTTTTTTTTTCCTACAGACATCCAATTATTTCAACTCCACTTGTTGAAAATACTAGCCTTCTTCCATTTCACTGCTGTTACACCTTCCTCAACAATTAGCAGGCAATGCTATATCTGGGGTTTCCATTCTATTCCAAAGATCTATGTGTCTGTCCCTCCACCAATACAACACAGTTTTGATTACTGCCTCTATATAATAAATCTGGTAGAGTGATAACTCCAATTTTGACCTCTTTCAAACTTATTTTAGCTATCCTAGTTTCTTTGTCTTTCCATATAAATTTTAGAATAACTTTTTCTACATCTACAATGAATATTATTGGTTTTTGTAGGAATTAGGTTAAACTGGTATATCAATTTGGGAGATCTTGAGATCTTTACTATGCTGAGTACTCTGATCCATGAACATAGCATAGCTCTTCATTTACCTAGATCTTCTTTGATTTTTTTTTTATCATCGCATTTGATAGTTTTCAGTATGTAAGTCATGTTTACTACTCATTTCATTTTTGGAGGCAATTATAAATGATACTGGATTTATAATTTCAGTTTCCACATGTTCATTAGAATATAAAAATGCTCATTAGAATATAAAAATGCAATTGATTGTTGTGTATTTATGTTGTATCCTGTGACCTCAAATTTACTTATCAGTTCTAAGAGTTTTTTTTATAAAATCCTCTGAATTTTCTATGTTGAAAATCACATCGTCTACAAATAGAAAAAGTCATATTTCTTCCTTTTCTGACCTGTATGCCTTTTATTGCCTTTTCTTGCTTTACTGTCATGGCTAGAACTTCCAATAATATGTGGAACAGCAGGTGTTGAAAGCACATGTCCTTGCCTTGTTCCCAGTCTTAGGGGAAAGCACTGAGTCTTTCACCATTAAGTATAAATGTTAGTTTTAATTTTCTTCATGTTTTTATCAAGAAAGTTCTCCTCTCTTACTCTGCTGAGACTTCTTGTCTGAATGGGTGATGAATACTGTCAAATGCTTTTAAGTATCAACTCATATGATCATGTGATGCTTCTGCTTTAGCCTGTTAATATGGATTACACTGATTGATTTTCACGTATTGAATCATATTTGTATCTGTGAAATGAAATTCACTCGGTCATGGTGCTTAATTCTCTTTACGTGCTTCTGAATTCTATTTGTTAAAAGTTTCACATCTATATTTTTGGAGAATATTGAACTGTAATTTTATTTTTGTGGTGCTATATTTAGACTTGGTATCAGGATACTACTGGCTTCATAAAATGAACTGAAAAGTATTCCTTCTTTATTTTTCTGAAAAGACTGGATAGGATAGGTGTTAATTTTACTTTAAATGTTTGGTAGAATTCTGTAGGGAAATTATCAAGGTCTGGAGATTTATTTTTTGAGAGGTTTAAATTACAAATTTTATTTCTTGAATAGCTGTATGACTATTCAAGTTATCTATTTCATATTAAATGAGTTATTATGGTTCATGCTCTTCAAAAAATTGATTTATTTCATCTAAGTTGTTGAATATATGTGTGCAGAGTGCTTCAGTGTTTATTACCCTCTTGATGTCTCCAAGATCTATTTGACATTTCCCATTTCATTCCTGATATTAGTCACTTGTGTCTTTTGTTTTTCTCTTTGTCCATCTTACCATAGGTTAGTCAGTTTTATTAATCTTTTCAAAGAACCAGCTTTTGTTTTATTTATTGTCTCTATTATGCTTGCTTTTTCATTTTCATTTGATTCCTGGTCTATATTATTTCCTGCCTTCTGTTTGCTTAAATTTGCTCTTTTTTTGCTAATTTCTTGATGTGAGAACTTAGACCATTGATTTGAAACTTTCTTCTTTCAAATATAAACATTTAGTGCTATGTTTCCCTCTCAGCTTTACCTTGGCTGCTTACCACAATTTTTGATACATTGTATTTTCATTTTCATTCAGTTCAATGTATTTGATTCCCCTGAGCTTCTTCTTTGATCCATGGATTATTTTAAATTGTATTCCTTTTTAATAAATGTTTTTAATTTTTTCAATGTTTGTTTTTGAGAGAGACAGAGAGAGACAGAGCATGAGCAGGGAAGGGGTAGAGAGAGAGAGAGGGAGACACAGAATCCGAAGCAGGCTCCAGGCTCTGAGCTGTTAGCACAGAGTCCAACGTGGGGCTTGAACTCACAAACTGTGAGATCATGACCTGAGCCAAAGTTGGATGATCAATCAATGAGCCACCCAGGTGCCCCAAAATTGTACTCTTTAGTTTCTCAGTGTTTTAAGAATTTCCTGTTATCTCTGCTGATTTCTAGTTTGATTCTACTGTGGCTAGAGACTATACAATTTCAATTTTTTTCTATATTTGTTAAGGTTTATTTTACAGCCCAGGCTGGCTATGGTTTATCTTGATATATTTCCTGTTGGAAATCTGCTGTGGTTGTGTAGGCTATTCTATAAATGTTGATAATATCCTATTGGTTGATGATGTTGTGAGTTCTTCAATATCCTTGCTGATCTTCTATCTAGTTGTTCTATAAGTTATTGGGAAGTACTGAAGTGTTCAATTACTGATATATTTGATATTTGATTAGTTTTTTAGAGTAAATAGGATACTGTGCTCATTATATCTTTAAATGGCTTATTTCTTATGTTAAAGGATTCACTGAATTTTTTTGTTCGTCTTATATGTAGTCAATTTCTAGGTACTTTTAATAGTGCTGACAGTTCTTTTAATTAGTACTCTAAGATTTTCTAAGCAAGCCATCATTTTATGTGCTACGTACAACAATGTTTATTTTTTCCCATTCATTTATATAAATCCTATTTTCTTTGGTTATTAATATTGGCTAAAATGTGTGGGAGATGTTGAAACAGTAGTCGCCCTTCCTCCTTGTTTATAAAATTTTCAAGCAGTTAAAAATATGAATGCTTAGTATGTGATGTAGTGGGGGAAATATGCCATTACATCAGAATTCCATACTAAATTCTCCTTTTACGGGGAAGGTGCAGGAAAGGAGGGGGTAAGAACTGAAACAATTCTATCATCAGTCTTTAGTGCTGTCTGAGGGATGCTGTGGAAGTCAAGGAAAGATACTCTCATTAGTTGTATAGACTATAGTTTCCTTACTAAACTCAACAGGATTAATTAATGTTCTACTGTCTCCCAAAACCTACTCTTTTTTAACATATATTCTAATATATGTTTGTCATTTGTTCAATCCATATCAATATATTTTTATCAGGATTAAATATCATAAAACATAGTAATTCGTGTATATTAACATAAAAATAAATACTAAGGACTACAAAATATTCTAGCTTGTATAGGGGAGTCTAAAAGATGTTTATATGTTTGTAAAACAAATTCATCTTCTATTTTCCAGCTATTTTGCAACAAGCTCAGACCACTTCACTTCAGAAACTATTTTCTGTCTATCGATATAGGACAAGGTTAGGATAACCAGAAAGTTATCAGATAGAGATTTAGTCATGATGATGTTCTTTTTTTCATTCAGATTTTTTTATTTATAACACAGAGTACAGATCTAGCTGAGCTAGAGAGAGACAGAGACAAAGAGAAACAGAAAGAGATAGAGTCTACTAGGAAAAATCTTGGTGAGTGGCTGACCTACTAGTATCATAAAAGTAAACTAGCCTATAATAAATAATTTCAGCTAAATGTTTTTAACATAAGCATAGTTTTAAAAACACTTGGGGCACCTGGGTGGCTCAGTTGGTTAAGCATCGACTTGGCTCCAGTCATGATCTCATGGTTTGTGAGTTCGAGCCCATATCGGGCTCTGTGCTGACAGTGAGGAGCCTGCTTGGAATTCTCTGTCTCCCTCTCTTTCTGCCACTGCCTGCTTGTGCTCTCTCTCTCTCTCTCAAAAATAAATAAACATTAAAATAATTAAATGGATGGAACTAGAGTATATTATGCTAAGCAAAATAAGCCAGTCAGAAAAAGACAAATATATGATTTTATTCATATCTGGAATCTAAGAAACAAAACAGATGAACATAAGGGAAGGGGAAAAAAATAAGATTAAAAACACAGAGGGAGACAAACCATAAGAGACTCTTAAATACAGAGAACAAACTGAGGGTTGCTGGTGGGGTGTTGGATAGGGTGATGAGCTGAATGGGTGATGGGCATGAAGGAGGACACTTGTTGGGACAAGCACTGGGTTTTATATGTAAGTGATGAATCACTAAATTCTTTTCCTGAAATCATTATTACACTATATGTTGACTAACTTGGATTTAAATTCAAAAAATAAATAAACAAAATTTAGACAAATAATTCTTTTATCACATATTTATAATTGAGTACTCTATTAGACATAATTATGTCATCCAAAAAACTTTTATAAAAACAGAATGAAATAGTTATAATTAAAAATAAGTACAGCATATAGAATCTTTAAAAAAAAATAGTACCTGTGCACCATCCATTATGTAATGTTCTTTCAAGAATTTTTTTAAGTTTATTTTTAGTAACCTCTACAGCCAACACGGGGCTCCAAGTTACAACCCTGAGATCAAGAGTCTCATGCTCTTCTGATTGAGCCAGTCAGGCACCCTTCAAGGGTAATTTCGTTAGAAAAAAATCTATTACAATGCTTTTCCTGAAAGAATGAAAGTAAACTTAGTTAAAATAATCTATAGGCATACACTTTCAAGTCCCCATTTCTCAGTGGAACAACTCTGATTAGGTAACAGGTTAAAGAGATTGATAATTTTGGGGAACACCTGGGTGGCTCAGTCAGTTAACCAGCGAACTCTTGGTCTCAGCTCAAGTCTTGATCTCAGTGTCATGAGTTCAAGCCCCAAGTTGGGCTCTGTGCTGGGTGTGAAGCCCACTCTAAAAAAGAGAGAGAGAGGGGCGCCTGGGTGGCGCAGTCGGTTAAGCGTCCGACTTCAGCCAGGTCACGATCTCGCGGTCCGTGAGTTTGAGCCCCGCGTCAGGCTCTGGGCTGATGGCTCGGAGCCTGGAGCCTGTTTCCGATTCTGTGTCTCCCTCTCTCTCTGCCCCTCCCCCGTTCATGCTCTGTCTCTCTCTGTCCCAAAAATAAAAAAAACGTTGAAAAAAAAAAATTAAAAAAAGAGAGAGAGAGAGAGAGATGGGTAATTTTAAACAAAATAAGGATTCTACTTAAAAGTTAGTTTTACAAAAATATCTGCTCCCACATGCAATTATTGTATGAATTATAGAGGGGGGAAAAAAGCAATTCTTACTCAATATCAGTAATAGTACTCTCTCTGGCTTCAAAACAAGTTTAAGGCCATGGTACAGTGTAGCTGGGGACAAGTGGCAGAGTACATGTAACACTATCACTGCGCTCATGTTGCATTTCATCGCAAGTGACAAAGAAACTGAAAGAGGAAACGTGAGTCCCGCTGCTCAAAACAACCATGGTGTTAGAAGAATACAGCATACCTGTATCAGCCCCACACGTATAAAAGCATAAAAGGAAGATGCCGAAAATAAACTCATCTTAATTTGTGCAAGTCGACAAACTCTGTAGCAAACTGCCAACTCAACCAACGTAATAGTGTTTGGTGGGGCCTGAGGAGGATGGAAGATTTCCTGGCTAACATACTGAAGTCTCCTCCAAGGGAAAATAGGAGTGCAAGTGTGCATAAACCATTATTTATAAAATAGTTAACTGAGTGTGTTTTGGGGGCACCTGGGTGGCTCAGTCAGTTAAGCATCCGACTCTTGGGTTTCTTACAATTTGTGAGTTCGAGCCCCATGTTGGGTTCTGCACTGACAGTGTGGAGCCTCCTTGGGATTCTCTCTCTCTTCATCTCCCTCTGCCCCTCTCTTGCGCGTGCTCTCTCTCTCTCTCTCTCTCTCTCTAAAAATAAACTTAAACAAATTTAAATATAAAAAATAAAAAAATTAAAGACAGTTTATTGTTTTTATTTCTAACATCTGTTTTGTCAGGATGGCTGAGTAGTCTTTTGTTAACTTATACTTTTTAAAGTTTATTGATTTATTTTGAGAGAGAGAGAGAGGCAAAGCAAGGGAGAGAGAAAGAGAGAGAGAATCCCAAGCAGTCTCTGCACTGTCAGCACAGAGCCCAACATAGGCCTTAATCCCGCAAACTATCATGACCTGAGCTGAAATCAAGAGTTGGACGCTTAAACGACTGAGCCACTCAAGCACCACAAAGAACTACATTTTAAAGTGTAGCGTGTCGATTAAGAACATCACAGTAGAAGCATTTACGAAGTGCCTACAGGTGGAAAATCAGTAACGCTAATCACAGTGAACAAGTCTGTTAGAAGAAAAGCAAAATTGCTAATGTACCCATTGTAGAAGGTCCATATTTTTCAATCTTGGAAATCTCCATGTAGTTCTGCCTACTGATCCTCAGAAAAGCCAAAACTTTTAAAGAACAATCCTGTTCCTTCTAATTCCCCGACACTATCACATCTACTCACTCATTTTGTCCCTGAAGGGAGGGGACAGTAGAGCTCACAGCCAAATCAAGCACATACTTACTGCACCACGGAAGTATTCGAAGTGACTTTCACTTAAAGAAAAAAAGTTAAAGTCACAGAACAGATGCTGTGTGTTGTTGCTGTGCTTCTCACTGTGGGTGGTAGCAGTGGTGTTTGGTTTGGCCGGGGCTGTTTTATCCATCCTTTCATGGAATCCTACAACCCAAAGAAGTGAGAGGGTAAAAAATATTGACCTTTGGTAAAAGAATATTTGAGGTAACTCTCCTATTCCGTGCACTACCGCAGTCTGTGCTCATGAGAAGATAGGAGTGACAGATTAGTCCAGCTCCTCACTAGACCTTAGGTATGAATTGATTTCCATTTCTCTCAGTACATTATTTCTTGGCTGCATTTCTATTTGTCTCTTCTGATGGTTATTATCAAGTGTGAGGTTAGGGTCTGAGTATAAAGAAAAGACCTATGGAGCCCTGATCCTGTATTTCAGGTAGGATTAAGACTTAGAATGAAAAGAGAAATCGGTTTGCCACACAGAGATTTCAAGTAACGTCCCTGGCTTTGTGCTCTATTCACATCTCTCCTCTGTGACACTCAGGCAGCTTTAAGCAGCTGGGTGAGGATTCCAAGAATTAAGATTCCATCTATCTCAAATATAGTTTCAGCTCCTCAGGAATAATAAAAAGACTAATGAAAATAACTTTTCTGCTGCAAAAGACAGTCTAAGATTAAATGACAGAAGACTTTCTAATTGTACCAGTTCTGATGTGGTAAATATAAAACACTAAAGGGAAAAGTTCAACCTCTAGTAGATTTTGAAAGCCAAAATAGCTTTAAGCAGTAAGAGTCAAATCAGTATTAGTTAATTTTATTCTATTCCAAGGCAAGATCTGAGAGTATTACTGTCAAGACAGTGAGCATCTAACTAAAGAGAGTTGTTTGGTAACTGTGGTTCACTTTATTGCCAATTAAGCAGCCAGTGGCCATGCTGTAATAGGATCTCGACTGACCACCATTGGACAGGTTGGAAATTAATGAACTCGATACAGGAAATCTACTCTTGCTTTCAAAAATAATTTAATCAATTATAATCATTCCACATTCTCATCACTCATACCACTTATCAATGGAAACTTCCTAAACTCTGAGGCATAAATAAATAATTTATAGTGTTGGAGATACCGAACACTTTTTTATGGTTCTTAAACGCAAGAAGTTACACCTCAGATGAGGAGACTAGATTAACAGGGATGAAACAGGATTCAATAGCATGCAAAACAATTCTGCTCTGACACAGAATAGTGATTTCCAAATGTCAGTTGACATGCTGCTGCAAAGACTTCCCCAGACTATGAATAAAGGAGTAAAAACCAAAAAAAAATGCAGATTTCTCCAATTTAACAACATTGGTTATAAAACACATCATCTGATAATAGCTTATATTATTTATAAGCTCTTTACATATTTCCTATGTAAAAGGAGGAATTTATCAGAGGTGCACTGTGCTATCTTATATAATCAAAGTGAATGCTGAACCATCAAACCATGGGAATTGCAGAGGGGAAGTGCATTGAAGACTTAGGGAAAACAGAAAACAGCACAATTGTCATTGCTTTTTTGTAGTTGGAATAATTAAGATAAAGTCTCTTAGGTGTATATATATATATGTACACACATATATATACATGTATATATACACACACACACACATATATATATAATAGTGTCTATATTTGTTATACTGTGGATTCTATCTCTGAGATTTATTCATTACCATTTGTAAGTTTGTACCCTTAAACAACATCTGCTAGAGGACCTAACTATAGCTATAATGGCAATCCTATAACAACATATAAGTGTATCAAATCAACGTAATGGACACCTTAAATTAACATACTGTATATATGTGTCAAATATATTTCAATAAACAAAGAAAACAGAACTCAAGTGCCACCGACAGTCAGCTTCTCCCTCTCTCTCCTCTCAGCTTCACCTATTGTTAGAAAAGGAAATTTAGGACCAAATTGGACTGACTTACATGAAGGGCCTAACCTGATTTGAGCCAGATTAGAGAAGCAAACAAAAAAACGACACCCTCACATAAGTGGAGGGACATGTAAAATGTCATCCTATGAAGTAGGTTCCAAAAGAAAAAAAGGCCACTCAAAGAGGAAGTTAAAGATTCTCAGTAAATAAAATAATACAATGTCTAGCTTTGGGGGGATAACAAAATCTACCAAATTAAATATTCCAATCAATTGTACAGCATATTTTAGGTGTCAGAAAATATTAAAATGTCCAAAACATACACTTCCTATATTTAAAAATACATGTTCACTCTAAAGTTTGAGAAGCACTGAGAGTATTCAGGGGGAAAAAAAAAGAAGAAATTAAGGCTTGAACTGTAGCCCATGAAAGATGGTAGAATTTACTAGTTGAGCTGAAAGAGTAGGTAAGTCCAGTAAAGAGGAAAAAAAAAAAGTATAGAAGGCAATATATCTTATTCAAAGGGCATTGAAGGAAACTTTCAGAATAAATTTATTGCTCCTCTTTCTTTTTTATTTGATAATATGCTTCATAGCTAAGAGTAATCCCTGATGGAAATTAGAGGTAGTAAATTTGGAATTGGAAAATTCCAAAGGAGTGCTGATGCCACTGTTTACTTGTTTTATATACTAATTAGTCAGCTAATTTCTTGGGTTGTCAAAACTGATTACTGAAAAAGTACTACCCATTATAGAAGTGAGATTGAAATAAAAAGTGATATAATTATCAAAGTGGACCAGAGTACTCCTATTGAGAGCGAGAATAATGCATCTCAAAAACTGCTGAGAAAACAGAATGAATGTCAAAATCAGAAAACTTCCATATGTTAAGCTGAGTTTTTCTTGCTAAACATTAGAAATTTTAAATATCCTCAAATATAGCACCTTCTTAGGTGGAAATTTTTCAAAAAATATTCAGTTTGTTAGTGTAAAATCAGTGCAGATGTCAAACATCTGATGGTGGAAAAGCAGGCTTATATTTAGCTTTAACTGAGACATTTTTGGAGAACTGGATTTATGTTTACTTACAAAGGCATATGTTCACTTTGAATGTTAGTGTGTTGAAGAGAAGAGAAGAGAAATATTTTAAGGTAACAATCATAAATGCAACAGAAATCGAAAACAAATAACATTTGTTGCTGAAATTCCAAAGATTATTCAATTCAAACAAGTTAATATTCACGGAACTCTATTATCCAACAGTTTCAATGCCTCTAGAAAAACTGAGAATATATAATATAAAATGCATTTCTTAGTTCAACTAAGACAGTCTAGTATAAAATGGTATAGAAATAAACTTAATTGACTTTAATTCAGAGTATATATTTCTGCATTGTACATCTAACTAGATGATTTATGTGTCATTCAATCTGTCACAAAAATTCTTTTCACTTCTGTTTAGTTCCCAGCTAGCCAGTGAGCAAACTACATTAGCATGTCAAAAGTTGACATTTTTGAAATAATTTCCTTATTGTAATGAAACACTGAACTTAAGTGATAAATATAAAACTGCTTTCTTGCTGCAATTTCAAGACTGCTGGGAAAACTGCCACTTCCCCAAATCAATCTCTCCATGTTTTTTGGTACGTCTACTTCCTGGATAGGAGTTTATAATCCTTCAGCTCAGAATTTTGATACCATTAGAATTAAAGCCCACTTTGAAAGAGTCCTACTTTGAGAAATTATCAGGTAAATATCCTTTCAGATTAGGATGGCTGTTATCAAAAACTCAGAAGACAACAAGTGTTGGCGAGGATATGGAGAACGGGAACACTTTTACACAGTTGGTGGGAATGTAAATTGACGCAGTCATTATGGGACACAGTACAGAGGTTCCTCAAAAAAATTAAAAATAAAACTACCACGTGATCCAGGAATCCTGTTTCTGGTTAAACATCCAAAGGAAATGAAATACGTATCTCAAAGAGATATATGTACTCTTATGTTCACAATGGCATTATTCAAAAAAAACAAAATATGGAAACAACTAAATGTCCATGAATGATAAAAGAAAATTTAGTGTATATATATTTATAATGGAATATTATTCAGCCTTTAAAAAGAAGGAAATCCTGCCACTTGCCACAAAATGGGTGAACCTGAAGGACATTAAGTGAAATTGAGCCAGACACAGAAAGGTAAACACTTCATGATCTCACTTACATGTGGATTCTAAACTAGTTGAACTCAGGGAGAAGAATGGTGGTTGGTGGGGTGGGGGAAACAGCTGGAACGAGGAGATATTAGTCAAAAGGTAAAAAGTTTCAGTTATGCAAGATGAATGGGATCTGGAGAACCAATGTATGGTGTATGGCATCGTGACTACAGTTCATAGTACTGAATTGTATAACTGAAATTGGCTAAGAAGATAGATCTTAAATCTTCTCAACATACACACAGAGGCAACTATGTAGAAGTGATGTTATTTTGCTTGGTTGTAGTTCTTTTCACAATGTATAAAAATATAAAAACATCAAGTGGTGCATCTTAAGTCTCTACAATGTAAAGATATCTACATAAATTTATTTTATTTTTTTTAATTTTTTTTTCAACATTTATTTATTTTTGGGAGAGAGAGAGACAGAGCATGAACGGGGGAGGGGCAGAGAGAGAGGCAGACACAGAATCGGAAACAGGCTCCAGGCTCTGAGCCATCAGCCCAGAGCCTGACGCAGGGCTCGAACTCACGGACCGCGAGATCGTGACCTGGCTGAAGTCGGACGCTTAACCAACTGCACCACCCAGGCACCCCTACATAAATTTATTTTAGAAAAAAATAATATAATTTCAATGGGAAACAGCATGGAGATTCTGGGATGTAATATGGAAAGAAGAAAAGTTCGGGCAGGAATGAGGAGTAACTTATGACAGGACATCCAAAGCCTTATTCAATACCCACATGGGACTTTGATGAATCTTAGGAAACAAGGTGAGGAAAATAAAGCAAGCTGCCAAAGACGAAGGGTATATTACAAGTTTTAAAACACTCAGAACAATCACACCTAAATAATATATCATTTAGGGCTATGCATCTGTTCGAAAAGTATTTTCAGAAGAAAAAAATAAAACAAAATTTAGGTTTATGGTTACCTGAGGGAAGCTGGCAGAACACGTGGGTAGTGTTAACGTCATCGCCAATGTAATCAATCTTAAGTTGGAAGATGGATTCCCAGATGTTTGATTTCATTCTTCATAATTTATATATCTGTTCCATATACTCTTTGATATGCATTAAAAATTATCAACCTTGAAAGGAGCACAGAAGGCAAATCATGTCCATCCATTTCTGAGGGTTGGGGCCAGGTTAATGAAGGCTAATTGTGTGTATAAGTACTGGCAAGAGGTCACATACTATCTTGACTGTTTCTCCCCCCATGAATAAATCAGCTCCTGGGCTGCGTACATGGGGACAAGAGATAGTGCCACAACAAGGCTGGGAAAGCTGTCTGGCAGATAAGCATGATCAGAACTCTGAGTTCTCTGCCCCACCAACAGAAACAAATGAACAAGCTGAAGCTGGACATACAAATCTAGGCGAAAGACATAATTCATCAATTCAAGCAAGCAGTCAAGTAGCAAAAAGACAGAATTAAGTATGAGCACTTTCAAAGGTTAAAAAAAAAGTCAGTCACTGGAATGAGAAGACAAACCACAGAGTGGGAGAAAATATTTATAAAAGAATGATAAAGGACTGTTATCCAAAATATACAAAGAACTCTTAAAACTCAGCAACAAGAAAATGAACCACCTGTTTAAAAATGGTGATTTAAATTTTTTTTATTAGTTTTCTTTATTTTTGAGAGGCAGAGAGAGACAGAGTACGTGTGGGGGAGGGACAGAGAGAGAGGAAGACACAGAATCCAAAGCAGGCTCCAGGCTCTGAGCTGTCAGCACAGAGCCTGACGCAGGGCTCGAGTTCACAATCCATGAGATCATGACCTGAGCCGAAGTCAGACACTCAACCGACTAAGCCACCCAGGTGCCCCAAAAATGATGATTTTAAAGACCTGACCAGACAACTCACAAAAGAAGATATGTAGATGTAAATAAGCATATGAAAAGATGTTCAACATCATATGCCATTTAAAAATTACAAAATAAAACAATGAGATAACACTGCACACCCATTTGAAAGGCAAAAATCCAGAACACTGACAATATCAACTGCTGGTGAGGATGCGGAATGACAAGGAGTCTCATGCATTACAAAATGCAATGCAAAATGCCTCAACTACTTTGGAAAACATTTTGGCCATTTCTTACAAAATTAAATATATTCTTATAAGATACAGTGCTCACACTCCTTGGTATTTACACAAATAAGTTGAAAACTTATGTCAACACAAAAACCTGCACAAAGGTCTTTTTTTAATAGCACCTTTGTACATGATTTCCAAAACTTGACACAACCAAGAAGTCCTTAAGGGAATGGATAAACTGTGGTACATCCAGACACTGGAATATTATTTACTGTGAAAAAGAAATGAGCCATCAAGTCATGAAAAGACATGGAGGAAACTTTCATGTATACTACTAAGCGAAAAAAAGCCAATCTGAAAAGACAACATAATGTATTACTCCAACTATATAACATTCTGGAGAAGACAAAACTGTAGAGATTGTAACCAGATGGATGGGTGCCAGGAGTTGGCAGGAGGGGAGGAGGGAGGGAGGGATGAATAGGCAGAACACAAGGAAGTTTTAGGGAAGTGGAATGACTGTATGACACTCTAATGGTAGATGCATGTCATTATACATTTGTCAAAACCCATGTAATATACAACACCAAGTGTGAACCATAATATAAACTATGGACTTCAGGTGATAAAGATGTGTTGATGTAGGGGCGCCTGGGTGGCTCAATCGGCTAAGCGTCCGACTTCAGCTCAGGTCATGATCTCACAGTCTGTGAGTTTGAGCCCCATGTCAGGCTCTGTGCTGACAGCTCAGAGCCTGGAGCCTACTTCAGATTCTGTGTCTCCCTCTCTCTCTGCCCTTCCCCTGCTCATGCTCTCTCTCTGTCTCAAAAATAAAGAAAAACATTAAAAAAAAAAAAAAAAAGATGTGTTGACATAAGCTCATCAACTGTAACAAATGTACCACTCTGGTGGGGGGTGGAGGCCATGTCTGTATGGGGTCAGGGAGTATGTAGGGACTTTCTGTACTTGCCATTTAATTTTGTTGTGACCTAAAACTGCTCTAATAAACTATGTCTACTTTTTTAAAATTAACCTTAAAGCCCTGAGGACTTGGGAAATTCCAAGAAATCAGAAAATAGAAAATAAGCGTATTATGTGTGACAACAGAAACCCAGAAAACAATCTGCACTGAAGATTCAGTTAAGAGTAGGTTTTAATACTAGGTAAACATTTTATCCAGCAGGAAATAAATTTTAGTCTGTAAAGAACCATAAAGAACATCTATATGACAAACAGAAAAACCACTACAAATTAAAAACTATTTTGACATGCAAACTACAACTAATAAAATTATACAATTTCTCCTTATCATGACCACTAAAAACACATATTTCTCCTATAGACTAAGAGAGAAGTAAAGGATTGCTTGAAAAGCTCAACTCACTACAATTTATATCAGTGATTGCAGGTATTACATAACTATCAGTTATGTAATCAGAGCCATTCTGTGTTTAAAATTTAATTGGATAATTAACTGGGCTCAAGTAAAAAATACGTGGACATAAATAAAGGTAGATGCAGACCCAATGAGCATTTTCCTTTAAAAAAAAAAAAAGTATCCAGACTTTGAAAAAGTAGGATTCTGTAGAAAGTGCTCAGAAATTCAAAGATTTGACTAGCTAGAACTAATTAACCTTTTAATTCTGCCATTACAATATGCATTCAAAAGCAGATGCTACTGGGTTTGAGCAGGTGTGTTAGATGAGTACGAGAGTAAATGCCAACCTCCTTCCAGGATAGGGCAATTCTTGTCATCTGGTTCATCTCAGAGATCTTTACTGCTACAGGATTGCTCTGAATGACAACGAACTTTCCAGTACAGAATTTTGGACACACTGTCAGTATAAGAGAATAGACTTGCTATGGTAAGATCAACAGCAGAAAGTATCAGGAAAGTTCTTTCCAAATGATGATCCCAGTAGAAAATTATGGGACACCACCTGGTTCACAGTTTTACCTGCTGGACAGATCATCAGCCTTAAGAAAGACCTGAATGCCGCCTTTTAAAAGAGGTCACATTTGAGCACGACACTGTTTTTCAGAGCTGTTCTGTGGCCCCGCATCTACTTTCTGAGCTCCTCCCCGAAAGCTTCTCTGCCTCTGCTGCTTACTTACTCCATAGATCTATTTAATACCTTTTAGAAAATCACAATTTTCTGTATAGGGTCTTCTTGGTATACTGAGAAACACTTTGGTAGGTGCTAAATTACCCAATCAAGGATTACAGCAAAGTGTTTAAATAGAGTTTTCCTGTAACATTCTATGCTTTTATAGCTGTCATATTTACCTCCAATCATCAAAAACATAGGGCCTAACATTAAAGAATGCTACTATCAGGTGAGGCAGTAATGTGGTCAGGCAAACGCCATCCACACAGCCAGGCTTGTGCTCTTGTTGCTGATGGGTTTTACCTGAAAAAAAAAAGTAAGTATACTGTCCATCTTTTGATCTTTATAAAAATATTATCATTTGTTAAAATAGCAGAATTTAAGCAACACTCTTAAAAGTGGTCTAAAAAATGATACTTCAAGAGCCAAGATGAAGGAAACGAATGCAACTGGGTGTCATTAAGTGCTGTTTAGACAGTAATGATCACAGTTCACGTACGGGGCGGTCTCATTTCTTCACTCTAAATCTAACCTTTTGGTCAAACATACAGATTCATTCTGAGAAGTCCTCTTCTTCACAGCCTGTCGCTGCAGTTCTTAACTTTTCTCAAACACATTTTTCTACCTTTCCAAAATGAAACCATTTGAATGAGACAGTCATATATACACATGCAAGGCCACAAAGGGCATGAAACCTGTCATGATTCTCTCAATACCTGCGCTATTTCTCAATGAGCTTTATTCTTAAAACAGTGAAGTAGCCAATGCTTAAGTTAAGGCAGGTGTAGTAATGATCACTCTACATATTCATGGTGTGGAGTTGGTTTGAACTAAAATATATAGCCTAGGGTGGAAATCATCCGAAAAAAAACTTGTAATAAATGAATGAGTGAACTATGCTTTGTACAGAGAGGTTATTAAATGAGATTTCTTAGTTGCAGACAGTGTAAATATCACTGCAAAAACTGTGGTATGTCCATTCTCTTAACAATGAGTCAATGATCTTTTCCAACCTGTGAGGTGTCCTGGACCAGCGCTGTTTTAATACTAATGTGCATTCAAATCTAAGGTCCTAGGTGATTTTAACTGTCTCTGGCTATTTTTCTTTGTCACCACACATACTAAAATTCTAGTTGTCATAAATGAAAAAAATAAACCAACAAAAAATCAACACTTCAAACCTAGGATAAATGAATTAAATAAGCCTGTATCCCAAGATAGCCTCCATCAATTTTTTTTTTTTTTTTTGTCTCTCTGTGCAAGAATCTCCCTCATTAAAAATTGGCTCTATTCCCACACTTGTTTGTATCCAAGTGGCCTGGGACTGATCTGACCAATTGAATAAAACAGAACTTCTGCCACACCAATTCAAAACCTGATCTTCAGTTTCTGTGTCGTGCCTCTTGAAGCCTAAATCACAATGTAAGAATCCCAGATACGGATTATAAATATCAGAAAGCCTGAAAACAAACAGCTCTGAAACAAAGACTGACTGGACAGAAAGAAGAGACATTTCTTACTTCAACAATTACCATTCTCAGTACGTGTTAGAATAACTGCACAGAATATCAGTAAATGTGACCTGAACAACACTATCAACCAAATAAGCATACGTTTTAGGACACTCCATCCAATGATTGTAGAATACACATTATTTTCAGGTACATACAAAACAGTCTTTCATATAGACAATAATTGGGCTACAAAATAAGATTCAATAAATTTCAAAAAACTGAAATAATACAAGTCAAGTTTCTGATCAAAACAGGATTAAATTAAAGCCTCACAAAAGAAAATGTGGAAAATCAGAAATATTTGGCAACGAAAGAGCAGACTTCTAAATAACCCATGGCAAAAAAAATAAATAAATAAAATTGCAAAGAAATTGTAAAATACTTTGAACTGAATGAAAATAAAAGCAAAACATATCAAAATTTATGGGATGCAGCTAAAGAGATGTTTACAGGGAAATTTACAGTTTGAAACACCTATATCAGAAAAAAAGGAAAGTTTCCACATATTAACCTTACTTTCCACCTTAAGAAAACAGGTTCAAGCGAAGTTTTGGAAATGATCAAAATGTTTTAAAACTGGATGCTGGTGATTTTTGTACAACTCTAAAAATTTGCCTAAAATCATTGAATTATATATTTATAATGGATGACTCTTTTTAAAAAATGTTTATTTTTGAGAGAGAGAGCCCACACATGTGTGTGCAAGCAGGGGAAGGGCAGAGAGAGAGGGAAAGAGGGAGAATCCCAAGCAGGCTCCACACAGCACAGAGCCCGACGTGGGGCTCGAACTCATGAACCGTGAGATCATGACCTGATCAAAATCAAGAGTTGGACACTTCACCGACTGAGCCACCCAGGTGCCCCTATAATGGGTGATTCTTGTGATACATACACTGTATCTCAAAATGAAGACTTCTCTGCTGGAAAGAAGCACTGAGGAACTGATGTATGAATAAGAAGCCATCTTACATGTCCAGCCCAGCTGCAAGGACTGCTCATGCATGAACGATCTCAAGATAGAACCTATCAGGGGCACTGGGATGGCTCAGTTGGTTAAGCATCCATCCGACTCCTGATCTCAGCTCAGGTCATGATCTCACAGTTTGTGGGTTGGAGCCCCACATCTGGCTCTGTGCTGACAGCATGGAGCCTACTTAGGATTCTCTCTCTCCCTCTCTCTGCCCCTCCTCTGCGCTCACTCTCTCTCTCTCTCTCTCTCTCTCTCTCTCTCAAAATAAACAAATAAAATTAAAGAAAAAAAAATAACAGAACCTATCAGCTGTTTTAAGCCACTGGACATTGAGGCAGTTTGTTAAGCAGCAGTGGGTAAGCAGAGCAAGGTATGTTAGGTTCTAATGTATGTCTATCAGCCTGGTATAAAATTCTGAGTGTGTCCACAACCCCAAACAGTCAGTCATCCGGCAGCCAAGTCTCACAGCTCCCCATTTTCTTTCTAGCTCATTTGTTTCTTCCTTTCCTCTCTCTTCCTCAACTTGCAACCTCATCATTGTAACAAGGTATCATTTTCTGGTACAATCCATTCTGTTACAAGAACTTTTCCTTTTGCTTGAGGAAGAGCACTAAAAGGATTTTTTAATCAGTAACAATTCTTGGTCTTTCTGCACAATCAGAAACAATATAAAAATGAGATTTAGGAAAAAATTTGTCAAACTGCAATTGTAACTGGGGAAAAAAATAGTGTCCCTGTATCCAAAGTTAGTAACTATGTTGTATGTAAATTTATAAAACAATCTTTACTACAGGCTAAACCCAAACCTGAGGGTTTGTATGGTAATTCTTTAAGTGGATTTTTAAAATATTTAATTAGCATTAGCTTTGGCTGACACATGTAACCTGGGAAGAATTATATAGACAAGGACTAAGAATAAAGACAGACACACTATTCTATTTAGAAGTCACCGTCTCTTTGACCTGGATAAAATGTGTATGGTGATGTGAGGACTCAATTTAAATTTAGATCAAATAAAATGTTAGTGACAGAATTATACACGCTTCCTACCAGAGGGTTAATTTACTTGCTATTATTATTGATTCCTTTTAAACCAAAGCACTTCCCACGAACCAGCATTTTTTAAAATATTTCATCTGAATACAAAAAAAAATTATACAAAAGTATTCTTAAGAGTTTGGAGAGTAGAAAGTAAAAGAGACAAGTAATAGAAAATAGAACAGAACCATGTCTTGAGATTCCTCATGCACTTTTTTGCTGACTCTACAGTGAATCAGAAGACTAAAAAACCAATTACAGACTCCTGATATAGTCTTTTTAAAAATACACGTCCAATACAATACTTTTATTATCTACAAGACTTTTCCCCCAAACACCTGGAACTTCCCCCACTGAAGAGGGCCTCACATTGGCACTTGCTACCTGAGCTAGGGGGTGGGTATGTGAATAAACCCCTGATAGAGCATGGTGGGGGCTGCAGAAGTGTGCTCCCTCAGATACAACCTTCGTCTTTCCCTGTTTTCACTACCTCCCCTCACAAAAGCAGGGTACATGGATGGCAATTTACTTGTGGGAAGTATCTACTTGTTTGCAACTGACAAATGAACCTATATAATATATATTTTCATAGTATTATGCAGGATTCACCTTTTAATCCTGAATATATAATAGTTTATAAGAAATAAAAATAACATCTAGAATTCTCAGCTATATAGTTTAAAAAAAAACCTACATTCATATACTACAACTGTCTGTGGTAAAACGTATTATCCTTAAATAGCTAAATAATGCCCCAACACTAGAATTTTGACACTTTTAAGAAAAAAACTCTGGCAAATTATTACCAAAATACTATTCCCTAAAATATTAAATAAAAATTTTAACCAAACTTTTATCACAACCAAGGAAATTCTGGTCAAAATTAGGATCAAATGTATTTTAATCATGTCATTCTTTCTAAGTACACTAGATTCTAAAAATGAGAATTTTCCTTTTTTTTAAATATAAAGTCATTTCTCTAAGACAGAACTAAATGTCTTGGGATTTATTAGTGTTTTACAATCCATTCTAATCTATAAATCACCTGTGAATGTGTTATCTACTAATATAACTAGCTTTCCCTCTCTCTCCTTACTTGATATCTCTATAGTACATGTTTAAACATAGCATACTGTCTAAGGTCTATTAGATAGCTACTGCCCAAAGTGATCATGGATATTCATGACACTGGCCCTAAGATTCCTTCTAAGTCACTCAAGAAGAGAAAATTATATTCCGGCCAGTTTTAGTGCTATGTGTCTTTTTCTCAAAAAGAAAAAAAATAATGCATTATTATATCACTCAGCTCCTTGTAAGTAGGAATTGAGACCAGCATTCCTCTCCATCCTTACCTTATCAATATGGTTTCACTAATAGTGTTCTTTGAACACACATGGAGTGGGTGTTCAAACTCTTTAGGAAATGAAAGTTAAACTGTCCACATTGGCCATTTTTCCTCTTTTCTCATCATGTCACATGGATGCTGTAGAAAGGATATCACAAACGGTCTGAAGATATCTATAGCACCTAAATTAATGAGGGCATTTCTTTGCAATACCTTAAAGTATCCCAGAGAACACATGGTGATATTTCACTTGTCTTCAAATGGGGCTGATTACTGATACAGACTATTGACACAGAATAAGGTATAAAGACATCTTCTAGGACATGGGGACCTAAGTTTGGGAGGCCACTCTCCAAGATTGAAAATCACTCTAAAATGAGAAACTACCACTCTTGTGGTAACTCATCCTTAGAAATGGTTTGTAAAGATATTGTTGCTGGCTGAAATGAAGTTTCTCTTAGTCTTCAACAAAGAGACCAAGTTAGAAGTTACAAGATGCTATGAACTAACATATTAATGTAAAGAAATTAGTCATTCATTTACATTGTAACCTAACTGACTTAAAGATGATGGACAGTGCAAGTTCAGGCCAGTATCTCTTCAGCTCCCAGGGCTGCTGCCCTGTGGAAGGGAGAATCAAGGTTCCCCTTCCAAGCAGAAGCCTGTAAGGAAAAGGGAATATGAAGGTAGCAGAAGCAGATCAAACTGTCCACTAATGCTACCCAGCTCTCTTTCCACTGGTTTTGTATCCACCAAGCTACCTTTTTGCATTTGCATGTAAGTTTTCTTTCTAGGCTAGAATGTGCTGACCAGCTGTATTTCCTTCCTCTTGGCAGATCTATTTCTAATTATGAATTAATGAACTAGCCTTCTGGCTTATCATGAGTCTCTTATGAGTTTCATTAGCATGAGTCAGTTCCCCTGAGTCATATCAAGACTGCATTTAATGATGGGATTGAGTTTCTACCTTTGCAAAGCTGAAAATCCAGTCTCCGAGGACCACCAGTCCCACTAAGGTATCACATGTCTAGGGACAATGCCTGAATTTCCAACTAGCCTTTTAACATGGCTCTTTAAATGAAAAAAAAAAAAAAGTATTTCAAAAGCAGGAAATTTCTTTTAAAAAGCTCAGAAAAAATAAGCTACCTAAGAGGGTACGTAGGCAAATCCTAAGGGAGAGGCCCTCCACATTCTATTTTTGTCCTCTCACTTGGCCTGTCTGAAAGCACAGGAAAGCACAAATCTAAGCATTTATCCACCGAGTCTGATCAACTCAGATGGTTAAGATCTCAGTCAAATCAGGTCACAAAACCTGCATGTCTGCAACTATGAGAGGGCTGGGGTGGTCACTGCTTTCCTTAATACACAGTTCTAATATCCACCTTACTGCCTAGCCAGACAAAAACTTTTCCCTTTGGTAACTAGAGCCAAACATTTTAAATTTTATTACAAGAGAAACTTTAGAAAATGGCCATTTGCTCTTTCTAATCCAGGTCAGTGTGGAGACTCTTCAAATGCCCAAGACAAATTTTGGCCAATTACAAAAACCATTATTTAAAATATACACTGTCATATTAAAAAATTGAAGACTATAGCACGTGAAGACTAAGAGAGAAGCTTCATATTAGAGACTGAATGGATTTAGGAAATAAACATTTTCATATTTCTCAATTTGGAAAGTGTCAGATTTCCAAAATAATGGCATAAATGATTGTATGTACTTAGTGCAGGAAAAAAAAAAAAATATATATATATATATACACACACACACACACACATACATATACATACACAAACATACCACACATTGATCTTCTGATTAATCTGAATTGGTAATAATCTGATGAAAAATAACATCTTTTCAAGCAGAATACCTATCAGTCTCTCTTCCTAATTTTTCCCTGTGGTGTGTTCCTTGACAGAGATCTATTCTCTGAGCCAAAGTACAGAACCAAAGTCTGCTTGCCTTCTGAAGTCTATTGTGGTCAACATTGGGATGGTGTTGCTACCCAATGAACAAGTTCTAGACAGCAACAAAGCAGTGTAGATGTTTACCACAACTGTAGACAAAAATCACTGTTAAGTCTTTGGAGACCACTGTTTCAACACTTAAATAAGATACATGTTATGTTCTCAGCAAATCAAGAGACTGAAAAACCAATCAGACATATTGAATGTAGTGTTAGCTCTTCTCTACATTTCAAAGAAAATTCTGTTTTGTACACTCACTAGAGCCTATTCTCTGAAATGCTGGCTGAAAAATATGTTAAATATCCATAATAATATGGAAAATAATGCTAATGTTACTTTATTGG
Source organism: Felis catus (assembly GCF_018350175.1). Taxonomy (NCBI): domain Eukaryota; kingdom Metazoa; phylum Chordata; class Mammalia; order Carnivora; family Felidae; genus Felis; species Felis catus. The sequence goes on along the minus strand of NC_058368.1, from coordinate 202,193,551 downwards.
AAGCACCATTTACTTACAAAAAATGTTTTTGAATAAGCTGAAAGATACAACAGAAATTTATATTTAAAAAAACCATTTAAATTCCCTTCTTTCTCAAGATTGCTTTACTAGTCAGGGTCTATTATGGTTCCAGATGAATTTTAGGATCATTTTTTCTATTTTTGTGCAAAATGCCATTGGAATTTTGATAGAAATTCCATCGAATCTGTAGATTGTTTTGGATATTACAGAAATTTTAACAATATTAATCACTCTAATCCATGAACACAAGATGTCTTTCCATTTATTTGTGTCCTCTTCAATTTCTTTTATCAATGATTTATAGTTTTCAGTGTAAAGATATTTTACCTTCTTGGTAAATACTTTTCCGTAAGCATTTAATTCTTTTTTTTTTTCAAATGTTTACTTATTTTTAAGAGAGAAAGAGAGAGACAGCATAAGCAGGGATGGGGCAGAGAGGAAGACACAGAACCCAAAACATACTCTAGGTTTTGAGTTGTCAGCACAGAGCCCAAAGTGGGGCTCAAACTCATGAGCTGTGAGATCATGACCTGAGCCGAAGTCAGAGACTTAACCAACTAAGCCACCCAGGTGTCCAGGCATTTCATTATTTTTGATGTTATAAAAGGGACTGTTTTCCTAATTTCCTTTTCAGATAGTTCATAGCATACAGAAACACAACTGATTTCTATATGTTGATTTTGTATTCTGCAATTTTATTGAATTTGTTTATCAGTTCCAGCAGGTTTTCTGATGTAGTCTTTAGGGTTTTCTATATATAAGACTATGTCAGGCTAGGACTTTCAGTACTACGTTGAGTAGAAATGGTGAAATGGTGAGAGTAGGCACCCTTGTCTTGTTCTTGATCTTAGATGAAAAGTTTCAGCTTTTCCCCACTAAGTATGATGTTAGCTATGGGCTTGTCATATAAGGCTTTATTACACTGAGGTACATTCCATCTATACCTAAGTTGTTGGCAGTTGTTACCATGAAAGGAAGCTGAATTTTGTCAAATGCTTTTTTTCTGCATCTATTGAGACGATCATATGTTTTTTACCCTTCATTTTGTTAATATGCTATGTTATATTTATTGGTAAACAAAACAAATCTGGATGCACCATCACTTTCTGATATTAAGCTATTTTACAAAGCTATAGTAATCAAAATAGTATGCTTGTGGCATAAAAACATATAAGGAGGGGCAACTGGGTGGCTCAGTTGGTTAAGTGTCCAACTCCGGAGTTTGGTTCAGATCATGATCTCATAGGATTCATGAGACTGAGGTCTGAATTGGCACTTACAGTGTGGAACCTGCTTAGGATTCTCTCTCTCCCTCTCTCTCTCTCACCTCCGCCATTTGTGTGCTCTCTCCCTCTCTCTTTCAAAATAAGTAAACTTAAAAAAATAGACACATGGATCAATTAAACAGAATAGAGACCCAAGAAAAAATTAATGCATATTTGGTCAACTAACATTTGACAAAGGTTCCAAGAAAACAAAATGGGGAAAAGAAAGTCTCTTCAACAAATAATGCTAAGAAAACTGTATAGTCACACGTAAAAAAGATGAAACTGGACCTTTATCTTACACAATACACAAACATCAACTCAAAATAGATTTAAGACTTAAATATAAGGCCTAAAACCATAAACTCCTGAAAGTAAACATAGGGGAAAATCTCCTTGACATCGGTCTTGGCAATAGTTTTTTGGATTTGACATCAAAAGGGAAGGCAACAAAAGCAAAAACAAACAAGGGAGACTACATCAAACTAAAACACAACACAGCAAAGAAAAATAATCAACAAGATAAAAGAGGAACCTAAAAAATGGAGAAAATATTTGCAAACCATCTATTTGATAAAGAATTAATATCTAAGACACTTCTCCAAAGAAGACATCCAGATGGTGGACAGACACATGAAAAAATGCTCAACATCACTCATCATTAGGGAAATACAAATCAAAACCACAATGAGATACCACTTCACACCTGTCAGAATGGCTAACATTAACAACTCAGGCAACAACAGATGTTGCCAAGGATGCGGAGAAAGAGGATCTCTTTTGCACTGCTGGTGGTAATGCAAGCTGGTGCAGCCACTCTGGAAAACAGTATGGAGGTTCCTCAAAAAACTAAAAATAGAACTATCCTACAACCCAGCAATTGCACTACTAGGCATTTGCCCAAGGGATACAAGTATGCTTTTGCGAAGGAGCACGTGCCCCCCAATGTTTATAGCAGTGCTATCGACTATAGCCCAAGTATGGAAAGAGTCCAAATGTCCATCAATGGACGAATGGATACAGATGTGTATACACACACACACACACACACACACACAACAGAGTATTACTTGGCAATCAAAAAGAATGAAATCTTGCCATTTGCAACTACGTGGATGGAACTAGAGGAAATTAGTCAGAGAAAGTCAAATATCATATGGCTTAACTCATAGGAGGAATTTAAGATACTAAACAGAGGAAGATAAGGGAATGGAAGCAAAAAGAATATAAAAATAGGGAGGAGGACAAAAAATAAGACACTCTTATATAGAGAACAAACAGAGGGTTGCTGGAGGGGTTGTGGGAGTGGAAATGGGCCAAATGGGTAAGGGGCATTAAGGAATCTACTCCTGAAATCACTGTTGCACTATATGCTAACTAACTTGGATGCAAATCAAACAATAAATAAATTTACAAAAAAATAATTAATATCTAAAATATATAATAAATTCATAAACTCAATAGCAAGAAATATATAGCTTGATCAAAAATAGGCAAAGGACTTCAATAAACATTTTCCAAAGAAGATATACAAATGGCCAATAGGTATATAAAAAGGTGCTCAATGTGCTAATCATCAAGGAAGTGCACAGCAAAACCACAATGAAGTATAACTGTGCACCTGTTCAAGGTCTATCATCAAAAAGAGATAATAAACATTGGAGAGGATGTAGAGAAAAGAGGATCCTTATATACTGTTGGTGAGAATGTACATTGGTACAGCCATCATGGAAAACAGTTTGGAAGTTCTTCAAAAAATTAAACATAAAAATAGAACATATGAGGATATTAAAAATTAAAAGTAATGTTACCAGCAATCCCATTTCTGGGTATATATCCAAAGGAAATAAAAGCACTATCTCAAAGAGATATCTGCATCCCTTCCATGTTTGTTGTTGTTGCAGCTTTTTTTTTTACAATAGCCAAGACACAGAAATGATCTAAGTGTTGACATATGAATGAATGGGAAAAAGTGATATTCATATATATATATATATATGTATATATATATACATACATATGTATATATATATATATATGAGTGTGTGTGTATATATTGTATATACATAGTGATATATATGTATATAAAATATATATTTAAGGGGCACCTGGGTGGCTCAGTCGGCTAAGCATCGACTTCAGCTCAGGTCATGATCTCGCGGTTTATGAGTTCAAGCCCCTCATTGGGCTCTGTGCTGACAGCTCAGAGCCTGGAGCCTGCTTTGAATTCTGTGTCTCCCTCTCTCTCTGTCCCTCCCTCCTTGTGCTATGTCTCTCTCTCTCTCTCTCTCTCTCTCTCTCTCTCTCTCTCAAAAATAAATAAACATGAAACAAAATTTTAATTAAATACATATATATATTTAAAACAAAATGGACTATTTAGCCTTTAAAAAAAAAAAGAAGGAAATCTTGCCATTTGCAACACTGATGAACATGGACGCCATTATGCTGAATGAAATAAGTCAAACAGAGAAAAAGAAATACTTGTATGGTATCACTAATCTGTGGAATCTAAAAAAAAACATTGAATCAGAAAGTAGAAAGGTGTTTGCTAGGGACTGGGGGAACAGGCGAGAAGCTGGCCAAAGAATTCAACATTCAGTTATAAGATGAGTAAATTCTGAGGCTCTCACGTACAGCATGGGCCCACGGTTAACACTGTATTATAAACTTGAAATGTGTTAAGAGAAAATCTCATAGAAAAAACAACAACTATGTGATGTAATAGGTGTGTTTATTAACTTGACTGTGAGAGTCATTTCACAATACAAATATTAAATCATCACATTGTACACTTAAATATTTTGTAATTTTGTCAATTTTACCTCAACAAAGCTGGAAGAAAACACATTAAATACAATTCCCTTCTCTAATTATCACGGTACATTTTTCTGAGCCTTGGAATAGTCCATTCTAAATCTAAATCAGATTTCTTCATGGGATGATGGTGAATCAGGTCAAGTGGGGTAAGAGGATTATAGATGTTATTTCTGATATCTTTATGGATTTAGCAATGTGGCCTCAATCATTCTGAATTGCATAAATCAAAATAAGATTTATTGGGTGAAGGTGTGGACATGACATTAAGAACAAATAAAACAGACAGACAAATATACACATGCATACAGTTATCCTAATATGAGTGTAAACTATTCATAAAAAATAAATCAGTAGAGATTTCAGTTCACTAACAGTTACAAATGCTTCATTTAGCGTGTCAAATGCAAAATAACTATGTACTATTAGTTTGATGACACAGCCATTATGTAGGTAATATAAGCAGCAAGAAGAGATGTCTACAGGAAAAAATTAACCATTTCTTTAAGTTAATAGGAAAACATTACCAAAACAAAGAAGACTGGGAATACTGCTCTTATTGTATAAAGTGTGAATTGTTGACCTCCTCTCTACATGAAAAATGATGGCCAGGAGTTCCTATCTTATTGCTCTATGACTATAGCAACTTTTATAATGGAAAGAAGGGATTCCTGGATTTGCATAGAAGACAGTGAAGAGATGTACTGCCCCCAGGTGTCTGTACTAGGATTTATTGGATTGAGAAAAACATTTTTATTTGCTAGAAGCAAAGAATCCCTTAAGAAAAAGACATCTGGGTGGTTTTTTTTGTTTGTTTTGTTTTTTGGGGTTTTTTTTGGTCAAGTATATTTTGCATTTTTATTGGAGTTTTCAGTTTTTTCCTGAGTTGTACCACAAAGAAGATATAATTGATAACACTGAAATAGCATGAGCCTCCTAAAGAAAATTGAAGAAATTTAATAAAAATTGAAGAAATATAAATATTATAGAGCACCAACCAACATTGCAATTTTCTCAGGTCCTAGATAAAGATGCTGTATTGTGTTAAGAACACCATCTTAAATCAGATGCCAAAGAAATTTAAAAAAAAAAAAAAAGCACTTCTTTTAAAAATCTAATACTCCTGGGACTTTTTATCTGTGTGATGTGGAAACGTTGGAGTTCAGAGTAAACAGCCAAAAAAGAATTCCGGAGATGTCTTCAGTGCAAAAAGGTGGTTTTCTTTTTTTTTAATTTTTTTTAACGTTTTATTTATTTTTGAGACAGGGAGAGACAGAGCATGAACAGGAGAGGGTCAGAGAGAGGGAGACACAGATTCTGAAACAGGCTCCAGGCTCTGAGCTGTCAGCACAGAGCCCGACGCGGGGCTTGAACTCACGGACTGAGAGATCATGACCTGAGCCGAAGTCGGACGCTTAACTGACTGAGCCACCCAGGTGCCTCAAAAAGGTGGTTTTCTTAAAGCATGGGGACAGGACCAGTAGACAGAACTGCACTGGGGTTGTGACAGGTGACGGATTATACATCTTCAGGTTGGGAGGGAGTTAGGGATAGTGTAAGTCTCTTAGGAATTTTGGAAGCAAGGTCTCCAGGACCTTGAGGGGCTAGCTATTGTTAGGAAAGAGTCAATTATTACTGTTTAATAAAAACTGTCATGAGACCCTTCAGATGTAGATCAATGGGCCATAGGCTTGGAGTATGATTACCAACATAAATCTTGGGGGAAAGAGATAAAGGAAGTTTCCAAACTTCTTTTTATATGTTAAAGTAGACTTAAAGGATCCTGGGAAGTGGGGCTCAGATTGCCTTTTGCCCTTAGCAAAGTGTCATCGTCAAGGGAGCTGAGTTCCTACAGAAACGTCACTCTGCCTATGCCAAGGACTTGTCAATGGGCTGTAAGTTGTAAAGAAATTTAATTTTTCATTTGCCTTTGTTTTCCACACCATGTGCACCAAATTATGTATTTGAAGCAACATATATAAAGCTAAATATTCAAAACTTAGACCAAAAAATAGTATATACTGCCTTTTAAAAACATGTGTAATATCAAATTTTTCTAAATGCTTTCACATATGCATTATAATGCCTGCTTTCATCCTACAGTTTGGAATCCTGCAAACCAGCAAAATGAGTCAGAACATGTTCCAAAGAAGGAATTGCATTGTATAGCATTTTAAGTGCATATTCAAATGCTAATATCCAAAACTATTATTTCATAACACAGACCCATAAAAAATGGAAAATTCCACCTACACCTTAGTCCCCAGAAAAAGCCACTATGCACCCACTCCTTGTAAGGACATGCAAGCATGACAATAATTGCAAAATTTTACCAACCCACTTAATTTTTCATAAAAGGCAACTCGTATAACCTGTAAGTTTACAGAAGCAAAAATAATAACATAAGCTTTAACATTGCAAATGTGCCAAAAAGTTGTTAATACTGGACATATACACAGGTACAATGAAAAGACCATATAGACCTTGTTCGTGCATGGTTCATTTAGTGACCTGAATTGGGACTAGAACAGACCTGAACTTCTACCTGGACAACATGTGACCATGGTCAGGATATTTCAGAAAATGTCCCCACATCAACTAGTTTCAATCCAGAACTCTAGTTCCATCTCTCAGGTTTGAATTTTCTTAGGACTTGCCAAGAAAAAAAAAATCTAAAATCTCTTGGTTAAGAGAAAAACAAGTTTGTCTCTTAGTCACATTATACAATCATTTACTGAGTGTTTAAAATGTGCTGAACTCTCTAGTTGCTTTCTTCATATTATTTTAATTTAGAATCATCAGGCTTCTCAAATTAAATATGTGACATATAACAACTTCCTTATTGATCTAATAAAGTTGTCGGGACCAACTAGTTAAAAAGTAATAGAAATAAGAAATCCAATTAAGTATGAGGTTATACCCAAATAAAAATGTCACAATGAGAGGACTTAAGCTCTCCCCTTCTGTGGAAATGGCCAAATGTAATTCAGAAAGCCTAAGTGGGAAATAGTTGTGAGACGTACTATTTACAATTCAAACTTCTGTATAATAGAATAATATATAAAACATCTTAAGTAACCCAAGAGAAAAATACACTATGCTTATGACAGGTAAGTCTCAAAACTATGCAAATAAACAAAATTGAAAGAAAATGGTATTAAGGAAATCAAGGAAATGCAGACTCAATCAAGATGAGCCACCTATGTTTTTGTTTTCCACAGCACGAGGGCACACGTTACAACTGCACGTAAGAGCCATTGCTGGCAAGGGTACAGGGGCTTGCAAAACAGTTAAAGGCTTTTCTTTTTTGGAAAGCAATCAGATAATCTCTACTAAAACTTAAATGTGAATAACCTTTGCTTGAATTCCATTATCAGTAATATCTGCAAAAGTATATAAAAGGATGATTGCTGCAGCATTGCCTGTTGAAGTGAAAAAAAGTCGGAAACAACCTAAATTTCCATCAGCAGAGGAAAGCTATCTAATCCACACACTGGAATATTCTACCAAATGAAGAAAATAAAGAAAAATTTCATACAGAAAATATATATCAAAGAAATATTGTCAATTTTTTTTAAAAATGATAGAAAATTATGGGGAAATACATATGAAAACACACACACAAACACACACATATACAGACTATTGTGCTAGTACTATGAATATGCTAGATTTTAAAAAAAAGAGAGAGAAATGTACACAACAAACCATTACCCTGAAAGAGAAACTGGGAGCTAGATGATAACAAAGGGGAAATTCTCAAATTTTACTTATATCCTCATGTAATGCTTACATGCTGTCCAACAAAAACATACTTGTGTAATCATCTGAGGAAAAGTAAACATGACAGATGAGAATAAAAAGAAAATAACAGACACTGGACTCTATTCTTTCAACTCTATTCACTCAACTAGTCATTCAATAATGTTGTTATTAATTAAAATCTCTTAAATTGTACTCCTTTATGATGAAAAAATAATTAAAAATTGTTTTGGTCTTTTAATATATAGGGTCAAGGTATACCTGGTTGCATCAAAAATAAAGATAAATATTATAAAACCATCGGCCTCAATGATAAAAAAAAAAAAGAGACTACAAGAAAGATTGAGTATCCAAGCTGTACTAACTGCTTTTCTTCCCATAAAGTATGAGTACATTTATTTATCTGGATTTTACTCATTTATCCATTTAAGAACATTTATTAAATATGTCCTAAAGTGCCGGGATTACTTCTTATCCTGGGATAGAGCCAGATATAATAACAGCTAGTCTTTGACGTCCCTGTTTAGTGAGATCAGTGAGAGAAAAAGATGAAACTCTGCCTTGCAAGATCAAATTTGAGCTTAAAGACAATTTTGAGTTATTCAGGAGTATCACAATGGGGAAGAACACATATATATGAAAGCTAAGGGACATGAAATGGCATGATATGTTCTGTTTAGCACCATGCTTTTGTTTGGAGATCTAAAAGTTAACAGAACACAGGGAAGAGTCTGTGTGGAACGGAATAGTTGTGGGATATATAGGACATCAAACAGGAAGAAGAGAGGCAGGAACCAAATCATGTCCAGATGTAATCCAAGTGGTTTCATCAAATAATTAGATATTGGGTTGAAGGAAGAAATATGAGGCCAAAGTTTCTATCTTAGGAGAATTGTTTTTGGATTTTGAGACCATGTACTAAATGGGAAAATCACTTAGAGAAGGGGGTTTTGGAGAAAAAAATGAGAGTTTTGTTTTTGACATGGTGAGTCAAAGATATCACTCACAGTAAATCTTAGTAAACAGCTGGGCCCACTAAAATGAAACTAAAGAAAAGGTAGGACTGAGAGTTATCAGTATATAAGTAGTAGTTGATGGCAGGATGCAAAATAGTGAGCCAAGTTAAATAAAATAAGGTAGAATGGGAAAGGAATAAAGAATGGAATTTTGAGCAATAGCAACCATTACAGAATACATTAGGAAAGATCTACAAAAACAACTAAGATGAAGTGGTTCTGAAAACAAATTTCCAAAGAGCTACTGAGAAAACTGTAAGATTAAGAAAAGGAAGTAAGAGGGAAGAGAGTGGTCCCAAGGTAGGAAGGTTCCACTGATACTAAACTAAAAGACTCTGATTTCTGAAAAACTGAACAGAAATATAACCCAAACTAAAGAACTGATGTGCATTTACCAACAACTCCCAAGGCCTAGAATCCCTAGAGGAAAGAGCTTTTCCTCAATGAGATACTCATATGTTTAGTCATATATATTATGTACACATTTTTCATGAAGTCAAGAAGGACAAAAAAATCCCTCGAAGTTTCTTGAATTATTCCAACTGAGATTCATTCTTGTGATTTGTGATCTGACTTTTTCACTTCTCATCTTTCTTGATTTGTATGAAATTGATACATGAATAAAAGAAATTAATAAAAACCAAATTTATATAATCTTGTTTGAATTAAATGGGTCATGTTTTATCTGTATCAGGTGTGTTCATGACAAATACATAGCCTGTTTCATATAATAATCCACTAATGTTAAATGTTTGCTTATTACAAAATATGTTGCCTTGATTTATGGCCAAGATTCTCCTATAGATTAATAGCAAATGGTGAAGAACAACCCAAAAATATAGTAATTCAGCAAATTTTAAACTACCCTCAACATTTGTCAAATGACTTGGCCAATATTTCATAGTAATGATTCATCAGCTAGAGTTAAGCAAATGACCAGCCTGGGAAACAAATCTATGGTCCTGAGTTATATCTATTTTGTAAAATGTGTTGTAGTATAGGATAAGGTTGTAGTATAGGATAATGTAGATAGGATAGTATAGGATAATGGTTAAAACCACATATTCTGAATTTAATCTGCTCTCTAATTCTGGCACTACTCTTAAAAGTTGTATGTTGTGTACAGGTCATTGAACTTCTCTAAGATCTGGCTTCCTTCTAATTAAAACACAGGCAATTGTAATATGTACTCCATAGTGATACTGGGAAGAATAAATGGAGATGGATGGGGAAAGGAAAGGAAAGGAAAGGAGAGGAGAGGAGAGGAGAGGAGAGGAGAGGAGAGGAGAGGAGAGGAGAGGAGAGGAAAGGACAGAAGAAGATTGTCCATAGCAAGCCCTCAAACATGTTACCTGTGATAATGATTATAAGATCATGATCATGATCATGATGATGCAATATCTATTCTATAATTTATGTATAATTGTATTGTTTTCAGGGACTGAACATTAGCACACATCCACATAACTACTCCCAGTGACATAATCAAAATAAAATACTTTGGCAAATGCAGTGTTCAATTTCCCTAACCCCCAGTGTACATTGAGGTCATTTGGATATTATTGTTAGAATCATCCCAATCCACAAGCTCCTGTACTTTTTATGTGATCTCTTTATACACTGTATGAAATGTACAAAACAGTATAAAACGTATAACCACACAAAAACCCACACATGGGTGCTTACAGTAACTTTTTTCTTAATCGACAAAACTTCAAATCATACAAGATGTTGTTCTGCAGGAGAATGGATAAACTATGGATAAACGTCCAGCTAATGGAATATTATTAACTGCTAAAAAGAAATGTGCTATCAAGCCATGAAGAGCAATAGAGGAAATTTAAATGCATAAATTTAAGTGACAGAACCCAGTTCGAAAAGAGTACATACTGCATTATTCCAACTATATGACATTATGTAAAAGGCAAAACCATGGAGACTGTAACTGCCAATAATTAGGTGGGGAAGGAGAGAATAGGCAGAACACAAGAGATTTTTCAGGACAACTGAAACTTCTCTGTATGTTACTAAATTGGTGAATGACAAATGTTATTATCCATTTGTCAAAACCCATACAATGCACACCAAGAGTGAACCTAGTATAAGCTATGAACTTAATGCAATAATGATGTGTCAGTGTTGGTTCATCAATTTTAACAAGTATACCACTCTAGTGGGGGATGTGGAAAGTCAGGGAGTCCATGCAGGACAGAGAGTATACAAGAACTCTATTTTCTGCTCAAGTTTCATTGTGAATGCTAAACTACCCTAAAAAAGAAAAGTCTGTTTTAAAAAATGGGTAATAAACAATTCTACAAATAATTCTGCCTAAAACTTGATAACTCAGATAAAATAGACAAATTCCCTGAAAGACTCAAAATAACAAAAGTATTTCACACAAAAGATAAAATAGATAATCTGAATAGGCCTGTATCTGTCAAGGAAATTAAATCAATTATTAATAAACTTCCACAAATAAAACACCAGATACAGATGGTTTTACTACTGAATTCTACTAAATATTTAAGAAAGAAATAACACTAATTCCCTGCAATCTCTTCTAGAAAATACAAGTAGAGGGAACATGTTCCAGCTCATTCTGAGACAAATTTACCCTAATGGCAAAACTAGACAAACACATTACAACAAAAACTACAATCAATATCCATCATGAACATATATTAATGTTAAAATATTACAAAATTGAATACATCGATATAAAAAGAATCATAGACCACAGCCATGTGAGATTTATTTAAGGTATTCGAGGCTGGTTCAACATTCAAAAATGAACCAATGTAAACCACCACATCAACAAGCTAAAGAAGAAAAAATATTCATTTACATAAATTGACAAATAAAAATGATTAGACAAGTTGTAACACTCAATCATGAAAAAAAAAAAACCTCTCAACAAACTAGTAATAGAGGGGCATTTGTACAATTTGATTAAAAAAATCTACAAAAATACCTATAGTTAACATCATACTTAAGAGAAAAAACGCAACATAAGCCCTTTAAGATTGACAAAAATGCAAGGGGAGGAGTTAAGATGGTGGAGGAGTATGGAGACCCTGAGCTTTTCTCATCCCTGAAACACAGCTGTATCAGCACCAAACCATTTAAAACACCTAGGAAATTGATCTGAGGATTAACCCAACAAACGGCATAACTTGAGACACAGAACTGATCAGGTATGCAGTGCAAAGAATGAACTGGAGGAAGAGAAAAACCACAGAGGGTAGGGAGCCATTTTCAGAGAGAGAGGACAGAGATAAAAAGAAAGGGGTAGAGTGCGGTGCATCGGGATCATGCAAGAAAAGTACTCCCCCAGAAAGTAGCTGAAGAGAAAGAGACAGAGTGAAAGCACACTCAGGAGACTAAACAAGAAAATCTGTTCCCCAAAACCACTGACAGGAGAAAGGGGAGGGTTTTAATACCACCAGGATTCTATAAACAGTGGAGCACAGAATCTGAAGTTCTGGAACTAAGTACCTGGCAGTGCTCTGGTGAGAAAGCAGAGTGAGTCCCCAGGAGCAGGCAGCAGGGTCTGAGGGTCCATGTGCCACACAGGGAGAAGTGGTTCCCCTGATTGGAGTGCATTTGGTACAGGCCATATGGCCTCCCCACGGGCAAAGATCCCAGTGAAACCCAGAGAGCAGGTATTGGGTAGTGGTATTACTGGTATTGGGACAAAATGCCAGGGTACAGCAAAACCGGGTGCTGGTAGCATGTTTTGATTTGCCATAATCTATGAACCTCTATCACTGCATCAGCACGCAAACATTTTCTGGGGCAAGCCAGCACCCAGCCATTGCTCAGCAAGACCTTCCCCAAAAGAGTTGGCATGGGTCTAAGGCACGGGGGTCTCCGAAGTGTGGGGTTTTGAAACACATCCCCATCTAAGATAAAACTCTGGATGGATAACAGCTTAGGCACAGACAGGGCAGAGGTGGGGAGTTGACAGAGGTCTGAGACAAAAGAAGGATGATTGACTGCAGGTAGGTGAGGGCAAAGTTCCTGTGCCAGAGACTAGGAAGCTGGGTGAAGCCATTTCCACCTCTCCCACACGAGTGCACACACACTGATCCACCCCAATAAGCTAAGCTAACCAGCACCACCTAGCAGATAACAGAACCATTATACCAAGCCCTGCCCAACTGCACCCTCCAAGCACATCCCCCAGGAGACCAGCACAAGTCACTCCACCTGCTTAGTGTATGGACAATAGAGTGTTTCATAGTTTCAATTCTAGGGTAAACTGGATGTAACTTCCTTTGGGTTTCCTTCTGTTTGCTGGTTCATTTATTTGTTTGTTCCCTTTGCCTATGTTTTTGCTTAAATTGTTTGTTTTTTCTTTCTGTTTCTTAAATACAGAAAGAGAAAAAAAAATTTTACTTTAAGTTTTTATTCTATTTCATTTTCCTTATTTTATTCTAATTTTATTATATATTTTTTTAATTTTTAAATTTTTTCATATCCTTTTTATTTTCCATTCCCATTTTTCTCTATTTTATAAAGCTTCTTTCAACAAGCAGACTGAAACACACCTAGGATCAAGCTTCCTTTATTTGATTTTTTGTTTCTTTTAATTTTTTAATTTTTTCTTTTTATTTTAGTAATGTTTTTCTTTCTTCAAAATGACTAAACAAAGGAATTAACCCTAAAAGAAAGAACAGGTTGAAATAATAGCCAGGGACTTAATCAACACAGATATAAGTAAGAGTCTGAACTACAATTTAGAAACATGATAATAAGAATACTAGCTGGGATTGAAAAGAGCATAGAAGACACCAGAGAATCCCTATATGCAAAAATAAAAGAAATAAAATCTACTCAGGTTGAAATAAAAAATGCTATAACTGAGATGCAAAACCAAATGGATACCATGACAGCAACAATGGATGAATCAGATAGGTGATTCAGCAATACAGAAAATAAAATTATGCAGAATTACGAAGCAGAAAAAAAAGGGAGACAAAGGCAAAAGAGCACACTAGAAGACTCAGAGAACTCAGTAACTTATTAAAAAGGAATAACATCTGAATCATAGGACTCCCAGAAGATGTAGATAGAGAAACAGGGGCAGAAGGTTTAAGTGAGCAAATTACAGAAAACTTTCCTCATCTGGGGAGGACACAGACATCAAAATCCAAGAAACACAGAGAACTCCCATTACATTAAACAAAAACGACCATTACCAAGGCCTATCATAGTAAAATTAACAAAATACACAGAAAAGGAAATAATTATGAAAGCAACAAGGGAAAAAAAGTCCTTAACCTATTAGGGAAGACAGGTAAGGCTCATAGCTGACCTATCCATAGAAGCTTGGCAGGCCAGAAATGAGTGGCAGCATATATTCAATGCACTGAATCAGAAAAATACGCAGCCAAGAATTCTTTATCCAGCAAGGCTGTCATTCAAAATAGAAGGAGATATAAAAAGTTTCCCAGACACAAAAACTAAAGGAGTTTGTAACCACTGAACCAGCCCTGCAAGAAATTTTAAGGGGGACTCTTTGAGGAGAGAAAAGACAAAACAAAACAAAAAAGACCAAAAGCAATAAAGACTAGAAAAGACCAGAGCACATCACCAGAGACACCAACTCTACAGGCAACACAATGGCACTAAATTCATGTTTCAAAATGTAAAGGGACTAAATGCTCTAATCAAAAGACATAGGATATCAGAATGGATAAGAAAACAAGACCCATCTATATGCTGCTTACAAGAGACTCATTTTATACCTAACGACACCTGTAGATTGAAAATAAGGGGATGGAGAACCATCTATCACGCTAATGGTCATCAAAAGAAAGTTGGAGTAGCCATACTTACATCAGACAAACTAAATTTTAAAATAAAGACTGTATCAAGAGATGAAGAAGGGCATTGTATCATAATTAGGGGTCTATCCACCAAGAAGATCTAACAATTGTAAATATTTATGCCCCCAACAATTGTAAATATTTATGCCCCAAATATATAAATCAATTAATCACACACATAAAGAAACTCATTGATAAGAATACCATAAGAGTAGGGGACTTTAATACCCCACTTACAACAATAAACAGATCAGCTAAGCAGAAAATCAACAAGGAAACAATGGCTTTGAATGACACACTGGACCGAATGGACTTAAAAGATATTTTCAGAACATTTCATCCTAAAACAGCAAAACACATATTCTTCTCGAGTGCACATGGAACATTTTCCAAAAGAGATCACATACTGGGTCACAAATCAATAAGTATAAAAAGATCAAGAGCATACCTTTCATAGTCTCAGCTATGACACTCGAAATCAACCACAAGAAAAAATTTGGAAAGACCATGAATACTTGGAGATTAAAGAACATCCTACTAAATAATTAATGGATTTTTACTCATCAGTGGATCTTGATAAACTTAACAGAAGACCATGGGGGAAGGGAGGGGGAAAAAAGTTACAGAGAGGGCGGGAGGCAAACCATAAGACTCATGGATACTGAGAACAAACTGAGGGTTGATGGGGGGTGGGGGAGAGGGGAGAGTGGGTGATGGGAATTAAAGAGGGCACTTGTTGGGATGAGCACTGGGTGTTGTACAGAAACCAATTTGTCAATAAATTATATTTAAAAATTAAAAAAAAAAGTCTGTAAGGCAATAGCCACCATAAGAAGAGTCAGATGGCAAATGGCTATACACATGTCTTTGCATTTCATATCATGGGAAAATGGATAATTTCCCTCTCTTTAGCTTTATTGAGAGGTGTCAGCAAATAAAAATAAAAGATATTTAAAGTGTAAAAAAAACAGAATGAATGGGTTACACAAGATATTAAAGATGAAATTAAAAACAACATGGAAGCCAATGAAAATGAAAACATGACAGTCCAAAACTGTGGGAAACAAAAAAGGTGGTCATAAGAAAGAACTATATAGCAATCCAGGCCTTCCTAAAGAAGGAAGAAAGGTCTCAAATACACAACCTAAACTTACACCTAAAAGAGCTGGAAAAAGAACAGCAAATAAAGCACAAAACCAGCAGAAAAAGGGAAGTAATAAAGATTAGAGAAGAAATCAATGATATTGGGGAAAAAAAACAAAAGAGTAGAACTGATTAATGAAACCAGGAGCTGGTTCTTTGAAAGAATTAACAAAATTGATAAACCCCTAGCCAGACTGATCAAAAAGAAAAAGGAAATGGACCAAATAAACAAAATCATGAATGAAAGAGGACAGATCACAAACAACACTACTGAAATACAAACAATAATAAGAGAATATTATGAGCAATTATATGCCAACAAATTGGGCAATATGGAAGAAATGCACAAATTCCTAGAAACATATAAACTACCAAAACTGAAACAGGAAGAAATAGAAAATTTGAACAGACCCATAAATAGTAAAGAAATTGAATCAGTAATCAAAAATCTCCTAACAAACAAGAGTCCAGGGCCAGATGGTTTTCCAGGAGAATTCTACCAAATATTTAAAGAAGAGTTGACACCTAGTCTTTTGAAGCTATTCCAAAAAAAATAGAAATGGAAGGAAAACTTCCAAACTCATTCTATGAGGCCATCATTACCTTGATTCCAAAACCAGACAAAGACCCCACTAAAAAGGAGAACTACAGACCAATTTCCCTGATGAACATGGATGCAAAAATTCTCAACAAGACACAAACAAACCAGATCCAATAATACATAAGAAGAATTATTCACCATGATCAAGTGGGATTTATTCCTGCGATGGTCTGGTTCAATATCTGCAAATCAACCAGCGTGAAACATCACATCAATAAAATAAAGGATAGGGGCGCCTGGGTGGCGCAGTCGGTTAAGCGTCCGACTTCAGCCAGGTCACGATCTCGCGGTCCGGGAGTTCGAGCCCCGCATCAGGCTCTGGGCTGATGGCTCAGAGCCTGGAGCCTGTTTCCGATTCTGTGTCCCCCTCTCTCTCTGCCCCTCCCCCGTTCATGCTCTGTCTCTCTCTGTCCCAAAAATAAATAAACGTTGAAAAAAAAAATTTTTTTTAAATAAAATAAAATAAAGGATAAGAACCACATGATCCTCTCAATAGATGCAGAAAAAGCATTTGACAAAATACAGCATCATTTCTTGATAAAAAAAAATCTTCAAGAAAGTAGGGATAAAAGGAACATACTTCAAGATCATAAAGGTGATATATTAAAGACCCACATCTAATATCTCCTCAATGGGAAACAACTAAGGTCAGGAACATGACAGGGATGTCCACTCTCACCACTGTTACCCAACATAGTGTTGGAAGTCCTAGCCTCAGCAATCAGGACAACAAAAAGAAATAAAAGTCCTCCAAATTGGCAAGGAGGAAGTCAAATGTTCACTCTTCACAGATGACATGATACTCTATGTGGAAAACCTAAAAGACTCCACCAAAAACACTGCTATAACTGATGTGAATTCAGCAAAGCCACAGGGTATAATATTAACGTACAGAAATCGGTTGCATTTCTATATACCAATAATGAAGCAGCAGAAAAATAAATCAAGGAATCAATTCCATTATAATTGCACCAAATCCATAAAATACTTAGGAATAAGCCTAACCAAAGAGGTGAAAAATCCATACACTGAAAACTATAGAAAGCTTATGAAAGAAACTGAAGAAGACCTAAAAAATGGAAAAACATTCCATGCACATGGATTTGAAGAATATTGTTAAAATGTCAATACTACCCAAAGCAATCTACATATTCAATAAAATCCCTATCAAAATAACACTAGCATTCTTCACAGAGCTAGAAGAAACAATTCTAAAATTTGTATGGAACCATAAAAGATCCTGAATAGTCAAAGTAATGTTGAAAAAGAAAACCACAGCTGGAGAAATCACAATTCTAAACTTCAAGCTGCATTACAAAGCTGTAATCATCAAGACAGTATGGTACTGGTACAAAAACAGACACATAGATCAATGGAACAGAATAGAGAACCCAGAAATGGACACACAAACATATGGCCAACTAATTTTTGACAAAGGAGGAAAGAATATCCAATGGAAAAAAGACGGTCTCTTCAGCAAATGGTGTTGGGAAAACTGGACAGTGGCATGCAGAAGAATAAACCTGGACCACTTTCTTACACCATACACAAAATAAACTCAAAATGGATGAAATGTAAGACAGGAAGCCATCATAATCCTAGAGGAGAAGAAAGGTAGCGATCTCTTTGACCTTGGCCGCAGCAACTTCTTTCTTGACATGTCTCCTGAGGCAAGGGAAACAAAAGCAAAAATAAACTACTGGGACCTCATTGAGATAAAAAGATTCTGCACAGCACAGGAAACAATCAGCAAAACTAAAAGGCAACTGACAGAATGGGAGAAGAGAAGGTATTTGTAAACGTAGATAAAGGGTTAGTATCCAAAATCTATAAAGAACTTATCAAACTCAACACCCAAAAAGCAAATAATCCAGTGAAGAAATGGGCAAAAGACATGAATAGACACTTCTCCAAAGAAGACATCCAGATGGCCAACCAATACATGAAAAAATGCTCAACATCACTCATCATCAGAGAAATTCAAATCAAAGCCACAATGATATATCACATCATACCTGTCAGAATGGCTAAAATTAACAACTCAGGCAACAACAGATGTTGCCAAGGATGCAGAGAAAGAGGAACGCTTCTGCACCCTACTGGTGGAAATGCAAACTGGTGCAACCACTCTGAAAACACTATGTAGGCTCCTCAAAAAATTAAAAATAGAACTACCCTACGACCCAGCAATTACACTACTAGGCATTTACCCAAGGGATACAGGTGTGTTTTCGAAGGTGCACATGCACCCCAATGTTTATAGCAACGCTATCGACAATAGCCAAAGTATGGAAAGAGACCAAATGTCCATCAATGGATGAATGGATAAAGAAGATGGGGAATATATATACAATGGAGTATTACTCAGCAATCAAAATCAATGAGATCTTGCCATTTCCAACAACATGGATGGAACTAGAGTGCATTATGCTAAGCAAAATAAGTCAGTGAAAAAGACAAATGTGAAATTTAAGAAACAAAACAGATGAACATACAGAATGGGAAACAAAAATAAGATATAAACAGAGAAGGAGACAAACCATAAGAGACTCTTAAATACAGAGAACACACTGAGGGTTGCTGGAGAGGTGTTGTGTGGGGGAATAGGATAAATGGGCAATGGGCGATGGGTATTAAAGATAACACTTGCTGGGAGGAGCACTGGGTGTTATATGCAAATGATGAATCACTAAATTCTATTTCTGAAATCATTATTACACTATATGTTAACTGACTTGGATTTAAATTTTTAAAAAAGATTGTCAAAAATGGAAGGATATCCCCTTTTTTTTAAATTTTTTTTTCAACGTTTATTTATTTTTGGGACAGAGAGAGACAGAGCATGAATGGGGGAGGGGCAGAGAGAGAGGGAGACACAGAATCAGAAACAGGCTCCAGGCTCTGAGCCATCAGCCCAGAGCCTGACGCGGGGCTCGAACTCACGGACCGCGAGATCGTGACCTGGCTGAAGTCAGACGCTTAACCGACTGCGCCACCCAGGCGCCCCAAGGATATCCCCTCTTACCTCTCCTGTTTGACACTGTACTAGGAGTTTCAGTTAATGCAGTTAAGAGAGAGGGAGGCAGGCAGAAGAAAGAAAACATATTAGAAAGTAGGAAATAAAATTGTCTTTATTTCACATGACTTGGCTCTTTACATAGAAAATCCCAAAGAATCTATCAAAAACACCTTCTGCAACTAATAAGCATGTATATAGAAAGTTCTCAAGATAAAAGAATAGTATGCAAGTCAATTGTTTTCCTATAAAAATTGGAATTTTAGTATATGTGCTGCCGAAGCGAGCACTAAAAATTGGAATTTTAAATAAAAAGCCATTTACAATAGTACCAATATATGAAATACTTAAGGGTAAATCTAACAAAATAATATAAAATCTATATGCAGAAAACCGCAAAACACTAATTTAAAAAAATGAAAAAAGGGACTCCTGGATAGCTCAACTGGTTAAGCATCCGACTCTTGATTTCAGGTTAGGTCATGATCTCACAGTTTGAGGGTTCAAGCCCCACATCGCTCTCTTTGCTAACAGTGCAGAGCCTGCCTAGGATTCTCTCTGTCTCCCTGTCTCTCTCTCTCTCTCTCTCTCTCTCTCTCTCTCTCTCTCTGCCCCTCTCCTGCTTGCAAGCGTGTGTTCTCTCTCTCTCCAAAATAAATAAATAAACTTAAAAAAATGAAAGATGTAAATAAACAAATATTTTGTGTTCATGGACTGAAAGTTTCAGTAGTGTTAAGGTATCAGCAATTCTAATCAAAATCTCAGCAAACTATTTTGTAGATATCAGCAAGCTGATTCTCAAATGTATATGGAAAACAAATGTCTTAAAATAGTTAACCCAATACCGAAGAAGAACAAATTTGAAGGACTCACATTACCTGATTTCAAGAATCATTTTAATCCACAGTAATCAAGGCATGATACTGTTTTTTTTAAGCATGTACATGAATAGAACAAATGGAGAATCCAGAAATCAATCCCCACAATTATACAACCGATTTTTTCCCAAAGATCCAAAGACAGTTCAATGGATAAAGAATAGTCTTTTCAATAAATGGTACTAAAACAACTGGATGTTCATATGGAAAAATAAATAACCTAGATAGAAACCTTATATATTACATACACACACACACACACACACACACACACACACACACACACACATCAGAATGAATCACAGACCTAACATAAAATGCAAAATTGTAGAACTTCTAGAAGAAAATATAGGAGAAAATCTATATAAACCTGTTTGGGGATGAGTTTTTAAATATAATACCAAAGTATGATCCATAAAAACAGATGAATTGGACTTTTTTAAAATCAAAAACTTCTGCCCTGTAAAAGACACTGTTAAGAGAATGAAATAAGACAAACTATGGACTAGAGACAATATTTTCAAAAGACATGTGATAAAGGACTATTATCCCAAAATACAGAAAGAACTCTTAGAACCCAACAAAAAAATGAATGTGATTAAAAATTAAGCAAAAGACCTGAACAGATCCCTCACCAAAGAATATATACAAATGATAAATAAGCATATGAAAACGTACTCAACATCATTTCTCATTAAAGATATTTAAATTAAAACAATGAGATACATGGGGTACCTGGGTGGCTCAGTCAGTTGAGCTTGACTCTTGATCTCTGTTCAGGTCGTGATCTCATGGTCCGTGGGTTCGAGCCCTGCATCTGGCTCTGCACTGAAGCACAGAGCCTGTTTGGAATTCTCTCTTTCTCCCTCTCTCTCTCTGCCCTTACCTCACTCATGCTCGTTCATTCTCTCTCTCAAAAATAAAATACACTTTATTTTTTTAAATAATAACACAATGAGATACCCTTACATACCTATCAAAATGCCTAAAATCCAAAACCTGACAATGCCAACTGATGACAAAGATATGAAGCAACAGGAACTCTCATTCACTGCTTGTTGGAACCATCTGGAGGACCGTTTGGCAGCGTCTTACAAAGCTAAATGTAGTCTTACCATGGAATCCAGCAACTGTACTCTTACGTATTTATCCAAATGACTTACACATGTACCTCCACACAGACACATACATGCAAATGCTTATAACAGTTGCACATATGGTCTTTAGTTAATGATAATGTATTTATATTGGTTCACCAGTTGTATGACAAATGTACCACACTAATGGAAGGTATTAATAAAGCAGATAGATACTGGGTGTGATATATACAGGAACTCTCTGTACTAACTTCACATTCTTTCTGTAAATCTAAAGCTATTCTAAATTTCAAAGTTTATTTTTAAAATTAATATGGAATAAAACCTCTTTTTAAGAGAACATTAGAATCCTAATGATAGTTATTAATGCTTATTTTCCTTGAGTCCTAATCCTGGGTAATACTGGTCTCTCTTTACATATTGGGCTCCCATATCCCAATTTATTAAAACTCCCTGAGTAACTCAGATCCAAGTCTGACCCAGGCTTAAAATGCACAGTCTTAAAATTCTACCACCCTGTTTTAACACCTTTAAAAATACAAAAATCCATTAATAAAATAACTATAATATGGAGGAGTGGAAGGGGAGACATTTATTCATTCATTTCATTCATTCAGCAAACATTTGATTTAAATATTATGTGCCAAACCAGAGCACCTGGGTGGCTCAGTCAGTTGAGCACCTGACTGTTGATTTCAGCTTGGGTAATGATCCCAGGGTCGAGGGATCAAGCCTGCTTCCACATTGGGCATGGAGCCTGCTTAGGATTCTCTCTCTTTCTCTCTCTCTCTCTCTCTCTCTCTCTCACCCTCTTCCCCTCTCTCCTGCTCACACACTCTCTCTCTCTAAAAATAAAAACAAAAAAATATTTTAAATGAATGAAAGAATAAATGAATATTATGTGCCAAACCCTGTGTGAAGCACATGAATGCAAAGATGTATTAAACGTAATGAAGACAGTTTAAATATTTAAATATTTAATTAAATATTTAATATTAAATATTTAAATATTTAAATATTTTATTTATTCTCCTTAGTGCCTAGAGTAATATCTGAGTAGAGTAGGAACAATAATACTTCTAGAATAAATAAAACATGAGTACAATGTAATCCTTGGCTTCAGGATCACAGAGTCCATTTGGAGAGATGATATACAAAGATAATTATAATACTTCACGTATTTTAATTGAGGTACATAAAAGGCTTATAAAATCACAGATCAATTCTAACTAAAAGATTTCATTATAGCAATGATACTTGAAGAAAAACACATATTCCTGCTCCAAGATTTCCCCTGAAGCCTCCTGAGAAAATATATAGTTTACCCAACTCCTTACTTACTATCACTGTTTGAAAGTGTCATCAGTGTCTAGAACTTAACAGGGTCAATAGGAGACATCTTATTCCTCCTCCCCCACTCCACTCTTCCCTCCTATTCTAGTCTTCTCCATCTCTGTAAATAACAGTTCCTTTCT
Source organism: Felis catus (assembly GCF_018350175.1). NCBI lineage: Eukaryota > Metazoa > Chordata > Mammalia > Carnivora > Felidae > Felis > Felis catus. The sequence continues at coordinate 202,170,629 of NC_058368.1, read as the reverse complement.
TCTGGTTCCACAGACAAAAAACCCAACAGTCATCACTGTTTCTCCTGTATTTTTCACACTACACATTGGTTAACCTGTATTCCTTATACCCACAACTCGTATTCTATCCATTAGTAATCACCTATCAGGGCTACTTTTAAATTATATCCTGAATATAAAACATCTCTGTGCTTCCACTGCTCCTGGCGTACCATCATATCTCTTTGATCTAATTCAGCTCCCTAATTCTATTCAGGCTTTTCCTAGAGATTATGTCTATAAAGTGGTCAGAGTAATTTTTTTAAACAGAGCAGGTCATATAACTCTCCTGGTTTGCTATGAGACTTATGATAAGTTCTCCTTACCATCACCTACACAACCCACCTTTTATTTCTCATTCCCTTACTCTTCCCTTTGTCCTTTGTGCTGTAGCCACACTAGCCCTCTTGCTCCTTGTTAAACATGCCAAACTTACACTCATTCCAAAGTCTTTACATTGGCTCTTTCCTCTGATACTGTTCTCTTTTCCCAGATTCCCCCAAGGCTTTCTCCATCTCAACAGCAAGGTCCCCTCCTTAAAGGGGCTGTTTCAGTATACCCTTCCAAAAATTGCACTGATATTCATTCTATATTACTTACTTTCTTCATAAAATATACTTTGATATTGGGGCATCTGGGTGGCTCAGTCGGTTAAGCATCTGACTTTGGCTCAGGTCATGATCTCACAGTTTGTGAGTTTGAGCCCCGTGTCGAGCTCTGTGCTGACATCTTGGAGCCTGGAGCCTGCTTCGGATTCTGTGTCTCCATCTCTCCCTGCCCCTCCCCCCCCCTTGCATTCTGTCTCTCTCTCAAAAATAAATAAAAACATTAAAAAATTAAAATACATACATATATATATATACACACATATACTTTGATAGTGTTTATTTGTTCACATTTATGTTTTATTATTTATCGTCTGACACCCAAGTTACCATCTTAAGCAAGATGTTCTTTGGAGAACATCTGGGAAATGTCTGTTTATAAAAAGCATTGATGTATTCATCTAAGAATGTGAACTCCACAAAGTCAGGGACTATCTTGTTCTGAACTAATAAACAAGACTTGGTACATTAAATGAATGAATGAGTGAATGAAAATAATGGGAAAATTGCCAGGCAAAGAAGGGAAGAAAACATGATAAATGCTGAGGTAACAGTGATACATAGAGTTGGAATGAGAAATATTAGAATAAGATACTAAAAAAAAAGTTTTGGGGTGCCTGGGTGGCTCAGTCATTTAAGAGTCTGACTTCAGCTCAGGTCATGATCTCATAGTTCAGGGATTCGAGCCCCGCATCGGACTCTGTGCTGTCAGCGCTGAGTCCGCTTTGGATTCTCCATCCCCCTCTCTCTGCCCCTCCTCACCTGCACTTCTCTCTGTCTCTCTCAAAATAAATAAATAAATAAACTTAAAAAAAAAGTTTTGATTAAAATTTGTACTTATCTGCCTACTTAACACGTTTGAACTTAATCATGTAGGCAATGAGGGAGAGTCATCAACAGAATGACTTGGTTTTTTGTTTTCTTGTTGTTTTGTTTTTTTTTAATTTTTGGTTTTTGTTGTTTGGAATTTTAGGGTGTTTGGGAGAGGCAGGTGTTTTATTGTTTCCAGAAACCTCACACATGAAAATCGGATGGCTTGACTGGAGTTTGAAAACTAGATTTGTGATTATTTCAGCAAGAGAGTAAAGACTCTGGATTAATTTCAAAGTGTTTTTCTGTGGTAAAATAGATAGCATTTGGTGACTGCTTAGGAATGTGGTAAAGAAAGAAGCCTAATTTCTGGTTAGAGTAGCTCTATGTTCAATAGTATACTAAATAAGTTAGGGTGTTTGGGGCGCCTGGGTGGCTCAGTCGGTTAAGCATCCGACTTCGGCTCAGGTCATGATCTCACAGCTTGTGAGTTCGAGCCCCGCGTCGGGCTCTGTGCTGGCAGCTCAGAGCCTGGAGCCTGCTTCAGATTCTGTGTCTCCCTCTCTCTCTGCCCCTCCCCCGTTCATGCTCTGTCTCTCTCTGTCTCAAAAATAAATAAACATTAAAAAAAATTTTTTTAATAAGTTAGGGTGTTCAATATGAGAAGGAAAGGTGCTTTGAGGAATAGGAAATAATTTTATTGGGGATAAAATGCATGTGAAATGGCTTCTAGAAATCCTAGTGGATATTGTGGAAATGTATAGAAACATGTCTAATGGACAACTGAAAATAATGTCTGCAATGGTACTGGCTTTATACTGCTGTATCACAGATCACCACAACTTTAGTAGCTTAAAGCAAAACACATTTGTTAGCTAAGCATTTCCACGGGTCAAGAGTCCAGGCACTGCTTAGCCAGGGCATAAACAGTAAAGTGAATGATCATAAAACCAATGTTCCAATGTTTATGAGACTAGCCTGAGGAGTCCCCAGCACACATGGTAGTAAGAAATACTGGCAAGGAGACTCAGGTATCATAGGCATATAGGTAGGGTCTGGGAACACTATATAAAATTAGAGATTGCCTGCTATACGACCTCACTGCTACCCAAATGAGGTCTGGGAAGATTTGGATACATAAATAATTACTGGAAAAAAAATAGTAAGTACTAAAAAAAATTCTTTGTTTTTTTAATTTTTTTAATGTTTATTTACTTTTGAAGGAGAGAGAGAGAGACAGAGGGTGAGTGGGGGAGGGGCAGAGAGAGAAAGAGAGACACAGAATCCAAAGCAGACTCCGGGCTCTGAGCTGTCACCACAGAGCCTGACACGGGGCTCAAACTCATGAGCCATGAGATCATGACCTGAGCTAAAGTTGGACTTCAGCTTAACCAACTGAGCTACCCAGGCACCCTGTACTAAAAAAATTCTTTTAAAAAAATAGGAAGAGGAGCCAAAGAAGGTGACTAACTTGAGTTTAAAAAGACCAAGTGACAGAACCTGAATCAGGAAAACAATTGTTAAGAAAGACAAAGAATAAAAATGGTAAAAAGAAAGTACTATGCCACATCAGCTTCTGTGGAGTGGTTAAACTGAATGCTGTATCTAGCAATTTCTAGAAGAAATTGCCACCCCCCCTTCCCCAGTCTTACAAATAGGGAGGACTCGGTATAGAGAACTGGTTACACAAATGAAGAAAAGGCAGAGGAGTCAAACAGAAGAAGGTGAGACAATCGAAAGGTCAGCGACTCTAAGAAGCCCTTTCCATCCCTACAGGAGAAAGGACAAGGGAAGGAGATATTGTTATTCGAGCCCAGAAGTGCAGGTGGGTCCTAGAAGCTGGAACTATGGAGGAGGAATGAACTCTCTAGCACAGGAGCTGTGCCAACGACGAGCAGCTGCCAGTGGTGCTACTTGAGGCAGAAGGGACAGTGAGAAACCCCCTTGGTGGTTAGCGCTCTACCCTCCACCAGTGCTTCCCATGGGCCATGTCTGCCTGGAATCCTGTAGGCCATCCCGAGAAAAATGTTCTCTGTCACCGGAAAGGGATGTCAAAGAAGAGAGAACGAGCACAGAGTCAGAGGAAGGAGCTAAATGAAGAACAGATGAAGACTGAAAAGAAGCAGCCCCCAAATAATGAGCCCCCCTTCAGGGTAGAATCTCTATGTTTAACAAACAACTTTTTGAAATTTTAGATGGGGGCATTGCTACAATCATAGATGTCACTGGCCCAAGTACAAATGAGGTGAGAATAAATAATGAGATTGTTGTTGGTGCGTGACTTAAGACATCAGTCTTCTTAGTGTTTTTTTATGAAGCTGTCTTGACATTTTAATAGAAGTAAGATTCTTTTCTAAGAAGCAATGAAAGCCACATAGCTGATTAAATAAAAGCAGATTGAGATATTAGCACATTTTTAGTATACTGAGCTTTTGAATTTGCTGCAAAAAATGTATCCATTGGGAAAACAGCTTTGCTATGAATTAATCCCCAAAGGGTCTTTAAACTAAAATCATTTCTAACCAAATTCAGTTTCTAAAAAGTCATTAAATTTCTGCTTGAATAAAATACCTATTTATTTAAACACTGCTTGTTTTAAGTATTTATGAAAAAAAAAAAAAAAAAACGTAAGTAGTTAATCTAGTATATCACTGAAATAGAAGCCAGGTACCAAGGTTATAGCATTCACTGCCACTAACTGGCTGTGTAAACTTTGGTAAATCAGTTACAAATGTATGACTAAACCCCCAATCCCCTGTAGTACATAGAAATGAATAAACCTGTCTTACCAATCACAGGGTGGTACTGAGGCCCAAGAAAATCCAATGTTTAAAACACACAATATGAAAAGCACCTTGAAAAGTTAAAAATGCCTAATAAAAAGTAAAAGAATAATCTAAATAGTAAGACATATTTAATCAACTTTTAAAATAATGCAGTCAACATCCATTATTTACTAAAAATAGCTTTTAGGAGAGGTTACATAAACTAGACTCAATTGGAGGGGGAAAAAAAAGAAGCTTTAGGCAAGTAATTTGTTAGCATATTGTAGCCATTAAAATTTTCTGAAAAATCTCGTGTTCTAAGAACTAACCATTTCCATTCTATTTTTCAGATAAATGATGAAAATGCCAACTTTATACTAATACAACATTAACTTTACTTATCAGCTTAATGAAAATTTCAACCACTGGGATCTAGAGAAATCAATATAAGGACCTAGTTAAATTAAAGAGACTCTTCCAAAAGTGAATAACAGTTAAATACATACAATATTATAAATGGAATATGAATAATTCCATGTCACTTTGACAACATTATTTTATTTCAGTGTAAAACAACAAAAAGGAAAGGCTTTCAACATATAAACTACTAGATCAATAATATATGAATGTAACAAAAATTAACTAGGCAGTCCTAATGAACACTATAGATAAATTAACAGAAAGGCCAAGGAAACACCAAGAGCCCAAATTCCCGTCAGAGATATGCAATCATAGATAAACTTATAAGCTCCATGCTAGAACTCCAAGAATAAATCAATTTCCATTTATTAAACCATATTATGTGGACATATGTGGACACCAGTATTACTCAGAGAAACCAGTTTGTAGTAAATAAGGCTCTCTTTTTTCCCAAATCCAAAGTACTTGATATTTCCCATTATATTCTATCTTTTGCTCAAATTATTTGATAACAGAACTGTTCTGCGTGTTTTTATGTTTTGCTTTTTGTTCAAGTTACCATCTTAAGCAAGATGTTCTTTGGAGAACATCTGGGAAATGTTTGTTTATAATAAGCATTGGTATATTCATCTAATGGCTGCTTCGAGAACATACTCATCGAACAAAATGTACCATGCCTTATTCATGGGTTTGTGCAGTGCCCTACCTAGTACAGGGCCATGTACACAACAGATAATCTACTGAAAATCATGTATCAGTGAATTCTGCCATTTGAAGAATTTAGTAGGCACAGTATTTTGAGATATGATAATTTTTTAATGTTTATTTACTTTTTTTGAGAGAGAGAGAGAGAGCGCGAGCAGTGGAAGGACAGAGAGGGGGAGACACAGAATCCCAAACAGACTCCAGGCTCTGAGCTGTCTGCATAGAGCTCAATGTGGGGCTTGAACCCATGAACCGTGAAATCATGACCTGAGCTGAAGTCGGATGCTCAACTGACTGAGCCACCCAGGTACCCCTGAATATGATAATTTAATGTCTAGAAAGACTAAGAAATTCTGAAAAACACCACATACAAATTCAAAATATAAGGTAAAGTTTATATACATATAAAGACTTAAAAATTATTAGATATTTTAGAAATGATGCAATCTAATGCCACTATTTTATAAAATGCATACAGGGGTGGCTGGGTGGCTCAGTAGGTTGAGTGTCTGGACACCAGTAATCAGGTCATGATCCTAGGGTTGTGGGATTAAGCCCCATGTCAAATTCTGCTGAGTGTGGAGCCTGCTTGGGATTCTTTCTCCCTCACCCTCTTCCCCTCTCCCCTACTCACACACTATCTCTCCAAAATAAATAAATAAACAAACAAACAAACAAATAAATAAATAAATAAATAAATAAAATATTAGTTTTGTTTTTAAATTTTTATATAAATTTTAAAAGATTGGGTATGAAATAGATCCTAACTTTTACAGACCTAGATTTTATTTGCATTTGAAAATACAGGGTATACATTTTAGAGATTTAAATATTATTTTATTTTTTTTATTATTTGTGTGTGTGTGTGTGTGTGTGTGTGTGTGTGTGTGTCCAGGTTTTTATTTGGACATAAGTTTTCAGCTCAGTTGAGTAAATACTTAGGAGTATTATTGCTAAATTGTATAATAAAATTATACTTCACTTTGCAAACAATTGCCAACTGTCTTTCAAGGTGTCTGTACCACTTTACATTCCCACCAGCAATGATTGAGAGTTCCCCTTGTTCCACATCCTTACCAGCATTTGACATTTTGGATTCAAAAATGCCACAAATGTGAAATGCTAGTGAGATTTAAATGTTATTTTAAGAGATAGAGTGTGAAATAAATAAAGCGTTCAACATTAAGAATTGTGGCGTCCTCAGTCTGTGAGTTCGAGAACTGCATCAGGCTCCAGGCTGACAGTTCAGAGCCTGGAGCCTGCTTTGGATCCTGTGTCTCCCTCTCTCTAACCCTCCCCTGCTCATGCCTCTGTCTGTCTCTCTCTCTTTCTCTCAAAGATAAATGAATATTTTAAAAAAATTTTTTTCTTAAAGAATTGTGGAGTCTTTGGGGCACCTGGGTGGCTCAGTTCGGTAAGCGTCTGATTTCAGCTCAGGTCATGATCTCACAGTCCATGAGTTCGGGACCCGCATCAGGCTCTGTGCTGACAGCTCAGAGCCTGGAGCCAGCTTCGGATTCTGTGTCTCCCTCTTTCTCTGCTCCTTCCCAACTCATGCTATGTCTCTCTCTGTCTCTCAAAAATGAATAAATTGAAAGAAAGAAAGAAAGAAAGAAAGAAAGAAAGAAAGAAAGAAAGAAAGAAAGAAAGAAGGAAGGAAGGAAGGAAGGAAAGAAAAGAAGAAAGAAAGAAAGAAAGAAAGAAAGAAAGAAAGAAAGAAAGAAAGAAAGAGAAATTGTGGAGTTTCAACACCACCACCAAAAGAGCTAAAATTTAAAGGATTGACAATACCAAGAGTTGGTGGGAATGTGAGCATTTGAAATGCTCATAAACTGATAGCAGAAGAAGGTAAAATGGTAAACTATTTCAGAAAACTACTTAAAAATCTAAAGAAGACCAATACAACATGTATCTCAAAAATTCTACTTCAGGATATATGTCCAATGGAAATACGTGTGTATGCCTACCAAATAATATGCAACATTTGTAATAGTCAAAAACTAGAATCACCAAAATATCTCTCAAAAGTGGAATAAATTTATTGTTGTATATTACTCATGCAAGGAATCTTAAACAAAAAAGAGTAAACTACTGCTATAAGCAATGACACGTACAAACCTCACAGATATAATGTCCTGGTTAAATGACAGATAACAGACTAAACCTCATTATCTGATATAACTTTCAAGATGTTGGACAAGAGGTGGCAAAGGTAAAAAAGTGAAATAATCCCCAAAGTGTCCCATGACTAGTGGACTAGTATCCACATGGTGGTGGACAACAATGCAGAGTGGTGGTCACACTGAGCTTTGGAGATGAAAATTGGAATTGGGGGCTGCAGAGAAGGCTAGGCAGAGTATCAGAGAGAAAGCATCTCCAAGACAGAGAACTGGAAGGCCTAATTAAGGTGATCATATGATTTATCACCTAAGCTAGTACATTTTGGTGAGTGAAAAGGCATGTGATTAATAATTATGCCAGGATGACACATATAAATCAGACCTGCCTTTGGCAAACAGATATAATCAAATCCTACCATTCACTGTTGATTTCTGTTGAAGGTTGGTCCTAAATAGTTTTCTGGAACACACCAGTTGCCTCTGCTGTAAGGATCTTTTCCTGCCCATCCCAGGTGTGAGGTGCTTCTCGTGAGTTCTGTCTCCACAGTGCACCTAGCTGATATTCATACATGCAGTCACTGTTTATCAAAACTCCCTGAAGGGTTAGAGATTCTGGCTTGAGCACACTTCTTGTGTAATTTCACATACTTTACCAAAGTCAGCTTCTATAAATCTTTGTATAGGGTAGTGATGTTTGCACAATGTTATGAATATACTAAAAATCATGAATTATATGCTTTAAAGAGGGTAAATTTCACAGTACTGAAATACATTTCTAGGCCCAAGGGAAGCCTGTCAGGGGTGTCACACATCAACAGACCAAAACTTAGATAACTTCCATGTCTGTATAAATACTTCTCTTGACCAGAAGCACAGTATAGCCAGTCAGTCATGCCTGAATACCAAGCCAACTCTGGGCTCTGTACTTATTTCCTTATTCCTAATTCATTTCCTGTTTTTCTCTTCCTTGTTCCTTATGCCTTCTCCCATAAAAGCATCCTGTCTTCTACCCATTTTGTAATTCCTTGAACCCTTGGAAATAGAAATTGCCCACTTAACTGTTAAATAAGGTTTGTATCACCTGCACTGTCTTTAATTATTTTTCACAATGATATGTGAATTGTATCTCGATAAAGCTATTATAAATTAAAAAAAAACTTGTGTTGACCATAAAACACCAGTCTAAACATTCTACCAAGTAATCATAGTCCCTCATGCAATCCCCATCTCTGTCATGATCCTCTACATGTGGGTCTCAGAAGGTGCAGGGGATTATCTCAGAATTTCTCTCCCACAGATTAGCACTAGGCTTCTTATGCAAGTTGGCACAGCACCATTTCTTTATACTAAAGGGAATGAAGCAGTTGTTATCAAAATTCAGGCGGTGTCCATCAGAAATATCTAGAGAACTTATTAAAAGTAGGTTGCTCGGCCCCACTACCAGATCCAATAGGTCTAGGTGAGGTCTAGAATTTATAATACTCACAAGTCCCCAAGTAATGCTAATATCACTAGTCCAGATACTACACTTGGAGAATTACCGAGCTAAGCCTTCATGTACCAAAAACAGGTGAATAAAAACGGTCACTTATAATCTTCCACCAGGTGCCTAGTTGCCTGATATTTGCAAAACTAAGAACAACTCATGTGACCCTTCTCAAAAAAGAATCAGCATCTCTTAAGTTATAATTTTAAAATTGAACCTGTAAAGGAAGGAAAAGATACTTCAGGTGAAGAATGAGAAATTCAATCTGTAGTGACACTGACACATTTGGGAAGAAATCTTGAAGGTTTGTGACTAAGGGTTTAGGTGAGCAAAAGGTAGTTAATAGTTTTTTTTTTCCTTTTTTTCCTTTTCCTAAAATATATTATTGAAGTACAGTTGATGTGTAATGAAGTAACATACGATGTTATGTTAGTTTCAGGTGTACAACACAGTGATTTGACAATTCTGTACGTTACTTAGTGTTTACCACGCTAAGTGTGGTCACCAGCTGATGCCATATAACATTACTACCATATTATTGGCTGTATCCCCTGTGCTGCACTTTTCACCTCCATGCCTTATTTATTTTATAACTGGAACTTTGTATCTCTTAATCCCCTTTACCTATTTCACCCATCCTCTCATCCACCTCTCCTCTGACAAACACCAGTTTGTGCTCTGTATTTAAGAGTCTGGTTTTTTGTTTGTTCTTTGTTTGGCTTTTTAGATTCCACATACAAGTAAAATCATATGGTATTTGTCTTTCTCTGTCTGCCTTATTTCATTTAGCATAAAACACTGTATGTCCATCCATGTTTTTACAAATGGCAAGATTTCATTCTTTTTATGGCTAATATTTCATTATACACACACAACATGTTCTTTATCCATTCATCTATCTATAGACACTTAGGTTGCTTCCATATCTTGGCTACTGTAAACAACACTGCAATAAACATAGGGATGTATATATATACATACACACACACACACACACACACACACACACACACACATTTGAATTAGTGTTCTCATTTTCTTTGGGTAAATACCCAGTAATGAATTACTGGATCACATGGCATTTCTATTTTTAATTTTTTGAGGAAAGTCCATAATGTCTTCCACAGTGCTTGTACTAATTTATGTTCCATCAACATTGCATGGGGTTCCCTTTTTTCCACATCCTCACCAACACTTGTTATTTCTTATGTTTTTAATAGTAGCCATTCTGACAGATATGAGGTTATATCTCACTGTGGTTTTGATGTGCATTTCTCTGATGATTAGTGAGGTTGAGCATCTCTTCATGTGTCTGTTGGCCATTTGTATGTCTTATTTGGAAAAAATGTCTGTTCAGGTACTCTTCGAATTTTTTAATCAGATTATTTGGGGATTTTTGATATTGGGTTGTACAAGTTCTTTACATATCTTGGATATTAACACTTAATCAGATATGTAACTTGCAAGTTTCTTCTCCCATTCCGAAGGTTGGCTTTTCATTTTGTTGATTGTTTCCTTTGCTGCACAGAAGCTTTTTATTCTGGTGTAGTCTCAATAGATCATTTTTGTTTTGTTTCCCTTGCCTCAGGAAATATATCCATAAATATGTTGCTAAGGCCAATTATTGCTTATGCTTTCTTTTAGTTTTCTGGTTTCAGGTCTCACATCTAGGTGTAATGGTTGAGATTCTGAGCATGAGTTTCTTTCGAACGGTGTTTCAGTTGCAGATACTTGACAGCAAAGGTCCAGGAAGCATCATAGTTGGGGGAAGGAAGAACAGTTAAGAAAGAAGGCAGGGAAATTTACAAACAAAAGCAGAACCTGAAAGCAAGCAAAGGTATTTCACAAGGCAGGCATTCCCACAGTGTTAAGACGCAGAAGGAAAATATGATCTGAAAAGGGATTCTTGGATTTTCAGAGAAAGATAGAACAGAGTTATTTTGGAGCTGGCAACAATCTTCATGATCACATAAGGCAGTGTTTAAAAATATTTGCCCATCCCCCTCAGGAATACATTTTATATATATTCAGCAAAATCCATACAAGTAAAACACAAAAATGGAAGTTTTTAAAGACATGCATTTTGTTATTTTCTGCTTCATTTGGTCAAGCAATGGGTCATGACATGAACTTAAAAAAAAAAAAAAAACACTGATCTAGTTTAACCTACTCATTTCATAGAGGTGGGTGATTACAAAAAGGTAAAAGACAATGACAAATTCAAGATTCACATGAAGGATATATGACATCCAATCCAGTATAAGGCCAAATAAAGGATCCTGGCTTTATCAGTTGGTTCTCCAGAGAAGCCAAAACAATGGAATATACAGAGATCTATTTAAGAGGAAATTTAGTATAAGAATTGGCTCACATGGTTGTGAAGGCTAAGTCCCAAGATCTGCCATCCACAAGCTGGAGAATCAGGAAAGCCAGTAGTGTAATTCAGTCCCAGTCTGAAGGCCTAAGAACTAGAAGGCTGAGGGGGTACATCCCTCTCTGAGTCTGAAAGCCTGGGAACCAGGAGCACCAACATCAAAGGGCAGGAGAAGATGGATGTCTCAGCTCAAGCAGAAAGAAAGAATTTGCCCTTCCTCTGCCTTTTTGTTCTCCTCAGGCCCTCAGGGGATTAGATGAGGCCCGCACACTTTCGGTTAGGGTGATCTGCTTTACTCAGTCTCAAATGCTAATCTCTTCCACAGACACCCTCGCAGACACACCTAGAAACAATGTTTTACCAGCTACCAGGGCATCCCTTAGCCCAGTCAAGCTGACAAATAAAATTAACCATCACATAGCAAAATCATTTGCCATGAGTTTAAGCTTAAAAAACACCTCAGACTTTTTTTAAAAGCTTTACATATTTTAGCTTTTGAATGCTTATTATTAAGACATTTGTACATAAACATTTGTATTTCTGTCTACCTACCACAAGAATAAGTCTATTAAAAATATACAAATATAGTTTACAGTACACTGTCTTGGTTCCAGGTACCCCCAACTTTGTTTGCTCAGGTACGTTTTCAAAATTTTGGCTCTGGGCCTCCTAACAGGCAGGATTCACTAGTCCCTGGGAGTCCTGGTCCTTTGCTCTTTCCACTATCTTATTACTCTGGTCTTCGGTCATCTGCCAAGAAGATAGAGTAGAATTTTTGGAGTCCCAGAGATCTGGTTCAAAAGTAATTTGTGCAATTTTTAATTGTAAGATATTGGGCAGGCACCCTTCTCTCCGTAAGTCTCTGCTTTCTTCATGTCTAAAATCCACGTAATCCTGCCAACTTTAGTAAAATACTGTATAGTACTATGTAAACATTTTTTCTTTCCTCACCCAAGATAAACAGCTTAGTATCTGGCATAAAGTGGCACTCAATATATATCATTGCCTACACCCATCACCACATCTTTCCAAACTGCTGTCCCAAAGAGTGAGCTCTGCTCCAAATTCTCTCTTCATTATGCCTCTACTTGCTCTCCTATGCCAAAAGCTAGCACAAGTGGTTTGAGTGTCCAATGAGGGGACAGGAAACAGGTTTTCTCTGTATAGCACATCTCTTCAGAAGAATTTACATTTAGGACAGTAAGAAGAGGATCAGGGCTAGCTGAAGAGAATTTTTCAATGTAGGAAGTAAAAATTATGAGAATTTCTCTTTGAAAGAACTTGATTTAAACCTCTCTTCACAAAATTTCATGTTTTACATTTATCCATGTATTCAGCTAACTCTCCCACTAAACTACAAACCTTTTGAGGGTAAGGCCTGTGTCTGTCTTATATTCTTTCCATGGTGCCTATCCCTATTATCTTCATACAGAAAGCCACTAATTGTGTGCTGAATCAGTAATATCCAGTTTTATCCAGTTTGGGGGTTTAGAACCTTGCATAATGGTTCTCTTTCCAGAACCTAAGCTGTTCTTAGTAGAGAGCAGTGAGTAACCAATCTATTACAGCAACGAATAAACAGTCCAGTGAAAGCATCCAAGCAAATGCTACCTAGGGGTTCTTCTCAGTAGAGATCTGGGCACACAGACTAAAAATAAAACCAATGTCCCTCTGTCCCCACAGCTTCAAGTATGTGCTTTGATTTGAAACAGATGGATTTGCTTTGAGTGCAATACTCCTGATAACTAGAAAATAAACTATACTTTCTGATAATTTAGAATACCCAAGCCTCATGATTCAAGAAAATATATGGAGAAATGTCATCACCTGCTTAACTCCCCTAAAGAGTTTCCAGAATAAAATGGCTGAGGCTGTTTAGCTATGTTCACGTAAACATTTTTAAAGGGAACAAGCCAGACTCCTTGTCATGCCTGAGGACTAGAATAGATCAGATGTAAATAAGACTCTAAGTCTCTAAAAATAAGTTAATAATATTTTGTGTATTATATGGAGCTGCTTTAGTTTGAAGAACACTCATAGATAGGCCTCATACGATTCTCCCTTGTAAGCACTCTGGGAGATACGAGTGTTGTGTTTCCATTTAACGGATGAGGAAACTGAAGGGTAGAGAAGTGATTTTTCCAAAGTCATCACCCAAAGGTTAATGCTTTCACATCCTGAGCTGTTTTATTCTTTAAATCTTGCAGTTTCACTACTGATCTTTGGTACTATATTGTTCTGATTTTCCTTTATTCTATCTTGGTGTCTGTGGAAAATATTGCTAATGAGGTACTTTCCTCTAGCAGGGTTACCATGTGATGGCAATTTCCACCTTGAATCACAGCAGTAAGAAAAATAACAAAGGAAGAATCACAAAGAGCATCTGCTGATGACAGCAAAGGCTATGGAGGGGCTGGAATGGAAAATTCTGGGAACAAGACTGAAGCTTCCCTTAATAAAAGCTACACAGCACTTTATGCATGGATCTCTTAAAAATTTTTCTTCAGTCGTCAGTAAATGGCAATGATCTAGAATGTAGGACTGCAGTAAGCAATTTTAGGTAAGCTAATGGTACGAAATGACCTGAGACTTTGCATGTGCTGCCACAATTTATATACAACCAGGAAATTTTATGGTACAGCATTAAAGAAGAATGGCTTAGCTAGATGATGTCTAAACTCCATGACCTTCCATTGCCTTATATCTTTACAATAGCAGCAGATGCCTTTATGCCTTTATGCCTTTAGCCTTTATAACTACCAGGACTGATACATGCCATTCTCTCTTTTAGGGCTGACTTCAAAGGCTTTTCTGTTGCTGCAGTAAGTGCCAATGCAGCTATATTGCTCTGCTTTAATTAAGCTTTCAATTATAATCTTGAATCCTACATGCTTCATGCCAACTGCCATAACTATCAGCTTTAATCTGACATTTCAAAAAACAGAATTTCAAATATCAAATATGCATTCCATATTTCTCTCCCTAAAAAAACATTCAAGCTGTGCCAATATTGGGTTTCAGGATTCACTTATTTGATCAAAAATTTAGTAATAAGCTGCTTAAAAAAAACTCCCAAGTTTTTGGACCAACTAGGGAAATTTTAATTGTGGACTGGGTGTTAGGTGATATTAGGAAATTACGTTATTTTTGTTAAGTGTAATAATGATTTGGGTTTGTGGGGGAACAGTCTTGATTTTAGTAAATACCAACTAAAGTATTTGTTAAAAAAGTGTCATAATATCTGCAACTTATTTGTTACTGATTCTAATAAAAAATAAATATACATATACATCAAGAGAGACAGAAAGTTATAGGTGATAATATAGATAAAGCAAATATAGCAAATATAAAAATCACTGAGTGTAAGTTGTGGATATATGTGCTAATTATATCAACTTTTCATCTTTTCTGTATATTTGCATATTTTCATAATAAAATGTTGGAAAAATAATCCTGTATTACATGTCTCAAAAATTGAAGCACTAAGGTTGAACAATAAAAATAAAAATAAAACAAAGCCCCTGACTTCACAGTCCAACAGTCTATATAAAGGTACGTAAATACATATATAATACCAATGGTAGGTAGTAAGATAGTACCAATGGTAGGTAGTAAGACACTTGGCACAGGAGAGGAAAACTATAATTCTGCCTACTAACGTCAGGCAAATATTTCCATGAGGACTGATGCTTATATAGGGGCTCAAAAAATACACAAGCAGGGAAGGTACTGTTGGTAGAGTGATAAGCATCACTGCAGACTCTTGAGACAGCATGGAAAGGTTGGGGAACAGCACACTCAGAATGAGTGGGGCACTGAGTATGAAATGGAAAGAGGGGGAGAGGAGTCTACAAAGCTACACAAAGACTGGGGATCTGATAAGAAGAGCACATTCTGCTAAAGAACTGCAACAGTTTTCTGGAGGCAGCGTGAATACTCAAAAAATTTAAAAATGATCATTAACCAGACTTAATGTGGTGGTCACTTTGCAATATATACAAATACCAAATTATTATGTTATATTCCTGAAACTAACATAATGCTATATTCCAATTACATCAGGTAAGAAAGAGGATGACATTGGTTGAAGTTATTATCTATGACTTCCCAGGTGTAGTTACTCAAACTCCTGGATCTGATGCCAACTTCTTGGTTGGCATCATGTAGAAATGACCTTAAAGTTTCCCAACAATTTGAGGAAAATCATGGCTGATTTTTTTCTGGTTAAATGAGCTGAGAGAATGCATGCCATATTCATGCCAACAGAGATTAAATAGTGAAAACTGTTTATGATAAGGAATTAATATATAAATAAATATGTACCATTTAAGAAAATTTAACATGCAAACACAAGGATTAAGAACTAAGCCAAAGAAAAAATAGTTTAAGGAAGATTATTAATATTATTAAAAGATTAATAACTTTGAGGAACTTTTCACTTGTGTGTGAATCCAGCCATTAATACTGAAAATTTTTCTTGAAAAATAATTGACTATTTACTTGAAGCTTATGACAAATAATTCTGCATTGAATTCTGGATACCAAAAGCAAATGAAGACAAGGCCCCAGTGAAATGATTATGCAAGGTAGAAAAATACTGTGTTTTAATATGCACTTTGCACTTTTTAAAATCCACCTATGATATACTAAGGGAGCTAAGCTTCCACTGCTGTCTGATTTTGTTGAAGCCTATACCTACCTTTTAAATTTTAGTCAGTGAGGGGTGTTTGGGTGGCTCAGTCAGTTGAGCATCTGGCTTCGGTTCAGGTCATTATCTCGCAGCTTGTGAGTTCTAGCCCTGCACCAGGCTCTGTGCTAACAGCTCAAAGCCTGGAGCCTGCTTCAGATTCTGTGTCTCCCTCAGTCTGCCCCTCCCATGCTCATGCTCTGCCTCTCTCTTTCTCTCAAAAATAAATAAACATTTAAAAATAAATAAATAAATTTTGGTCAGTGTATGAGTAGTTTGGTTATATCCCTAGACTCAATTTTCTGAAATTTTTATTTCAAATTTTGTCTTCACAAATCATATATACTGAATACTATAAGAAAGTACTTTTTAAGGAGTTTTTCACTGTATTTTTTTCAGATGCTGTGTGTATAACCTTATCTTCCTAATAGCATGAGATGTCCTAGCTTCACTTTTGAGACTTCAACCTTCACCTGTGTTTAATGTAACACTATTTAATTTTTTCCTCCAATTTACAGAAATGAGAAATTAATGGCTTATGATCATACGGTTATGATCCAGTATTGAATAAAAATAACAATTTGAATCTGCAGGTCTACTTAGTAAATAGCTTTGGAAAATTTCAGGAATCACTTAAATATGTTTAAGTGTAGTTATTTAATAGATTCTTGGAAGAGTATTCAAAGGAAGAGACAAGAAGACTTTAAATTAAATAACATTAAAATCCTTGGTAAGCACTTTTACACTAGATCCTTGGGAGAAACTATAACATCTGCTAGGCTTTTTCTAATTTGAATTCCCTGCTACTAATTAGAAATGGAAAATTACTTGAGTTGGGGCTGTAGCCCACAGGAACTGTTTAGACTCAAGGTTTCCCCCACATGAGCCTTTGGTCATACCTCTAGAGAAGACCAAAGAAAATATCCACATTGTCAGAGAAGAAACAGAGAAGTCTTTACTTAAAACAAGGATGTGGAGTTAAAATGCAAATATATAGACTATTATTTCTTTAATCAAAAAGCACCAAAGATAATCCTCCTAAACTTTTCCATTGAGTTTGTGGCCTAGAAAATTTAATACAGCCCTCAGGGAGCCTAGGGGCATAGCCCAAAGGCGCCACCTAAAATTTGAGACACTTAAAGTGTCAGCATAACATTTAAAAAATGCTAGATTTGTATTCTACTCCTTACCATATCAGTGTTTCTTTTAATGTAAATATGGTTTCGGCTACCTACAAATTCAATTATTAACCCTTTCTATACATCTTTGAATGAAATCAATGTCCTCAAAGGTAATCATGCTTAGTTCTGGCTTTCTATACCTAAACATACACAGCTTGAGAAGCATGACATAGATACAATCTAAAGATTTCTGTGTAAAGATCATGTGCCAGAGGATGATACTGAGGCCTCCAGGGCTCCAGAGATGGAGCCCTACCTGCTCTGCAGTGAGTGAATGCTGTCCATGGTGTTGTAGATTCTCTTCATTACTTGGGGAAATAGGTGGTATGGGTACCACTGGTCATGCCTTGATATCCCAAAAGCAAAAGAACTTGTACTCCTCAGTTACATTAAGAAAAATTCAAGGGAAATACAATAATTTCCTCAGCTTCTGTCATGCTCACCTTTAGATCAACAGTTGACCTGAAAACTGAATGCCATAATTATTCCAACGTAAAACTGTGAGGTCAGATAACACCAGGTGAAGTCTGCTTGGAAATCTGAACCAGAACTGTACAGATGAGATACTAACCTCCTCTTCCCCGCCTTCAGGTCTCAGTCTGGCCACTGTCAGCCTCAGAGAGGCCTGTCTTGACTCCCCGTTGTTGGTTTCGTTACTCTTTTCACATATCCCCGTGGACTCTTCCTAAATTGATAAATATCTGTATTCTCGACTCCATCGTATGAATCTTTAGCGCAGGAAGTTTGTCTCTCTTGTTCTCACTGCCTTAAACATAATGAGTCCTCACTAAATACTGACTTGCCATAAGATTAACTAATGATCATTTTTCTACATTGATCGCAAGTCAGTAATAATATGATGATAGTAATATTTAGCTTCATGCCCTCCTCTTTCTCTCTTACCATTAATTCATTTCCTCTATTTATGGCAAGTTTGTGCATGCTTGCATAAATCTTTAAATTTTTTCTATAATGGTTTATCTTCCGGGCCGAAAGAAACCAGATATGTCTTTCCTTTCCCAGATTCATGTTTTACTGGAGAAGTCAGTCACGAAACCTAATTAGCATGGTACTCTCAGCAGCTATGAGTGCTGCTGAAGTGTCCTTCATTCATATTAACATCGTCATTTTAGTAGAGGTTATTAAACAAATAACATAATACCTGGTCTAATGGCTTAAAACTAGGACACACTTCAGCCAACTTAACTACAATAAATTGGAAAGGTATATGGGTGTCTTATTCACTGGGGCTCTTCCTGAAAGAAAAGATGCACTTTTTTTTTAAGAGAGAGGCAATCTAAATCACATTAGGAAACACCAGGTCCTCTTCAATGAATTGTGACTTGTGTTTACTTCCCCCTAGTAATTGTGAACACAGACTATAAAACATTAATCAGTTTCAACCTCTATTTATCATGCAGGATAGATAGAAACCTCAGACACAAATGTTATCAGTCATGATTCAGGTCATTTGCAAAAGTATCTTCTGGAACTGGCATGTGTTGGTCAGAGATTCAGAACAAATGTGATTGGACAGTAGAAAGCAGAATGATGTCATTGGTTAAGTCAGCTGAGACAGGTGGTCGGTAGGCTGCACCTTAATTCCCATACCATCTTCAATCTGTCAGATAAAATTAATGACTCGCTCCAAACAACAAATGACTGTTGTCTGAGGCTATAGGACAAATTCTTTTGCAAGGTCACTGCATGTGAACACCACATACTTTATTAAATTCTGACTGATATAATCAAGAGGGAAATAACAAATTTAAACATGACACTGTAGTCCTACCACTGTAGCACTGGGAAAGTAAGAGAACCAGTACTATTTTATATAAAAAGTATGATAATGTATAAATTGCCACAAGTGATAAGTGACATAAGAAATATAATTCTCAATATATGGCGTAGAGATCAGACACATAGAAGAAAGTCCTCTCCCTAAAATGTTGACTTAACAATAGCATTTTCTATAGGAATGAAAAATCATTTTCCACAAGTGTCAAAGAATTGAACGGCTAAGGCATATGGTGACACATGGATTCTACTCAGGTATCTTGTCACCTATCTCAACACTATACTCAAATACAGTGAGAGTGAGGCACTTCAACTTTGCCAGCTACAAACTGTCCAATTCTTCCAGGAGTAACTGGACTGGGTGACTCAGCAGATTGTGGACTTCTCATCATGAGAAATTCAATCACAGGCCAAAAGACCACTTAGCAAAGATTTGGGGAACAGCCTTTAAGATCCCTTCAACTCTCATATTTGGGCTACCAAACCATCCTGTACTTCTATCATACTCTTGTAATTGTTTCTTTAAAAATATTCTTCCTCTAAGTGCCAGGAGGGCAGGAGGCTAATTCTAGTTTCTTCCTTGCTGTGTGCTCAGAGACTAGCACAGTGTATAACAGATAAGACACTCAGTAAAACAGTGTTTGTTCATTAACTGACAAGTCTTGCAAACCTAAAATAAAAGGGTGCTTGTTGAGTTAAATGTTTTATAATAAAGTTGACATGACCTCCTACTAAACTGAAATGGAAGCTGATTTATTTTTTTTAAGTTTTATTTATTTGAGAGAGAAAATCCTAAGCAAGCTCTGCATCATCAGTGCAAAGCCTGATAAGGGGCTCAAACTCACAGAACCATGAGAACATGACCTGAGCTGAAACCAAGAGTTGGAAGCTTAACCAAATGAGCCACCCAGGAGCCCCTGGAAGCTGTTTTAAACAAGTTCAGATTACTGTAACATACAAAGTTTCAAATTAAAATATACAGAATTTTAAGCTGACTTCATGTATCATTATTACAGGGCAATAACTCTTTGCAATAATAAACATCTAATATTCCATTCCAATCCTAGTAAATAAACACATATTTATATAATACATAGTATTATATAATAATACATATTATCTATGTAATAAATAATTATTATTGTAATAATATATTTAATATATGTAATAATTATTATAATAAACATCTAATTTTCCATTCCTTTCCTAGAAAATAAAAATATGCATTTACATAATACATAACAGTACAATACATGATAATATCTATTTACTTAATAAATAATTACTGTAATAATATATTTAATATATGTATATTTAATATATGTAATAAATATATTTAATATATTTAATAAATATTTACTGTAAAAATAAACATCTAATTTTCCTTCCACTCCTAGTAAATAAATACATATTTATACAATACATAATAATACATATTATTTATGTATTAGAAATAATATAAATAGAAGCTTTGAGGTGGTGTATCAAACTATATTATAGCACACTAGTTATCTTTAGTTGTATTAGTTACAAGTTACCTTAATTGTCCTTATTATTGATGTGATGGACACCATAAGACATACTGCCTTCAAGTGTCACAAAAATAATTTAATAAAATAACTTTAAAGAAAGTATGTTGGAGAAAGTATGAAAAAGATAGCAAGAGCTTGATGTATAGCAAGAGCCAACTGACATATCCTATCGGTACAGCACAATGACAATTTTTATAGTAATTCTTACAAGGAAGTACCCCAATATTTTTAAGTAATATGAAATTTCCTTATTCCTTAATTTACCTCATAATTTAAAAATTCCTTATCAACCCAGTGGATTTAATAAGCCAGAACTATACTATTTATAAGAGTAAATAAAATCTCCTATTTCAAGCCAGAGGACTCCAAGGGCATCAGAACATACCAGTGAGACTGCAGAGGGAGAATCTGGGAAAAGAAACCTTATAAATTAACTTACGGGCTACTAAACTTACCACTGAGCTGTGCATATATGGTTTTGACCCTAAATGGACTCTGAAAACTGAACTAAGATATATATACTGTCCAAGTCTCAGATTGGCCCCTAACTAGCACACACATGGGGCAGACACAAATAGCACTGAAAAGGCTTTGAAAACAGAACTGACATCGTAATCATAGCCAAGGGAGTACCAACTGGGGCTTGTGGTTTGAAGGCCATTGGGTATTTTGCCTGCTAATACAAAAATGTCAACATTCCTCATAGAATTTAAAAAGACTCAGTGTCTCATAACATAATATGCAAAACGTCCAGGATACAATCCAAAATTACTTGGAATACGAACAACCAGGAAAATCTCAATTTGCATGTAAAAAGTCAATCAACATATGCCAACACCAAGTTGACAGAGATGCGGGAATTGTTTGACAAAGGCTTCAATGCAGTTATTTTTTAAATGTTGCAAAAAATTAAGACAAAAATCTCTTGAAATCAACAGAAACTAGAAAGGCACTACAAAGAAATAGAAGTTCTAAAGAAACAGCAAATGGAAAGTTTCAAACTAAAATAATAACCAAAATTTAAAAATATTACTTGATGGGCTCAATATTAGGATAGAGCTGACAGAAAAAAAGTGAATAAACTTGAAAAGAGATCAACAGAAACTATGCAGTTTTCTTAACAGAGAGAAAACAATTTATTTAAAACATGAACAGACATGAAACTGTAGGGAAATACCAAAAGGTCTAACATTTGTGTCACTGAAGTCTCAGAAAAAGAGTAGAAAAAATGTGGTATAAAAAATATACTTAAAGAAATAAGAGATAAACACATCTCAAACTTGGTGAAACTTAAAATTACAGATTCAAGAAGCTGAGAAAAGCCCAAACAGGATAAACACACACATAAAAAAACCATGTCCAATATCCATAATAATCAAACTGCCGAAAACCAAAGAGAAACAAGTAATCTTGAAAGCAGCCACAGGAAAATGTTACATTACTTCTAATGAAACAGTGATTTGGAAAAAAAAAAAAAACCTGAGGATTTCTAGTCAGAAACAACAATAGTCAGAAGGAAGTGAAACAACGTTTGTAAAGTGCTAAACGAAAAGAACTGGTGACCTAGCTTTCTGCACACAGCAGAAATATTTTATAGAAAAGGTGAAATAAAGACATTCACAAATGAAGGAAAACTTAGAAAATTCAGAGCTAGCAAAAAAGCTTTAAAATAATTACTAACAGAAGCACTTCAAGGCACAGGAAAATGTTATCAGAAGGCAGTTTTGAGTATCAGAAAGGAAAGAAAAGCAATAGAAATAGGTAACATTTCAGTAAATATAGATTATTGCTTTCCCTCTTGAGTTCTTTAATACATGTCTGATGGCTAAAAGAAAAAATTACATTTTCTGATAGACCTTTCAATACATGTACGTATGACACGTAAGATAACTGCAAAATAAAGGGTAGGGGTTAAAGAACCTGCATAAAAATAAGGTTTCCGTATCACATCTGAGGTAATAAAATATTGATCCCCAATAAACTGTAAAAACTTAAGTATGTATTTTTACACACTAAAGCAACCAATTAAAAAATCCATTCAAGGGGCACCTGGGTGGCTCAGTTGGTTAAGTGGGTAAGCGTCTGATTCAATTTCAGTTCAGGTCATGATCTGAGTTCGTGAGATCAAGTCCCAAGTTCTGCTCTGTGCTGAGACTGTGAAGCCTACTTGGGATTCTCTCTCTCCCTCTCTCTCTGCCCCTCCCCCATTCTCTCCCTCTCTCTCTCTCAAAAATAAATATTTTTTAAAAAACATTCAAAACAATATAGTAAACACAACAGATAAAATGAAATAGTAAAAAAAAAAAAAAATGTTCAAATAACCCAAAAGAAGATAAGCAAGGGGAGAGAGAAAAATTAAAAATAAAAGGAATTATCAAAAAACAAATATAAAGTGGTAGCCCTAATTCCAAATGTGTCAATACTTAATTATTAAATGTAAATGATCTAAACATACCATATAAAGATTGACACTTATTTGACACTGTCAATAAGGATTTGAAATAAAACAACACAGCTCTATGCTATTGGCATGTAACTCTCTTGAAATCAATATTATACGTAGGTTGTAAGTAATAGGATAAAAAAAAAACAAATACCATGAAAAACTAATCAAAAGAAAGCTGAAGTGGTTATATTATTATCAAAGTAGACTTCAGAGCCAAGAAAAATATTAGGGATAAAGAGGGACATAACTTAATGATAGAAGAATCCATTCAGCAAGAAAACTTAACAATCCTAAATGTGTATTCATCTAACCACAAATCTTCAAATACATGAACCAAAACTGACAAAAATTAAATGAAAACTAGACAAATTCATGGATGTAGTTGAAGACTTCAACACTACTTTATCAGTGATCTAGTAAACAGAAAATGAGCAAGGTTATAGAACTGAATATCATCAACCCATAGGATATAATTGAAATCTATAGAAGATTCCTTCCAATGAAGGCATAACACCTAGTCTTTTCAAATGCATGTGGAACAGCTGCTAAATAGAACATATCCTAAACTATTAAGTAAATTTTAACAGATTTAAAGGAAATGAAACTATACCAAGTATGTTCTCTGTTCATAATGGAATTAAACTAAAATCAATAATATAAAGATTCAAGGGTAAAGTCTCCAATGCTTGGGAACCAAACAACTCATTTTTAAATAATTCATGGTTCCATGAGTAAGCCTCAAGGGAAATTAGAAAATAATTTGAACTAAATGGAAATGAATTTACATATTATCAGAATTTATCAGATGCAAATAAGGCAGTGCTTAAAGGGAAATTTACGGTATTAAATGTTTATAGTAGAAAAGAAAACTTCAGGGGTGCCTGGGTGGCTCAGTCAGTTGAGCGTCTGACTTCGGCTCAGGTCATGATCTCACAGTCTGTGAGTTCGAGCCCCGCGTTGGGCTCTGTGCTGACAGCTGAGCTTGGAGCCTGCCTCAAGATTCTGTATCTCCCTCTCTCTCTGCCCCTCCCCTGCTCATGCTCTGTCTCTCTCTCTCTGTCAAAATAAATAAAAACATTAAGAAAAATTTTAAAAAAGAAAGAAAGAAAAGAAAACTTCAGATCAATAACCTAAGTTTCCACTCTATGGGACTGGAAAAAAAAGCAATATGAAACCAAAAAAATTAGAAGAAAGGAAATAATAAAAATAAAAGAAGAAATCATTGAAATAAAAAATCAAAAACAATTCTGAAAATCAAAGATACTAAAAACCAGTTATTTGAAAATATGAATTAAAAAATGTAAGTTCTAGCAAGGCTCACAAAGAAAAAGAAGAAAGAAGACAAGAATTTCCAACATGGGGGGTAAAAGAAAGGATATCACTACAGAGCATGCAGATATTAAAATAGCAATTAGGGAATACTATAAACGACTCTATACATGGAAATTCAACAACTTAGATGAAATGGACTAATTCCTTGAAAGTCATTGGCTATCAAAACTCACTCAAAATGAAATAAATAATCCGAATAGCTTTATAAACTACCAAAGAAATTGAATCTATAGTTTAAAACCTTCTGAAAAAGAAGTCTGGGTTGTTTTACTGGTGAGTTCTTAAAAAACATTTAAGAAAGAAATAACACCAATCCTATACAACATCTTCCAGAAAACAGAAGAGTATAGAACACTTCCTAATTCGCTTTATGAACCCTAGCATTAATGTGACACTAAAAGTGAGAAAAGACAGGATAAGAAAATACAACTACCTACCAACATATTTCATGAACAAAGAGGAAAAAATCCTCAGGAAATATTCACAAATTAAATATAGCCACGCATAAAAAGAAGAGTGAACCACAATCAAGTGTAGAATTACCCCTGGCATGCACAGTCTGGTTCAATGTTTGAAAATCAATCAATCCACCACATTAACAGTATAAGGGGAAAAAACACATTATGATATTTAGTGCAGAAAAAGCATTTGACAAAATTCAAGATCCATGCATGATAAAAACTCTCATGTAATTCAGCATATAAAGGAACTTCTTCAATCTTATTTTTTTAATACCTTTTAAAAAAATCTACATCTAATATCTTACTTAAAGGTGAAAACGAAATGATTCCTACCTAACACTGGAAGCAAGACAAGGGTGTCTGCTCTCACCCCTTCTATTCAACATCTCACTAAAGTCCTAATCAGCACAATAACACAAGAAATAGAAATTAAAGGCATACAGATTGGAAAGGAAGAAATAAAACTCTTACTACTCATGGGTAACATGACTGTCTATGTAAAATTCTAAGAAATCTATTTTTTAAAATTCCTAGAACTAATTTAGTGAACTAAGTAATGTCACAAGATAGAAGGAAAACATACACCAATCATATTTCTACATACCAGCAACTGGAAATTAGAACCATTGGAAACCAAAATTTTTTAAATCATATTTACAATATCTCCAATATGAAGTTATTAGGTATGAACCTAATAAAACATCAGCATGATGAAAACTAAAAAACACTGACAAAAAAAACTTTAAATGGCCTAAATAAATGAAAAGGTATATTGTGATTATTACATACTAAAATTATTTAAAATTTAAGCATTTCAATAATATCAAGTGCTGCTGTGAATGTGGAACAAAAGCAACGCTCATACATCGTTGTAAGAATGCAAAATGAAACAGCTACTCTAGAAAGCATGTGACGGTTTCTAACAAAGTGAAATATATATTCACCATGTATCTTAAAAGTGAAAGATGAAATACGACCCAGCCCTCCCACTCCTGAGTACTTGCCCTAGAGTAATAAAAACATATGTTTACACAAATGTTGTCGACAGCTCTACCCATAATCCTCCAAAACTGGAAACAATCCAATGTCCTTTAATAGGTAAATGATTAAACAAACTGTGGTATATCCATGCAATGGACTCAACAGTAAAAAAAGAACAAGCCCAATATTTGCAATGTACTGAATGAATATCAAAAACATTATGGTGAGTGGGGCACCTGGGTGACTCAGTCGGTTAAACATCCGACTCTTGCTTTCAGCTCAGGTCACAATCTCACAGTTCTTGAGATCCAGCCCTGAGTGGGGCTCTGTGCTGACAGCTGGGAGCCTGCTTGGGATTCTCTCCCTCTCTCCCTCTCTCTCTCTGCCCCTCCCTCGTGTGCTCTCTCTCTCTCTCTCTCTCAAAATAAATAAATAAACAAAAAAAAAAAAAAGAAGCAGCAGCTAAACTGACTTAAATAAACGAAGGTTTATTTTCATATCTAAGAAGCCCCAAAATAAGCAGTTCGGTTACCAGGTCTTGTTTGGTTAGCGGCTCATGAATGCTTTCAAGGCCACAGGCACTTTCTATTTTCAGGTTATTAATCTTGTTGACTTTTCATCCTAATCCTTGTTGTCTCTTGGCCAAATATGACCACTGGGGCTTCAGGCATTAAGATCTTGCTTAAGGCTGGAAGAGGGTGTTAAGAAGAAAGCTGTATCTGCCCTCATTATCAAGAAATCAAAGCCTTTGCAAAAGACCACCCACTTCCAGCAGACTTCTCTTCACATCATTGGCCAGAGTGAGTCTTGACCCACCACTGTATCCTGGATTGTGTTTCCAATTAGGAGTGAAAGACTGGGGGGTTACCTTCATTCAAAAACTCATGATTCATCTCCAGAAGTTGCTACCCTGCGGTAAAATTAAGCAAACCACCACACAAGTAACTACTTACTTCTGCAATTAAATAGACTATGAGCTAAAGTTTGCACATTTGTTATTTCAACGCAATATATGGAATGTTTTTAAAAAGACTACTTCACTTTTGAAGTGAAGTATTACTTCATTTTTTCTAATTAAATAATCATTTCAAATCCTTATCGCAAGTTTTTAATACATCCAGCCCATATTATAGAAAATGCATTTTGGATAAACTTAAATTTATTTCACATCAAAGACTTAAAAAATACAGGTAAAGAAGAAGTGTGCATGAATGTACATGCAGAGAAACTACTGCTTTAAAGAAAGGAAATTGATACAAATACCTAACAGAAATGTTAACAGCCAAAATGTTTTCATTCTACACTCAAATCTTTTTTAAAAAAAAATTTTTAAAGCCACCTTAAGAAAGTATTTTCTTCAGAAATGCCTGATGTCATTTGCTTAAGAACTCCATAAGAATATTGTCAAAATACAGGGGATCTGGAAGAAGGCAATAAAGATGTGAAAATACATTCTCACAAAATTCACATTTCCTTTTTATTTTAAAAGTCTGCAATTGCTTTGTTTTGTTTTGTTTTGTTTCAGTGCAGCCCTTACTCATTCCTGATCTCACTTTCATCTTTCATGTTCTGCACAAAATTTCCAACTAGAGAAGAAACATTTGGTACCTTGGGCTGTTTGTCCTTTTATAGCCTTGCTGATCTTTGCGTCTGGCACCTCCTTACATTTTCTGGTTTCCCTTGGAGTGTGCAAAACCCAAAGAAAGGCTTATTTTTGTCCAAGATGGTGTCAAAGAACAGTATCCAGTGTTCATGTAAGCACCTGCCAGTGGGTCAGCATTTAAATAGCTCAGGTGGAAATTCAAAGAGAATTCAGACTCTTTCTTCAGATCTACTTTTATGAGTGATCTTGCTAACCTCACATCACATTTTGTTTTTAAAAAACGCTAAGCTCTACTGAGCGGCATACAGATAAATCAAATATAAACTGCTAAACTACGTGCGTACCAGCTGTAAAAGATACATCCAGTGTCTGGCTCCTGTTGGTTACTTTCCCCTTAGTGGGGAAAAAAAAAAAAGAAGCCGTTGCTCTGAGCAATTTCTAGTAACTCACCAGTCCTATTCGAGAGTAACAAGTTTCTTTAAGGATGGCAAACCATAAAGGTAAGTTAGATATGCTTGTGAAATTGCACTCATCATCTACAAGAAGGCAAAACATTAAAAACCTATCCTCCTCACTCCCAGCCCAATTTCTGGCATTTCGTTGAGGTATTCTAATAAGAAAATAAAGATGATTCTCTACATGCATGCACCCAAAGAAAGGCATTTATGCTGGCAAACATGTTCAATGAATAGATTTATCTAAGTAGTATCATTGCAGGGAATTTAATCCAATAGCATAGATTAGGTTATAAACTTATTCATCTGTTTCTGTGATTTGTAAGTCCAATAGTTTACTTGAACATGTAATTCACTAAATTCTAAGTTAAACTGTAAAATTACCAACACCTCCTTTTACTCTTAGAAGATTAATTTAAATACTGCTTCATCAAGAAAATAGTATCTATCATATATAAACTTCCACAAATCAGTGACTTTTTATTCTTACCTGTATCTTTTTTCACGAAATTTTACTAGTCCTTGAGTTCAACCCCATGCTCCATACTTAACTAGAGGTATGACCTTGAGCAAATTAGTTATTATATCAGTAATTCAATGTCTTTATTCTAATGTCAATATATTAATAGCACTTACTTCAAAGGATTATTCTACAAAGTAAATGGATTATTACCCATAGGGTATTAAAACAGTACTGATAACATAAGCCATCTCTAATGTTAGCCTTTATTGTTCTTTTGTCTTTTCCCCTAGATTATAAATTTCCTTAAGTAGTGGCACTATAAAAACTTTAACAGTAGCTAACAAACAGTACTAGCAAATAAATGCATGTCCAATGTCAAATGTGTAAACTTATATATCTCATGCCATATATATATAGTATATGTGTATACTATATATAACCTCACATAATATACATATATTTATATGATACACTTACATAATCATGTATAACGCTTGCATGAGTCCCATAAGATAGATATCTTCATCTCCACTTTAATAGATGAGGAAAAGAGGTTAAGGGAGATTGTATTATCTGCCCAAAGCCATACAGCTCATCAGGATTCAAATACAGGCCTGTCTTTCTATAGCATCCCTTTCCCACTACTGCATACTATCTAAAGTACCTAAGACAATTTATTCATACCACCAAAACAGCATTTACTAAATAACTAAAATTATTTCGTTTTGTCTATCTTCTCCACCTCTGTGAATGACTCAGTTAGCAGGTAACATATTATATTACTCAATTAATTAATGGCAAGCATTAAACACATAAATCAAAATGTGGGCAAAGAACAAAGTGATTTAGAAGGTAGGGACGACCAATTTTTAAACAATTAATTAATGTTTGGTGAAGGAAAAGTCACAGATGACTCCAAGCTTTCCAACTTAGCCATTAAGATTTAGAGCTCTGGAAGAAGAGAGGGTTTGGGAAGAAAGATGTCTAGACAGAGTGTCACAGGACAAATAGACTTCAGTGCTCAAAAAGAGAGGTCTGCTCTAGATATAGGTATAGGGTTCATCATCATATAGGTGGAGTAAAAAATATTGGAAAGGAAGAGTTCACTCAGAGATTTATTTTTTTAATTAATTATTTATTTTGAGAGAGTGTGTGTGGTAGCATGAGTCAGGGAGGGGTGGAGGGAGAGAGAGAGAGGGAGAGGAAGAGAGGGAGAGGGGGAAAGGAAGAGGGGGAGAGAGAATCTTAATCCACAGCCCTGGGATCACAACCTGAGCCAAAATCAAAAGTCTGACACTCAACTGACTGAGCCACCCAGGCTCCCCAAGAGTTCACTCAGAGATTTAAATGAGATTTCTTTTCTTACAGCAGCTCCAAAGCATTAGCAGCCTACATAAGCAAACCAAAATCTAAACCAGAGTCTATTCCTGTAAATACCACTTGTATCAGAGAAAATAAAATTTATAAACAACCAATCACAAAGAGGCAACTACGCTTTCCCAAATAAGGCAACTGCTTAGGCTGTACCTAATCAGTTAATTTTCTTGCTGTGCTTCCACATCTGCTGTATAAAAAGCCTTTATTCTAGGTTATGCTAGCAAAGTGTTCCTAACCACTTTTGATTTTGTGCTGCCTGATTCAAACTAACGGTTGTTCAAATTCTTGGGAAAAATTTTTTTTGCAAATTCTTGAAAATTTTTATGTGACTCAATTTATCTTTTGACAGAAGGTAAAAAATGTACATCACAAATGCAATACAACTGTGTCACATTTTAAAAATTGACCTTGCTTATTTTCATCTAAGATTAAAAGACTGGAACTTGGCACAGTTTCTAGC
Source organism: Felis catus (assembly GCF_018350175.1). Taxonomy (NCBI): domain Eukaryota; kingdom Metazoa; phylum Chordata; class Mammalia; order Carnivora; family Felidae; genus Felis; species Felis catus. Next base: position 202,140,551 of record NC_058368.1, on the reverse strand, counting down.
AACTTCTAAATAAAACAGCAGCAAATAAGGTACAGTAAATAGAATAAATCAATTTCAGAATGTTAAGAAACTAAGGCTGTTAGGACACTAATGACCACCTATCCTAAGTGGAAATCCATTTTATTGTCTTACAGGAATCTATTCCCCCCTCTCATAAAAAATGTATCAATTTTTCTTCAACAAAAGAACCTTTCCCTTTAGGGCATGTCCTTGATAAGACTGTAAATCAAGGGGCTCAATTCTCCTCTGACCAATGGGTGGACAGATGACCTCAGTTTGGTCAATAAAATTTGGGTTATCTCTCTACCTGAAACTGAATCTTGTTCAGAAAATATGCTGATGGAACTCCTTCAGAGTCCTACAGGTAGTTAGCAGCAAATTAAAAAGAAAATCCTACTTGTGCTTTCCAGAAAACTGCTCTATTTTGCCCATACTTTTCAATTTCCTATGTGCTAAAATATTCTATACCAATCGCAGGAAAGATATATCACCATATACCATATTTGCCCTCCACTGACATTATTCAACAGAAAAGATCTTTTTCACTCTATTTGTATGACAAATACCTACACAAAATTTCTTAAATACCCAAATACTTAGTAGCCTACAAATAAAGGCTGTTTAAAAATAACATTCAAGATACTTTATAAAATATAGTTGTACAATTGTACAGTATAATGAATAGGAGAGGCTTTCCAAAATACATAGCTAGCTCACAGCCCATTATCTGCCTCTCCTGCTATTTTGGTGCGAATGGCACGATTATCATTAAAAACAACTTATTTAAGTGTACTTTTTATTTACCAGTAGCTGGTCTCCTGGGACGAACTCTATACACCTCGCAGCCGCGGGAGGGTCAAGTGCCCTGAGGCTAAGGGAACAGAGAGTTGGGGTTGCCGAGGCCTGGGACCCTGGCTGACTTCCGGCTGCATCCCAGAGCTCCGCACCAGAATCCGGAGGGCCACCTGCAGCCTTCGGTCCTCAGGGAAACAACAGTTTTGCGGCCCACGGTCCACGCCTGCGCAGTTCACCGCCTCAGTCTGCGCTCGGCGGGTGCGCCCTTGCACAGTATTTGGGCAGCAGCCCATTCTCCCCACACCTGGCCTGGCCCCTGGAGCCAAGCGCCCGCAGCACTGTCTCTCAGGGGGATGGAAGGGAAGGAATTGGAGTTTTCCTGATAAGCCAAAGGAGTCTGGGAGAAGAACATCTGCACCTGACATCCCGTGTTGACTCCCCTGCCGGCACCCGTAGATCTCCAAGATCTCGAGATATCGGGCTTTTTCCTGGAAGAGTGGCTACAGAAGCCGTGCCTCACGCCTGATCCAGCCTTTTTCTCAGCCTTTCCTGATGCTGAGCGCATCCCAGCCCCTTCTCTCCCTGCCCTTCCACCAGGACCTGCGCTTCTTCCCCCCACCCACCTAAAGCCACATAGTGCACCCTGCGAGATATCAGGGTTCCTGTTTACCTTCCTGGGGAACCCCACCCTCCATCCCCACACACATCCGCACCACCAGCTCCCGGTTCTCGCCCGCAGGCTTCCCCCATGGTATTCAAACGAGGGAAAACTTCCTTTTTTTCTTTTTTTTTTTTTTTTAATGTTTATTTTTGAGAAAGACAGATTGCAAGCAGGGTGAGGGACAGAGAGGTGGGGGGGGGGGGGGGGGGGGGGGGGCCGGGAGGGACACAGAATCCAAAGCAGGCCCCAGGCTCTGAGCTGTCAGCAGAGACCCAGTTGTGGGCCTGGAGAGCTGTGAGACCATGACCTGACCGGAAGTCCAGCATTTCACAGTCTGAGTCACCCAGGCACCTGGAGGAAAACACTTTCTTATAGAGGAGCTTAGGTAAAGGGGTCAGGTCCCCAAGTGCAGAGTGCTGGCTAGTTGGCTGGGTCTGAAAGAGATCAAATCCCTGGGGTTGTCCTTCAGGGGAAAAGCTTGAGGAGTTGGAGCAATAGACTCCTGGGGAAAGTTCTAGACCTGACCCAGCTTCAGGGAGGAATAGCTGGCCTCAAGGATAATGGAACCATGAATTGGGGATGCTACGACCTTTGACCTTGCCAGACAGGCATAGACCTACTGCCTCAGGAGCCTGCCCCTGTATCCTGAGTCTTGGGTCTCAGGGCCCTGGGCATCCTGGAAGGTGATAGACTCCTGGTAGGTGCATGTGGAGTTCCCTCCCCAAACACGGCTCATTTGGCCTTCTTCCCTTCGCACCTCTGTTGAGACAGAATCCAGCTCTTCAGTCCTTGCCCAGCTCCTGGGAAACATCGACATCCAGATGGAACTTTGACCATTGTTTCCAGGGAAGTTTCAGAGGACTCAGGGTTGCTTGAGAGATGGTGTGAGCCAGACTCCAGAATGATGAGTCTGGGTAGAGTTGCTTGAAACGCCTAGTCCACCAATTTGTTGTTGGCTGTGTCCATACTTATCTTCTTGCTTGGAGATGGCAGGCGGAGAGGTTGTCTCTTTGAGGTAGTTGTGGCCGAACACCTCCGACATAGTCTCCTGATCAATCAGATGCCAGCAAGGGTGGGAGGGTGGTGGAACCTGTTAGGAGATGACACAAATGGGCAAGTGAGCATCTAACGTGATGAGATTCATTATTAGAGTGGGATGGAGGAGGGGCTGAGTTTTACGGCCAAAATAGCAATTATGGTAATTATGATTATTGTAAATGTTTGTTTATGCATGTAAATTAGGTAACTTTAAATATAAAAAAAGACTATCATTAAGTTATACATCTGCATAAACAATAAACAAACATGTAAACAATTATAATTTCTTGATTCACCATTGTAATTATTACCTTTATTATTATTATTATTATTATTTCTTCAGGTTTCATAATTGTAGGAGCAGCAACAAAACACCCCTGTAAAGTTTTTCTATTAAAAAAAACTCCCAATTGTGGCACCTGAGTGGATCAATCAGTTAGCCTTCTCACCCTTGATTTCCACTCAGGTCATGATCTCATGGTGTGCGGGTTCCCCTCTTCACCACCCCCACCCCCTGCCCGAGGCTGGGTGCCAACAGTGAGGAACCTGCCTGGAATTCTCTCTCTCTGCCCCCTCCCCCTACTCACACTTGCATGTGCGCGCACTCTGTCTCTCTCTCTCTCAAAATAAATAAAGTTTAAGGAAAAGAATCCCCTGGTTTATCTAAATTTACTTAATACTCTAGTTAGCCGTTTTAGATTAATTGTATCTTGGGTAACATAACCAATAGTTCAGAATGAGATATTTGAGCTTAGTTCAAGATCTGGGAAAGGTAGTTATGAAACATATCCTGACAGTGGAGAAAGGGTTGCCTGGAGAGATCAGGTCATCAATTATCACTATCAGTCCTGGACACAAGTCTGTGGATTCTCACAGTAAGTAAAACAGTCAGTCACCAGATGTTAAGGAAAGTGGAAAACTGGGATGGGAAAGCCCTAACTCTTTCTACTTCTCCATAATCAGCAAGGAAATTCCATGACAGAAGACAATGGAAATTAAACAGTCTTCACCTAGTGTAAAACCAGTCCACATACCAGGCAGTAAATGAGAATTGTGCCATGAAGTGATTTCATAATGCAAGGCTGGCTTTCTATAAAATGTCTAAAATTAGCTCTCAACAGAAGATTTTTTAATCTTCTTACTTTGTCTTTTTTTATTCCCTATTCTTGCCTGTTTTTCCACTGTGCCCAATATATATATGTATGTATATATACATATATGTATGCATATATACATATATATGTATACATACATATATATGTATATATACATATATATGTACATATACCTATACATATATATATATATACATATATATATATAACTGTTTTTCTTACAGGTGGATTCATTTCTTGCAAGTGAGAAATTTCTAATATTTTATAAGCTGCCTTCCCATTTCTTCTAGCTTTTTAGTTCTAAATGATACAGAGATTATGTATATGCTTAGAATTTCTTTAATTTTTTTTAAGAAAATAGACTCAGATCCTCAACAAGATATTAACCAACTGGATCCAACAATACATTAAAAAAATTATTCCCATGACCAAGTGGGATTTATACCTGGAATGCAGGGCTGGCTCAATATCTGCAAAACAGACAATGTAATACATCACTTTGATAAAAGGACAAGAACCACATGGTCCTCTCAACAGATGCAGAGAAAGCATTTGACAAAATACAGCATCCTTTCTTGATAAAAACCCTCAAGAAAGTAGGGATAGAAGAATCATACCTCGAGATCATAAAAGCCATATATGAAAGACCCAATGCTAATATCTACCTCAATGGGGAAAACTGAGAGCTTTCCCCCTTAGGTCAGGAACATGACAGGGATGTCCATTCTCACCACTGTTATTCAACATAGTATTGATAGTCTTAGCCTCAGCAATCAGACAACACAAAGAAATAAAAGGCATCCAAATCGGCCAGCAGGAGGTCAAACTTTCACTCTTCACAGATGACATGATACTCTATATGGAAAACCCAAAATGTTCTACCAAAAAACTGTTAGAACTGATCCATGAGTTCAGCAAAGTGGCAGGATATAAAATCAATGCACAGAAATTGGTTGCATTCCTATATGCCAATAATGAAGCAACAGAAAGAGAAATCAAAGAATCAATCCCATTTACAATCGCACCAAAAACCATAAAATACCTAGGAATAAATCTGACCAAAAAGGTGAAAAATCTATACACTGAAAACTTCAGAAAGCTTATGAAAGAAATGGAAGAAGACACACACAAAAAAATGGGAAAAAGATTCCATGCTCCTGGATAGGAAGAACAAATATTGTTAAAATGTCAATACTACCCAAAGCAATCTACATATTCAATGCAATTCCTATCAAAATAACACCAGCATTCTTCACAGAGCTAGAACAAACAATCCTAAAATTTGTATGGAACCAGAAAAGACCATGAATGGCCTAAGCAATCTTGAAAAAGAAAACCAAAGCAGGAGGCATCACAATCCTGGACTTCAAGCTATATTACAAAGCTGTAATCATCAAGACAGTGTGGTACTGGCACAAGAACAGACACTCAGATCAATGGAACAGAATAGAGAACCCAGAAATGTACCCACAAATGTATGGCCAACTAATCTTTGACAAAGTAGGAAAGAATATCCGATGGAATAAAACAGTCTCTTCAGCAAGTGCTGCTGGGAAAACTGGACGACATGCTCAAAAGTGAACCTGGACCACTTTCTTAAACCATACACAAAAAATAAACTCAAAATGGATGAAAGACCTACATATAAGGCAGGAAGCCATAAAAATCCTGGAGGAAAAAGGAGTCCAAAACATCTTTGATCTCAGCCACAGGAACTTCTTACTCAACACGTCTCCAGAGGCAAGGAAAACAAAAGCAAAAATGAACTATTAAGACCTCATCAAAATAAAAAGCTTCTGCACAGTGAACGAAACAATCAGCAAAACTAAAAGGCAACTGATGGAATAGAAGATATTTGCAAACGACATATCAAATAAAGGGTTAGTATCCAAAATCTATAAAGAGCTTATCAAACTCAACACCCAAAACACAAATAATCCAGTGAAAAATTGGCAAAAGACATGAATAGACACCTCTCCAAAGAAGACAACCAGATGGCCAACCGACACATGAAAAAATGCTCAACATCACTCATCATCAGGGAAATACAAATCAAAACCATAATGAGATACCACCTTACACCTGTCAGAATGGCTAACATTAACAACTCAGGCAACAACAGATGTTGCCGAGGATGCGGAGAAAGAGGATCTCTTTTGCACTGCTGGTGGTAATGCAAGCTGGTGCAGCCACTCTGGAAAACAGTATGGAGGTTCCTCACAAAATTAAATATAGAACTACCCTACGACCCAGCAATTGCACTACTAGGCATTTATCCATGGGATACAGGTGTGCTGTTTCAAAGGGACACATGCACCCCCATGATTATAGCAGCACTATCAACAATAGCCAAAGTATGGAAAGAGCCCAAATGTCCATCGATGGATGAATGGATAAAGAAGGTGTGGTATATATATAATGGAATATTACTCAGCAATCAAAAAGAATTAAATCTTGCCATTTGCAACTATGCGGATGGAACTAGAGGGTATTATGCTAAGCGAAATTAGTCAGAGAAAGACAAATATCATATGACTTCACTCATATAAGGACTTCAAGATACAAAACAGATGAACCTAAGGGAAGAGAAGCAAAAATAATATAAAAACAAGGAGGAGGACAAAAACATACGAGATTCTTAAATATGGAGAACAAACAGAGGGTTACTGGTGGGTTTGTGGGAGGGGAGATGGGATAAATGGGTAAAAGGCATTAAGGAATCTACTGAAATCATTGTTGCACTATATGGTAATTAACTAACTTGGATGTAAATTAAAAAAAATAAATAAATTAAAGGAAAAAAAGAAAAGAAAATAGACTTAGGGCACCTGGGTGGCTCAGTTGGTTAAGTTTCTGACTTCAGCTCAGGTCTTGATCTCATGGTTCATGAGTTGAAGCCCCACATCAGGATCTGTACTGACAGCTCAGTGTCTGGATTCTGCTTCAGATTCTGTGTCTTCCTCTGTCTCTCTCTTTCTCTCTCTCTCTCTCTCTCTCTCTCTCTCTCTCTCAAAAATAAATAAACATTAAAATTTTTAAAAAAGAAAAAAGAAAATAGAACAATACGTAAGAAAATAATTACTCATGACCCAGATTTTCCACTCTTAACATCTTATTTTTTGGATCACAGTTATCTCTTTTATTTGCTCTCTTGTTTCTATGAACATTATATATACTCATACAGAATCAAACAGTACAGAAAGTACAAAAAAACCTTAAACTTACCCTGAAACAACCACTGAAAATTTATCATCGTTGCTATTAGGTAATATCATCCTAATTTTTTGGAATACGCAGATAGGAAAGTGGAAATGTACAAGGTAGACCAGTACATAAATCACTAAGAAGATAGTAGATAGATGTCAGGACTATTTTTATTAAAAAAAAATCAGAATAAAGAGGGTTTTTTTTTAATTTAAAACATTTCATTTATTTGTACTTAATTTAAATGTTTTTAATGTTTATTTCTATTTGAGAGAGAGAGAGAGAGAGAGAGAGAGAGAGAGAGAGCATAAGCAGGGAAGGGGCCAAGAGAAAGAGAGACAGAATATGAAGCAGGCTCCAGGCTCTGAGCTGTCAACACAGAGCCCGATGTGGGGCTCAAACTCACAAGCCATGAGATCATGACCTGAGCTCAAGTCGGACACTTAACCAACTGAGCCATCCAGGAGCCCCTGTACTTAATTTAATAAGGAAAAAATAAAACTAAAACTTTGAATATATCTTCACTACAAGAAATATTATTTCCTAAAGAATCTCATCAATGTTGAAATGAAGAAAAACAGATTAAGATCAGCAATATTTTTATTATTATAAGTATGTCCCTTGCAATATTTTCTATATACTTATTCTAAAATAATATTCATTGTTTATCTGAAATCCAAATTTACCTACACATCCTATAGCAAATAAAAACATGACACTCAGTTAAATTTGAGTTCTGGATAAACAATAAATAATTGTTTGTTATATGATTTTTCTAAATGTTTTACTGTTTATTTATTTTTGGAGGGAGAGAGAGAAAGAGAGCTTGGGTCGGGGAGAGTAGAGAGAGAGAGAGAGAGGGAGACACAGAACCTGAAGCAGGTTCCAGGCTCTGAGCTCTGAGCTGTCAGCACAGGGTCCGATGCTGGCCTTGAACACAGACTGCAAGATCATTACCAGAGCTGAAGTTGGAAACAGGCAACTGAGCCACCCAGGCACCCCTCATTATAAACGTTTAATCTAGCAGCCCATATTGCATTGAGTTTGGAGTGGGATTAGAGACTGGGGCAGGCCATTCCTATAGGAGAAATACCTTTGAACTTTGAATCATTTCCCCAGTTCAGAACATAGAGCTAGAACTTTAATTCCCAAGGCCTATTATTTTCTTTCACTTCATCTTTACCAGAAAGGATCTCCACTGTGCTTCCTTAGAAGTTAGGGGGAAAGTGTATCAACATTCTATTTTTCTCCAGGTTTGGGGTTATTAGTAAAAATTCTCCACTCACTAAGAGGCGTTTGAGGTTTGTGGTTACTATAAGGAACAATACCAGGCTATGCTTTTCTTTTTTTTTTTTTTAAGTTTATTTATTTTTGGGACAGAGAGAGACAGAACATAAACGGGGGAGGGGCAGAGAGAGAGAGGGAGACACAGAATCGGAAGCAGGCTCCAGGCTCTGAGCCATCAGCCCAGAGCCCGACGCAGGGCTCGAACTCACGGACCGCGAGATCATGACCTGTGCCGAAGTCGGACGCTTAACCGACTGAGCTACCCAGGCGCCCCCAGGCTATGCTTTTCTATTCTGGTCAGAAATGTATGTCTCATTCTTTACTGAGACATTGGTTTTTGTTTGTATGTTTGCTCTGGTTTTAGAATTAAATGATGCTATTTACCCTATGTGGTGATGGTAAATTTGTGGTCAGTTTCTTTTTTTTCTTTACATTTTTTGTTCATTTATGGGAGATTTGACAGGGAGACTGGAGTCTATAAAGAAGTTATAATCTTCGGGACGCCTGGGTGGCTCAGTCAGTTAAGCGTCCGACGTCAGCTCGGGTCATGATCTCACAGGTTTGTGAGTTCGAGCCCCACATCAGGCTCTGTGCTGACAGCTCAGAGCCTGGAACCTCCTTCAGATTCCGTGTCTCCCTCTCTCTCTCTGCCCCTCCCCTGCTTACATTCTCTCTTTCTCTCTCTCTCTCTCTCTCTCTCTCTCTCTCTCTCTCTCAAAAATGAATAAACTTAAAAAGAATTTTTTTAAAAAGCTTTAATCTTCCCTCTTAGCTCATAAATACTACCTTCCGAATTTCTATTGACTCTATATACTTGGTGAATAAAACCATTTTAGGGAAAATCTTAGAGTAGCAAACAAAAGCTTGCAATGTTTTGGTTCTAGTATAGAGTGCCTAAAACTTGGGCCCTTTAATCAAACTGCCTGCATTCAAAAGTCAGTTCTACTTTTTTTCCTCTGGAAACTTAGGCCTGTCTCAACCTCATTAATCCTCATTTCCCCACCTTGTCATGGGCTGTAATAGCATTGCCTTTCTTGTAGACATTTTCTGAGAATGAAATGTGACAAGGCAATTACTTAACAGTGTCGAGTACGTAGAAAATGCTCAGTAAACATTGATGACTCTTATGATTTCAACCATTAAAATATATCCCCTATTCTTAGAATCACAAGACATTAGAACTGGAAGAAACCTTCACACTGACTTAAAAAATTTTAAATGCATGTGGTAATTTATTCTTTCTTGGTGCCATAAATAATGAATAAGACGTTGTTGTCCAATGTCACATTTTCTCAGCATCATTTCTTTCCTGGAAAGGAGGAGTTATTAAGAAAGTTGAGATTTATCTGTAGTAAGAACAGCAATCCTATATTTAGAATGTTTTTTTTCTAAACAATGTGATAAATTCAGGTGCTAGGAACCTTTTATATGTGACACAGGATTTTTTCACTGTTGGTGCTGTTGTGAAAGAAGGGACTTTGGGGGTGCCTGGGTAGCTCAGTCGATTAAGCAACTGACTCTTGATTTTGGCTCAGGTCATGATCTCACAGTCCTTTGGGTTCAAGCCCCGCATCAGGCTCTGTGCTGTGGAGCCTGCTTGGGGTTCTCTCTCTCTCTTTCCCTGTCTCTGCCCTTCCCCCACTCACATGCATATGCATGTGCTCTCTCTCTCTCTCTCTCTCTCAAAATAAATAAACATTGGGGTGCCTGGGTGGCTCAGTCAGTTAAGTGTCTGACTTGGGCTCAGGTCATGACCTCACTGTTCATAAGTTGGAGCCCTGCATCCGGCTCTGTTGACAGCTCAGAGCCTGGAGCCTGCTTTGGATTCTGTGTCTCCCACTCTCTCTGTCCCTCCCTCCCACCCTCCCCAAAATAAATAAACATCAAAAAAGAAAAAAATATATATACATAAAAAAGAGGGGACTTTGAATAAGGTAAAGATAAGACAGTATAGACGAGTAGACTCTAATACTTTGTGGCTTAAAATTAAGAGCAAATAAACAGAGGTTTTCAGCAATTGAGCACACTCTGACCCCCCCCCCCACCCGCCAATGACAAGGGATGTCCCTGCATAGTGTGACACTGTCTGTAGCTGGCTTTCTCCCCAGAAGCCTGTATGCTTAAGCTGCAATTCATGTACTTGAGCAAACTTAGGGCCCCAGAGAGCACTTGTTCTGTCAGATTTCATGCACAGACTTGATTCAGCAACCTGACAAGCATGGTTAGTTTTCTTGTCTGAGCTCAATTTTTATTTTAAAGGTGTTTCCACACTTTGATTTACTAAATGGTAAAAAGAGAGAAAAGAAAGAAAGAAAGAAAAATGGTATTTGGGGAGGATTCCAGCCAAACTATTGCTCAAAGCTTCTTTATGAAATAAATATGTGGAATCCATACAATTACGTTTGGACATAAACACTTCTACTGATGAAGCTAAGATTATAAGTTCAATTCCCTCATGGACCGATTAGTTTCTTTTGTTCTTCCTCCATAAATTCTACGTAGTCATTCATTCAACCATTTATTAAGTGCTTGGTACTGGCTAGGCCCGGGCCACATTCTAAGAACAAATCAGTGCTTAGTCAGGGCTAGCGTTAGCAATCAAAGAGCGTGTTCCAGTGACTGTGCCCCCAATTCCATCTGGCCAAACCGTAAATGTGAGAAAAATCAAAGGAAGAAAGCATAGAGAAACACGTAAAAATATATCATCATTTTTGGACACTAACCTATGGAGGAATCATTTTTGTATATAAATGAGAGCTTACTCATCTCAGCAGATACTGCTTTTATAAGCCAACATCCAGTCCACGGCAATAGAGGGTAATAGCATGAAGCATGATGGTTCTATTGCAGGAAGTTAGAGAATACAGAGAACAAAAGGCAAAATTGGATTCAAGATTCACAGACCTTGGAGAAAAGCACCTCATCAGTTGGTTAAGATGACTTGTTTATGTGACAGAAGTCTCTGTAACATTGCAGAAATGGTCTCTTGAGTAGAGTTAAAGAAGAGAGAAGGGCAGGATCAGACCATTCTAAATACATGCTAGGAGCACCTGGGTGGCTGAGTCAGTTAAGCATCCGACTCCTGGTTTTGCCCCAGGTCATGATCTTATGGTTTGTGGGTTTGAGCCCTACATTGGGCTCTGCGCTGACAATTCTAATAAACTTTAAAAAATGACATGCTAATGAAAAACAGATCTTTTAATTCACACAGCAACGCCAAACTATTTATTTTCAAGTTTCAAAGCTGAGTTATCATCTGTCCAGTGAAGAGCTCTCTTTGGATGCTATAGAAAAGAGATTTCTATCAGTTGTTTGGTTGATCATACTGTGAATTCAGTAGGGATTTTTAAAATATAGAATTATTTAAATGTTTTAAGGAACACTTAAAAAAAGAAGGGGCACCTGAGTGGTTACATAAAAAAAGGGGGGGGGGACACTTACAGTGACACAAATCATTATGTTATTTTATGGAGATCAAGACCATTTAGATATCCTCTGATGACGAGGAGTTGTACAAAAATATTTTATATTTATTCAGCAATTGAAGAAAAGCTTGTGGAAGTGAAATTAAGGGGAATCAATAAGATGGCCTTCCTGGAGAAAGAACAGACATTTTGCATGTTTGGGAACTATTGATTTTTTGGTAAGTTTTTTCTCAAAAAAAATTAATATTATTTCTAACAATGATATCCCATAATCCTGCCCCTCAGTGGGTGGGGCGGGGGGGGGGTAGGAAGAAAGAAAAAGAAAAAACAATATTGTGTGTAGAAAAACAGCTAATAAAGACTGTCATCTATCTTCATAGGAGGTTTTAAGAATCCAGCCATAGGAGGCACCTGGGCTCACTTGGTTAAGCATTGGACTCACGATCTCAGCTCAGGTCTAGATCTCAAGCCCCATGTTGGGCTCTGTGCTGGGAGAGAAACCTACTTAAAAAAAAAGAAGGAGAAGGAGGGAGAAGAAGAGGAAGAAGACAGAGAATTCAGCCATAGATTTTCAAAAGAAAGGAGAAATTTTCTATGGGCTGTATCAAAATCTTCATTGAATCTGCCCTCCCTGGGTAACAACACAATAGGCTTGGCCTGTTGTCACACACATATACATGTATATTCAACCACAGATAATTCTTCGCTTAAACTGCCTTTTATATGGGCTTAGATACCCAAAGGTCCATTTTCTCTGTCCGATTTCATAAGAAGCTTAAAACATGTCTCAAAAAGTTGGGTCATCCTTCATGAAATGAATATTTCCTTTCTCTCTCTTTTTTTTCCCTTCTTTTATTACTAGCTAACTTTCAACTCCTAATACATGAATTTTTATTTTCTTTCTTTTTTCTCTTTACTAGTGACTATTATTAAGACTTTCTTTTCATGTAGAAATATTTGTCATCAGAAGCACTTGGACAAAATGTAACAAAAAAAATTATAAAGCATTATTAGTATCATAATTTTAGGTAAATTTTAAATATTTGAAATAATGGTTAACTCATTCAGAAAACTTTTGTGTTATTCTCAAATTAGTTCATGTCCATGATTAAAATTTTTAAAAAAAGAACATTTAATCCTTATAAAAACCAACAAATCTTACAAAAAAAAAAAAAAACAGCCATTTCGCTAGAAAATGGAAACTGCACTCAAATGTACTTCTAACATTTAATGGAATTATTTCCATAAAGGTTGCACTGATTACATGTGTTCACAGGAGACTAAAAACCCTATGTCTTGACAGCTGATGCCTGCTTGAATGGCTTAGTAGTTTTTAGTACTCAGAACTAAAGATATTCAATTAGAAGCTTTTCTATGTGATTTCGCAATTAAGGGACTTTTAAAAAGCACTTTTGATAAAGGGGTAGCTCTATTCAGAACTTTATTTAGAAGGTAAAATATTCTAAAAGCTTTCCAGTCATTGATGGCAGCAATTGTAACTTCCGTCAGGATTTTTATTTTAGGGAATATGCAAATTATCCTCTATTGGACAAACATTTCTGGAAGGTACAAAGAATAGATAATACTTTTACCCATAAATAATCTAGCTTGTTATTTCCCAAGTGAACACTCTTCCTACATAAAGTTTGGGAAATCTATTCTGGAATGCTGTGTTATATATAAGCATGTATCCTCATCTGAACAGATATGAAAGTCTACCCTAGCAAGAAATGAGTGGACACAATAGTCTGGCACATCTATAGTAACATACAATGCCTTTACCTTTCATTCTAGAGTGCACCGTCCATCTCTGGTCAGCTCACATCAAAAAGCAAGCAAAGAAATGAACAAAACCAACAACAAAACCTCAACTATACATGCATATCTTGATTTCCAGCCAAAGTACAGTAATGCAATTCAACAGATAGTTGAAAACTACTACAGAAGCTTCAGAATGCATAATATTTCACAGAGGGAAGCTTCGAAAATAGTTTCAGTAGTGAGTGCCCTGTGCAACTTAGTATCAGTAAGCAAAGCCGTCTGCACTAGCTGACAGAGTTCATCCTTTTAATCAGACCAGCAGCAGTATACCAAATGGTAATTCTGCAGAAAAGGCACATGCTATTGGAAGCTAGAAATAGCGTATATGAGACACTGCTAAGAAGAGGTAAATAAAAGATTGTAAGAAGCATACAAAAACTAAACAAAACTCAGTAAAGAGACCCGCTGAAGTATGAAACAAGGGCTCCAAACAGTGGAGAGCTGGGAAATAGCAGCAAGAAAAAGATTAATTTGCCCTACAGTAATTATGAATCTCTTTTTCTCTCAATCTCTGTCACTGTCTCCCTGTCTCTCTCTTTTCTATGAAGCTTTTTAAAAAAGAGAAGGGAGGGATGCCTGGGTGGCTCAGTCGGTTAAGGGTCCGACTTTGGCTCAGGTCATGATCTCTCGGTTCGTGAGTTCAAACCCCACATCGGGCTCTGTGCTGACAGCTCAGAGCCTGGAGCCTGCTTCAGATTCTGTGTCTCCCCATCTCTTGGCCCCTCCCATGCTCATGCTCTGTCTGTCTCTGCCAATAATAAATAAACGTTAAAAAAATATTTTTTAAAGAGAAGGGAAACTCAAAAATGATACTCTTTATGTGGCTACTATTCACCCATACCAAACAAAACTATTCCCATGCATTTCAGAAATTGGGGGAAGCTCTGAGATCATAATGCAATATGAAATCTATAAAAATTGCATGATGTAATAGGTACACCTTTGACTTTCAAAATTTGCGTCTCTCCTTTTAATAGTTCATGATGTGTTGGAAAATATTTGTGAAATATTAATATGTTTTACTGGTATTTTCTCTCCCATACTCTCATTTGCCTTTTGCCATGTTCAAGCTCCCTGGGTTTTTCTAATGCTCATTTCCTCAAGAAAGGGAAATGTTAGGGGTGCCTGGGTGGCTCAGTCGTTTAAGCATCTGACTTCACCTCAGGTCATGGTCTCATAGTTCCTGAGTTTGAACCCCACATCAGGCTCTGTGCTGACAGCTCAGAACCTGGAGCCTGCTTCAGATTCTGTGTCTCCCTCTCTCTCTGCCCCTCCCCTTCTCACACTCTGTGTGTTTCTCTCTCTCAAAAATAAACATTAAAATTTAAAAAAAGAAGAAGAAGAGGAGGAGAAAAGGAAGAAGAAGAAGAAGAAGAAGAAGAAGAAGAAGAAGAAGAAGAAGAAAGAAAGAAAGAAAGAAAGAAAGAAAGAAAGAAAGAAAGAGAGATGCTAGTTGAGAGTGATTAGAGGATCTGAGAAAGAGGGGACAGACGCCGAACAGCCGAGAGAGGCCTGAAAAAGAATGAACACCACACATAAATTGGTGGGATCTGAGAATAGGCAAGTATGTATGCTGCTTCAGAAGTATAATAGCCCAGAAACAGCAATATTCCAGGGTAAGAAAAGATCTCTATCATGCATGGACAGACAGGGCTGTAAATTAAATCCTTGGAGAGAGCTCCCTCAGCTGGTCAGCCCTGGAGGCAGCCGAACAGTTCCTTCCACAAGAACGACATACAAACAGCAGAAAAACCCACTAGATCTAAAGTAGTGTTAAAGGCAGAAACAACATAAAGTTGTATTTCTATACATCATCTAACTTTTGCTGACTGAGACTTGTATTTAGCTAATTTTCAAAACACTTGTCACTTTAAAAATGTTATCATCCATCCATATGGCATTTCTAGGTTTACCAGAGGAGTTTAGAACATGGAATCTGGCTACTTGATTTTAAATGATGAGCTCAGCGAGTCACTTATCTGCTTTGTGTCTCAGTTTTCTAATGTACTAACGATAGCACCTACCTTATAAGGTTGTTATGGGATTAATACGTTAATATTTGTGCTTTTTAGGTGTTTGATAAATAAAACAAGAAATAAGCAAGTGACATAACAAAAGCAGAAACGAGCCATTATATTCAAGGGTCAAACAAAGGCTAAACAAAACATTGCAGACAGCAGGGTGAGGGAAACTACAAAACTACCTTCCTTTTAATGTTAAAAGTATTGTATTAAAGGGGTGCCTGTGTGGCTTAGTCAGTTAGGCAGCCAACTTCGGCTCAGGTCATGATCTCACGGTTCATGGGTTCAAGCCCCACATCAAGCTCTGTGCTGACAGCTCAGAGCCTGGAGTCTGCTTCAGATTCTATGTCTCCCTCTCTCTCTGCCCTTCCCCTGCTCATGCTCTGTCTCTCTCTCTCTCTCAAAAAACAAATAAAAACATTTAAAAAAATTTAAAAAGAAAACGTTTAAGCACAGTATCACCATCCATAAATGATCACTGTTAATAATGCGATGCCCTTTAATGTATATACATTTTTTTATTTTTAAAACATTTTTAATGTTTTTTTTTCATTTATTTTTGAGAGAGAGAGAGAGAGAGAGAGAGAGAGAGAGAGCATGAGTAGGGGAGAGGCAGAGAGAGAAAGGGAGACACAGAATCTGAAGCAGGATCCAGGATCTCTTTGTCAGGACAGAGACCGACGCGGGGCTCGAAAATATGAACCATGAGATCAGGACATGAGTCAAAAGTCGGTATATACACTTTTTAAAATTATGACCCTTTAATATATCAATATACCTGTTACAAATACACACACACACACACACACACACACAAATGTAATGATAACTGGATACTGCTGGTTCTCAGCTAATAATATTATGAAATCATTTTCATATACATGCATAAATGCTTCCCTCATTTTTTAATTCAAGCAATAAGAATTTTTAAATTTCAACTATGAATAAATAATGCCAAATAACTTTCCAGATCTTGCCATTTCCCAATCAGTGCACTAATATCAAGTTCTTATCTAAAAGCATGTCTTAAAGGTTCTTCTCCCAACTTGTAGAATAGAATTATGTATTTCCCCCCACCTTATATTCAATTTACTTTATTGAGTATCTCGAAAAAGTCACAAAACTCCAACTCTTTGCCCAACGTGAATTTTTGTATCGTATAAGGTAGTGTGAGTCTGACACCTGCTGGCTATCTGTGAAGTTACACAATTGTCACAAATTGGAATTAAAATTTAAATTCAGTTTATAAAACTCACTGCTTCCCTGTGAAGCAAAAATCATCAGTGTTTTTTTCTTTCTGATAGGAATTTCAGGTTCTACTTTTCTTAATAAATCTGTATATAATTTTATATTTTTGTGCTCTTGAAACGTGGGTCGATATTTTAAACAGAAGTTTTCAGAAAGATTTAAATTTCAATATTATTTAAATTTTATTTAAAAACTATCATATGATAAAATTTTGAACTGAGTTAAGTTATAAATATCCTTATAACTTTTATTGTAAAATAATGTAACAACCTTACCAAATTGATTATTTTTAAAACATTAAGTAAAATGAAGATATATTGCCCCGCCATGCAAATACAAACTATATTCCCATTCAGGAGTTTAACCAGTTTCCACCAGTTTCTATATGCTATGTTCAGCTTACCAGAGTTGTAATCAGAATGACTTGCATATTAATATTTCGGTCTTTATACTTATCACTACCTATTTAAGATTTTTTTTTCACGTAATCATTAGCATCTTCATTTTTCATGGATGCTTTGAGTATATGCTGATTTACTTAATCATTCACTTTTTGTTAAAGTCCTCACTGTTTCCAATTTTACTTAAAGTTGTACTGAAACGAATATCTTCATTGAAACTTTTCTTTACTAAAATAAGTGAGATATTCTTACACATCAAAAACTGAAGGCCACTGCCCAAGATGAATATTCTTTTAGGCATTTAAAACTAACATTAAATCTATTCGAATTCTACAGCAAAATGAGGTATGACAGAGATCTATGTTGTGACTCCAAATGTTAGCAACAGGCAACTATTCATTGAGTCCTCATTCGTGTGAACCACTGACTTAGTACAAGAAGGAATGAGAGTTGTGTCAATTCTTACACTGGAAAATACCATTTGTAGAGATGAGATGTAGACAAACAAATGAAAATATGATTTCCAGAGGAATATTCAAGGAAGGCTTTATTAATAAAAATTAAATTTAAAATGGAGGTATGAATTCCATTCTTTTCTTCCACTTACTTAGTTTCTATGTCTTAATGAAAGTAAGACATACTTTTCCGACATAATTTATGTCAGATGTGTTCCATGCTGGCTCATGATCTGGCTCATTAATATGGGAAACCTATGAGGTGATATGGCACATTGAAGTGGTATTATCTGGGATTTACTAAACAAATTCCTACTAATTAAAAAAAATATATAGCACAATGTAGTGGAAAGAATACTGATAGGGCTGAGTTTCTGCTGATGTAATTTCTGGATTCATCTATTCTTTTTTTCTTAATGTTTATTTTTCAGAGAGAGAGAGAGATTCAGAAAGAGAAAGAGAGAGACAGAGAGAGAGAGAGAGAGAGAGAGCGAGCATGAGTGGGGGAGGGGCAGAGAGAGAGGAGACCGAATCCAAAGCAGCTCCAGGCTCTGCGCTGCCAGCACAGAACCCAACATGGGGCTCAAACTGACAAACCATGAGATTATGACCTGAGCCGAAGTCGGAGCTTAACTGACTGAGCCCCCAAGTGCTCCTGAATTCATCTACTCTTTGCAAGATCATATCCAAAAGCAGTTCAACCCACACATTGCATATCTCTGCCTCAGTTCATGATATATTAATAAAGCGCACACGCACGCACAGAGTGGCTTTCAAGATTGTTTAAGTAATAGAAGGAATTTTATAAAGACGTTCAACATACAAAGCAGCTAAAATTTCAGGGGCAGGAGCCTGTGAGAGCCTGACGGATTTTCTCAGCTCCTTCCTCCACTCTTGCTTCATCTCTCAGAAACTTGACCTTCTTAGAAGAGATATGTTAGAAAGGAAAAGGGAATCCCTGACATCTGAGAGCCAACCTGACACAAACAGGCCATGGCGCTTTTAGAAGCTATCCTGGTGCCCATGTTATCTTGTTGGACATAAAGAATCTCCCAGAACAACAAGGTCACTCTGCAACCAAGAAGGTGTGTGACAAATCAAGACCTCTTGATAATTTTGTCTAAGCAGAGAAGAAAACAAGGTCAGTGGGCAAACAACAGAATGTCCAATAGCTTCCTCCCTGGGCCAATATGACTATATTAAGTATATCACTTCTTTATAGTTCGGAACTCTACAGTAATATACTTTATCTGCTCCTTCTTTACCAAGTATGACTTTACCCTAGCTCTGTTCCGCCCTCCTTTTAGGTAAGGTTAATCAAGATGCACAATTGTATTGTCCCCACTTTCTTGCAGCACCTTATTTAGAATCCCTGCTTACTTGGATCCTTCCCAAATCGCCTAAAACTCATGCCTTGTACAGTGTATGTTCTTCCAGTGTGTTCAATTCCAAGTGTGTTACTGGTAGTCTTTGATGGTATGCAAGCAATTAATTCTTATATGTTAATCTTCTATCCTGCAAACTTGCTAAACTTGTTAAATTAATTTTTATTTGTTTGCTTTTGCCATTTGCATACAATTTTCTATATTGACTGTCATGTCCACAAATACAGTTTTACTTTTTTTCTTTTCAATCTGATCACCTTTTATTTCTTTGATTACACTGATGTTGAATAGGAGCGTTGAGAGTAGAAATCCTTGATGCTGATCTTAGAGGGAAAGTATTCGGTTTCTCACTATTATGTATGATGTTAGTTGTAGGTTTTAATGGTACCCTCTTAGTTTAAAGAGTATTTGAATTAGGAATAGTTATTGGGTTTTTTCTAATTCTTTTTCCTACATCTATTGAGATATTAATCCAGTTTTTAATTGTTACTAAGGTAAGTTATATTGATGGATTTTTGAGTGTTAAAACAAACCTTGCATTCTTGAGGTGAATTGTATTTGGTCATGATGTGTTTGTTATTTTTTTAACATATAGTTAAATTTGTTAAAATTTTGTTAAGAATTTTTGTCTGTATATTCGTGACAGATATTGGTCTATAGGGTTTTTTTTTCTGTGATATATTTTGTCTAGTTTGGGTATTAGGGTAATGCTGGCCTCATTAAATGAGTTGAGAAACATCTCCTTTTCTATTTCCTGTGTTTTTTTTCTTCCCGAAATATTTAATATTCTCATTGTGTTATTTCCTGTGAGAAATCTGCCAGCATTTTTATTTTTATTTTTTCCTATGTAATTTTTTCTCCAATATACCCCAGAGAAGCGAAGAACTTCTAAGATTTTTCTCTTTATCAGTGATTTTTATTAATTTTGTTCTGTGACCTGTTGGCTCTCATGTCTGTCTGCTCCTTCTTGCTCACTATCACATAGCCACACTGGTTTATTGGCTGTTCTTGAATATTCCAAATATACTTCCACCTCAGAACCTTGTACTGTTTTCTATGCCTCAAAAGATCTCTATACTGCTCTTCAACTCCTTCAAGTTCTTGCTCAAATAGAACTCTTTGAGTGATGCCTCCTGTGATCATGCCATATAAAATCTCCTACACTTCCATACCACACTTCTTATCACCGATGTAATTCCATAACACAATTAATACATTTTTATTCTGTCCTCCCAACTGAACTGGAAGCCATAGGAAAGCCGGAAAAGTCTGTTTTGTTCTGTGTTGTATACCTAGTACCTAGAATAACACCTGAAATGGTGTGTTGTCAGAAAATGTTTATGAGGAGAATTAATTATTGAACAAATGAAGACAAAATTAACAGCTTAACTTGAAAATAATATTTAATGGGTGCCTGGGTGGCTCAGTCGGTTAAGCCTCTGACTTCATCTCAGGTCATGATCTCACAGTTCATGAGTTCAAGCCCCGAATGGGGCTCTGTGCTGACAGTGCGGAGCCTGGAGCTAGCTTCTGGTTCTGTGCCTCTCTCACTCTCTGCCCCTACCCTGCTCATGCTCTGTCTCTCTCTCTCTCTCTCTCTCTCTCTCTCTCTCAAATATAAACAAACATTTAAAAAATTTTTTAAGAAGATAATATTTAAAATAAGTGTTGATTTGGATTGGGATTTATTTTATTCTACAAGAGCCTTAATTTTATCTGTCTTCCTGGCAATTAATAAACCCTTAATAAATATTTATGGAATGAATGAATGGTAAATTCTTTATTATATACTTAAAGGAAGACCACATGTTAATGTGATAATTTAGTTGACAAATTTAGCAGAATCCAAATTCACTGGTAATTTAATTTCTAGGGCATTTGCCATTAATAATTTTTTATTCATTATTAATAATTTTGACTGAAATGTTCTTTTGTCATTTTAAAACTATTTTTAAAAATTCTTTTAAAGTTTATTTTGAGAGAGAGCACGAGTGGGGGGGCAGAGAGAGAGAGGGAGAGAACAATCACCCTATTTTAAAAATATTATAGGGGTGCCTGGGTGGCTCAGTCGGTTAAGTGTCCGACTTCAACTCAGGTCATGATCTCTTGGTTTGTGAGTTCGAGCCCCGCGTCGGTCTCTGTGCTGACAGCTCGGAGCCTGGAGCCTGCTTCGGATTCTGTGTCTCCCTTCCTCCCTGCCACTCCCTCACTCATTCTCTGTCTCTCTCTATCTCAAAAATAAATAAGAAACATTAAAAAATTTAAAAAAATAAAAAATATTATAATTGGTGTAGTACAATCAAAAAATTATGGGGCACCTGGGTGGCTCTGCAGGTTGAGCGTCTGACTCTTGGTTCCAGCTCAGGGCATGATATCACGGGTCACGAGTTGGAACCCCACATAGGGCTGTGCACTGGCAGCACGAAGCCTGCTTGGAATTCTCTCGCTCTCCCTCTGCTCCTCTCCCCCTCTCACGTGCTCTCTCTCTGAAAATAAATAAATAAACTTAAAAAAAAAAATTATATTACAATCAGAAGACCTAAATTCAGGACCTAGGTTTGCCACTTTCTAGATCTGTGACCAAGGAAAATCTCTTCAATTTTCTGTCAGCTTTCTTATTCATTTTTTTTTTTCAATTTTCTTATTCTTAAATGAGGACAGTAACTGTAAGTCCTCCAAGTCCTTTCCAAGTCTAATGTTCTGGGAATCTGTTGCAACAAATCACCTGTCCAAATGCAGAGTTGTAAAAGATGATGTTTTACAGCTAGGCAAGGTAACTGCCATAATAATAAATATCCATAATGATAACTTCAAGGCATTTTAACATCCTAAATTTCCTCCGGAGTCATCTTAAATGTATGTTAACTTTTAATTCATCCTTCCCAAGGAATTAAAATACACATGCGTGTATACACACACGTATACTTGGGAAGTTGTAGGGAAGAGACTGTAGAAACTTTTTCTTCCTTGTCCCAGAGGTGTATATTTGCTAATCCTGTTATAACCTTGGTGGCCTTTTGGAAAACAGGCTTTTTTTACAACTATATAACATACTATCCTAACAACGGTATTTTTATAACTTAGTTATCCTTACGTCTTACAATTACTACTTAGGTCTACAAAATATACAATTGGGGAGATTTTCTTGTCATCTGAAATACCTACTGTTGATCGCCTCACGAATACCTTCCTTCTCCTGGGCTCTGTCTTGTCATTGTCTCCAGTGTTTGCTAATTGATTTACACCCTTGCTATAGGAAGGCTCTTAGGCTACACAGGGCCTTGACAGGAAGAAAACAGTTCTCTAGACAAGGAACCAAGGAAAGGATTCCCTGCATCCTGCAGACACCATAAAAATTTTCAAATTTCCATGTAGGTAATCATACTTACGGTTTCCAACTTTTTATTTTGCCAAGGACGATTCATTTAAAGCAACTACCTTTTCTAAATATTATTTTATAAAATAAAAGATACTGCAACTGCAAAATATAAGAAAGACTAATTTTTTAAACAACTCATTCTATTGACTTTTTTTCTCATTTTTTTTTTCAAGAAATTGCTAAGTGATCATAGGATGCTCACAGTTGTCTGGGAGTCTGTGCTCTATGACACTCCCCGGGTCTTTCAAACTAACACCCCACAGAAGTGTGAATCATTTCAAGCTCATCACGCGTGGGTGATACTTGAATTTCCCACAGACTGACGGAGAAAATCACCAAAAGGACAGAATCCAAAGTGGCCACTTTAGAACTCAGGATACATGAGAAGAAAATGTCTCTGGAAGAAAATCTAGGTAGCATTCTGTCATTCTGTAAGTTTATCCTCCAGATATCTCATCTCGTTGACTGCAACAGCACCAATTCCATAAATACATGGCCTTAATAGACAATGACTCTATCTTCTCTCTTTCCTTTTCTCCTTCCTCCACTGATGCTTCTGTGTCCCCCCTTCATTTCTATATTCTTCAATGAGAACATGGAAGAGGAGAGATAGAGGAAGAGAAAGAGGATGGTGACTTCAGAATGTAGTTACCAAAGGAAGACATAGCACACGTGGCTGTTATCGACATTCTCACTCACCATTATTGAGCTGTACTCTATGTTGATTCTTCCTCAGGCATAGAGGGATGAATGAATACATGCATGTCTGAATACATGCATGTCTGAATACGTGAATGAATGAATACGTGAACAAGTTAAATTTACCATTCCATTTAGATTCAATATAGCGTACAGGAATAAATGATTGATTTGGAGGAAAGAGTGGGGGGGTTAGTTATAATAAAGAGGTAGAGGGGGGTATGGTTTTCAAAATGGGAAAATCAGTATTGGATAGATAGACTGGTTTAGAAAGAAGAGAGAAGAAAACATTACAGGGACAATTAGGTAGTAAAAGATCATTGTTTGGGGGGGATTCTATCACTCTCTGATATAGGTTTTAAAAAAGAACAAATTTAGGCTCCACATTCATTCACCTGGGCAACTCATTAAGATGGAAATTCTGAATCTGAAGGTAGAGAACAGGAACCAAGGCTCTATATGTCTGAGATGACCTGTGCTGGTCCATGAACCACAGTATGCAGAGAAAAGTCTTAGAACACAGCAGGCACTAATCAATGGTCAGGGGAGTTCTCTCATTTGAGTGGGATGACAGTAGATCTCACATCTGCAGCCTCCAGAAGCTTCTCATCCTGAGTGATGCAGAGCTCAAACACTGCAGACATGGCATTGATATCTAACTCTTGTAGGATTTTTGTCCCCATCTTCACTTTTATTATATTGAACTATGTTTTTTTTTTCCTCCCACCACCCTAACTCCTTTAATTGCTCATCATACACATATCTTTGGCCTCCTAAAAGTAGATATTCTACAAAGTTCAGTTTGGGGATCCTTTATAAACAGATCCCATTTATGACTTTAATTAAAACTGCCACACATTTGATTTTCAGATGTGTGTGTGTGTGTGTGTGTGTGTGTGTAAAGAGAACACTCAGAGTGATTTAAGCAAAAAGGAGATCTACTATTTTGTAAAAAGGAGCAATGATATCTTCAAGCAAGGCTTGATCAAGCTCAAGTCTAACATATTTCTTTGCTTCTGCCTGTCTTTTGAGGTGCTGTCTTGATCCTCAGACTTGACCTAGTTATCTCTGGAATATCCAGTTTCTTCCTTTGTGTTAGGAAAATGATTATCAAAGTTTGCAGCCTCATTTCCTATGAAAGAAAGAGGTATTTCCCATTCCCCAGAGTCCCACTAAACATCTTTTCACATCTCACTGACTCTAATTTGCCCAACACTGTACTAATCATTGAGGTGGTACAAATTTAGCTTAAAGAATTTGGGTGAAGTTAATAATACTACCCAAACCCCATAGGTGAAAATGGGAAAGAGTACTTTGGGCAGCAGAAAGGAGGAAAGAGCATCAAGGAGCAAATGGACAAAGGTCCCCTGCAATCAGTTCTAGATCCCTATCTCAAACAGTTTTACCATATTGCCTAACATTGCCCACAACTCTAGGTAAGATATTCTTCAAAAAACACCTCTTATCTCAAATTTCTTCTTCTTGCCATTCACTCTAAAAATTCACACCCTACCCATCTTTTGGATCTTACCTCACAATTGACCTTTGACCTTTTTGAAGCACATTGTCTCCCCCACCCAGCAATATTCTTTTAGTTTATATTATTCTTCAATTATTTTATATGTCTCTTTCTATCCAACTAGGTTATAAGTACATTAGAAGATCAAGATATTTTTCCATTGTTTATATCCTTCTTCAATACCAAGTAGATTATCAGGCACATAGTCTGCACACAATAAACAATTGCAGAATAAACCCTTTTATAATGAAACAGGCAGCACATTGAGGCAAAACAACACTGAAGTGAGAAATACAGCTTTAGTTTCAGCTCTATCTTATACCCGTGGCCAATTTTGCATAAAGTATTTAACTGAGAAGCCTCACTATGACATCTACAAAACAGGCAGCTGTCTATATGCTGTGCCTATCTCATCGATTGAAATGAAGTTATTTAAAAAGAAAAGGACGCTTACAAAGAAATTCAGAGGAGAATCTGGCAAAGAATTCTGACCTTTTAGGGAACACTTCCAGGAGGACAATGTAGCTGAGCTTGTAAATGTGAATATCCTTCAAATAAGGAGCAGGAGAAAAGAAAGTACACCTGCTGGGGGAAGGAGAGCAGGGCAGAAGTTTAGGAATGAACATAGCCTTTTCCCTGAATCCTAGAAAACCACCCTAACCAACACTCATCCTTTTCGAGTGAAATTGAAAAAAAGAAGCCTTTTGCAATTACTCTTTTGACAGTGGGGAATCCGGAATTTTCCAGCATTTTCAGCTAATCCCTAACTCTGGCTCTGTGAAATATCAGGAGTTCCTTTAGGGAAATAAAAGCAGCTATTGCCAGTCAAACCACTTATACCACAAAAATCACAGAATCCCAGAAAGGGAAGGAACAGTAAGAAGGTATCTGGTTCCTTTAAGAGATACGTCAAGTTTCTGAATCAGACAAGAAGCCAACTTTTCAAAGGCTACAAGGAGCTTTTAAAACAGTCTCCTTTTGATGTAAATTCTTATTGTGTGTCTATATGCAGCCTCATACACATATAAATGCATTTAGTTGGCCCTGAATCCCCAAAGCCTTAACTTTGGAAGGGACTAATAGTCTCTCAAACCTAAGACTACAGAAGAGCTAACCAGAGAGAGGTTCTTTGTGAAAACAACTGTAATCTTAACTGGACACCTGATTCTTTTCTTTGCGGTAACATCACATTGTTAGCTCGTGCTTAATGTAAACGTGATATCCCTGAGAGAAATCTAAAATACCCAGCAAGATTATTACCTAACAATAAGGACAAACAGCAAAGCAGATGGAGGTCATTTGGATATGTTTCAAATCCCTAGCCATTTGAATCCAGCAAACAAATGTAAGCAACTGTCAAAATAACATCTACAGGATACCAGTATCTTTTCTCTGATATCCTTTCCATCTAATTTTAGCAAGGGAATTCTTTGGAGTTATTTCTGATGAGTTTAGTAATCACACAATGGTAACTTTGTTTGGTAATCAGCTTAAGTCTTTCTTTAATGCAACTCAGTTCAGTTTCTTAAACCCCATGATACATTTTTATAAATTTTGACCTCACAAATATCCTATAAAGGATAAATAATAGCTTTACAAATAATAAAATATAAATATATGCTTATTTCTTAGTTTTAGTTTTTCACTTCATTATCTGTGTGCTTCATTTCATAAACGGAAGAGCAACTGTAACAGAGTACAATATTTCCTCAATATCTACCTTTAAATATGAGACATTTAAAAGTAGTTTTCAAATAAACGGACTTTTATTGCTAATAGGACTATAGAGAAAGAACACTCCATTCATTGTTGAGTATATATAACAATTTAACTTTTACAGAAGACATTTTAATTATATTTTAAATTTTTAACCTAGAAATCCCATGGCCAGAATTTTACTTATAGATAGATAGGTATAGAAATTGTATCAAAATATAGGTACAAAGATTTCATTTCAGCATTTTTGTGAGTGCAAAAATAAATTAACAGCAACAACAAAACAGCAAATACAAAGGCAACTATCTCATCTGCAGGGGACTGGTTAAATAAGTTTCAGGATACCTACCAAGAAAAATGGCTACCGTAGAAAAGAAAAGTGAATACCAGTCGTTCACACTCTTTAAAGTACATGTTCAGTGTAAAATTCAAGATGCAAAACACTATATATCATGTGATTTCTTTCCTGGAAAGCAACAACAAAAAGAATATGCAAATAGACATACCTGAATGTTCTTTTATTCTTCTTTTTGAGAAACTGGAAAATTTTGGGGAAAAAAAATCAGTCATTATCTTTGAGAAGTGGAATGAAACAAAATGGACGAAGGAGGTTTTTATTTATTTTTATGTTTTTACACAATTTTTAAAATCAATTTATTTACTTTGAGAGAGAGAGAGAGGAAGCATGAGTTCGGGAAGGGGCAGATAGGGAGAGAGAGAGAATTCCAAGCAGGCTCCAGGCCATCAGCACAGAGCCCAATGGGAGACTCGAACCCAGGAACTGTGAGATCATGATCCAAGCTGAAATCTAGAGTCAGATGCTTAACTGACTTAGCCACCCAGGTGCTTTGAGGAGGTTTTTATTTTTAGTCCTGTAACTTTCCATACTGCTGAGTTTTCTATTCTTACATATGTGCAGTTTTTACTATTGTTTTAAATTGTTTTTAATTTTATTTGTATCTATGCAGTGAGGTTAGAGGCTATAATTCTTTTCCTTTTTCAACTACTATGTGCTTGAAAAAAAAGTCACAAGTCATACATACATGTTTTATTTTCCATACGCAATGAAAATAGGAAGTCTGGCTACTTAGGGCTTTAATATGAATATGAGGACTTTCCAGGACAGGAAGAGGGTATGCAACATGTCTCAAAAAGTATTTCACTGCAGAACTTTTTAAAAAATAATATCCACAGACTTCAATATTCCATGCAGGAAATGTTAAAAAAAAAACTGACTTCACCGATCAATAAAATATCCATTGAATGGGTTCCTTCTTACTGTTAATGAAAGAGATTATACAATGCAGTTGACTTAAGTCCTATGAGTATTTTTACCTTGATGCATATTTTTTAAGTTTATTTATTTATTTTTTGTAATCTCAACACCCAATATGAGGCTCTAACTCACAATCCCAAGATCAAGGGTCTCATGCTCTTCTGACTGAGCCAGCCAGGCACCCCTTGGTGCATATTTTATAACAATTAAATTTATACTTTTGTAGAGCAGGCGTCACCTTTTTCTGTAAAGAGTGTAGGGATCAAGGGCAGGCTACGCCAAGATAGGCCACTTTGGCCTGAACATTATTTTGAGTTAATACTAATCAAAATTCAGCAAATGCAAGAAAAGCTCTCTTCCAGGTCCTCAATTGCC
The DNA here is from genome assembly GCF_018350175.1 of Felis catus. Classification (NCBI taxonomy): domain Eukaryota; kingdom Metazoa; phylum Chordata; class Mammalia; order Carnivora; family Felidae; genus Felis; species Felis catus. Next base: position 202,112,731 of record NC_058368.1, on the reverse strand, counting down.
TAAATTGACACTGGAAGGAAGAGCCTGTACCAGGAAGAGAGCTGTTAACAAAGACTCCCCTTTACCTACGAGATTTATCTGCATAATAGGGCAATCTTTGTGTGTTTGTTTGCTTGTTTCAAAACATTTTCTTTCACCTTCTTGCTAATGGCCTTCCTCCCCTTTATATCCTCGGACCTTACTCCTCTCCTTAGCTCATATAAGCTTCATGTTGCCTCACTTTTTTTGGAATTTCACTTCTGTGTGGATGCCCTGTGTATACGTTGTTAAATTTGATCTTCTTTTGTTAATCTGTCTAACATCGATTTGATTCTAAGTCCAACTAGAAGGACTTTGAAGAAGAGGGGAAAATCTTTCTCCCTGACTTTTGGCAGATTTGGGAGGATACTTTCACTTGCTGGACACTGCTGGCCGCAGACTCTGCTACAGCTGAGAGATCCTTGGGACACCTGACAAGCAGCCAGCAGAAGTTGAGATTTCTTGTCAGACTCCCAGAATCTCCATGGAGTCCTCTGGAGCAAGAGTGGTGACAGTCCTCTTTCTCTCTTTCTAGATTTAGATTAGCAGGAGAAAATATTTGTAGAACTAGTTCCTTGGGCCTAGCAACTCTTTGGTTAAATTTGGTAGAGTACTCTTTTGGATACTGACCCATTTCCTCCCAGAGATGGTCTTTGTTTTATTGTCTTTTTTGTTTGAGGTGCACATAAGGTAAAACTGTTGCTAAGGGATACCTCAGAAGTCAAAGTCACAAAACTGGTGGGCACAGGTCAAGCACTTAAAAGCTGTTACAGTGCTTCCCACCTCAAAAAGACTCCTGTGATAGGATAAATTGGTCAAAGAACAAATTGGATTGACACGCAGTCACCTGCCAACCTCAAGAAAATTCCATGCAATGAGGTACAGTCTAAACCAACATATGGTCTCTAACCCCACAACGGATCCCTCTTAGGTATTAGTGTAGCTCCAAGAGACTCAGGGCTTAGCCAAGTTTGTTGATGTGCATATATTTCCCTGCTGTCTTGTTCTGTATCCTAAGAGCTTGGCTTTGTGACCAGTGAGAACATTCTTTTTGGTTTTTCTTCTCCATTTGGAGATGTACCTACCAAGGCTCACCTTGATGACCAAATAGACTAGGGATCCCACTCTAACTTGCTTCCTCTCTCTCTCCCTCTCTGTCTGTCTCTGACTGTGCCAGCTGTCAGGGGTGTTTGTCATGAGAGGTTCCAGCCCATTGGAACCTTTGTTGTCTCAACCTTTGTTGCTTACTAGTGCTGAAAAGTCCCATACCAGTATCACTTTCTTGGTGTCACACATTAGTGGGTCTGTGACTAGAGGCATCTCATAATTTTGTGGGAGACCAGAGACATTATTTTCACCACACACCATCCTTACTGCCTGTGCAGCAAAGGTCCTTCCTTTCTTAGACTAGTTTTGGGAGTAAACTTTTGGATCAAGGGGCTGTATTACCTTTGCCTTCTCTGGAGGCATCTTGCATCTTTGGCTAAGCCATTAAGGCTTAGTTGTTTGAGTCACTATTAGCTCCTAGTTGTCATTGGCCAGATGAAGATCCTTTAATCTGGCTACCTGTGAAAGAACAATAATCTTTATAGAAAGCTCTCATTTGTCTTATTGATAATAATGGCTAACCTTAGGGATTCCCTTGACAAAAATGAAACCAAAGAAATTAGACTTAAGATTTAAAAATAAACCTCCACCTCCAATGTAAATTTTTCTTAAAATCTGGCCTCATCTACCTATTTTAATTTACCTTTCTTATAAGATATCCAGGGAGCACTCAAGCCTAATCTCGAAGTTCGTGTTACTCATGTAGTAAATACTAAAGCCAGGAAATACATCTAACAAAAGCACCTGAGAATGGCTGTAAGGCTTGCTTTGATCCTACCTTCCAGGGATTGATAATCCAGCCCTGCCAGCCTCAGGCATTCCTATGCAATGCCCCTTACAGGTGTATTCTGGATCCCCACTGCAAAAGAATTCCTGTCTCCTCCATAGCAAAAAGTTTTAAATGATAAAGCCCTGTACTTCCACATTGAAAAGTTCCTACCAAATTTAGAGATTAAAAAGATTAATGGCAAACCCCCTTTACAGGAAAACAAGACCAAAAATTTCTCCTGGGCTCTCCTACAAATGATCTGTGAAAGGCCAGTGTTCTTCAGGGCCAATAGAAGCCAAGGTTGAATTACATACCCGGAAAGAAGGCTTTTGTTAAAATGCTTTATACAGGTTTTACAAAGATGAAAATCTTTTGATTCCAATTTTAGTTAAAAATCTCCCAATATAAAAGAAGCAAATTCTGTTTAAAAGGCAGTCCAATTGCTTGAGATTCAAGTTGTAATCTAGTTCTCTGCAGAATTATAAACAACTTTTTGTCCTTCAAATCTTTACAGAACCAGAAATGCAACTCTAGAAACAAGTCAGAGCTCACCACTCTTCACCAATCCCCAAACCTCACCTATTCCAAAATGTTTGTAGATATTATGAAAGATCAAGACTTTGAAACAAGTGTCCTGTACTTAAGAAAAAAAAGGTAAGTTTTAAACCACAATTACCCTAACACTTTGTAAACAAACAACAAATTCATTCTTTCTGTCCCTTCAAATTATAAGCCACATGTCTTTAAAACATAAACACAGCACACAATTGCCTGAAATTGAGGAAATAAAAGGGAAAAGGACTTTAAATTTTTTTTTAATGTTTATTTTTGAGAGAAGGAGCATGAGTTGGGGGGGGGGGGAGAGAGAGAGAGAGAGAGAGAGAGAGAGAGAGAGAGAGAGAGAGAGAGAGACAGAACCTGAAACAGGCTCCAGGATCTGAGCTGTCAGCACAGAGCCAGATGTGGGGCTTGAACTCCTCAACACGGAGATCGTGACCTGCGCTGAGGTCAGACACTCAACCGACTGAGCCACCCATGCCCCGAGTTTTTTTGTTTTTTGTTTTAATACAAACTGCTAAAATGGCTTTTGTGTCCGGACTCTTGCACCTCTCATAACAGATAGCCACCAAATCTCTACCTTGGAGAAAACATTAATACTTCCTCTGTCTTTATGATGTAAAATTTCTACCCCCACCTTTCTAGGACTTAAGAGCCATTCTTTGAAATACAAAAAATTATGGAGGACTTTCAGGAAAGTTTTTCACAAAAAGAAAAAAAAAAGAATGTATTTGGGAATTGGGCCTTTAATGTCCTTTCCACAAATAGAATAAAAGCCAGAAGACTTTGCATTTTGTCTGTGTGTGTTTCCATGAATTTTGTCTGTGTATGTATTCATATATGCTATAAACATAAGACATTTTTTCCACCTCTGGATGGTATTGCTAAAATTAATTTGCAAAAGAGCTCTTTTTAGGTGGTTCTAAAGCAGGCACTTGTAAAAATTGGGCATTCCAAAATCCTGAAAGATAGAAACAAATCAAAATGCTTTTTTTTCATGTTTACGTAACCTGGGAAAATATTCAGTACTAAAGTGAATTTAAGGTTGTTGGTTTAATTAAAATAAAATTGCCTTCTGTTTATGCGTTAGTTGGAAGACTTTTATCTGTGTTTAATGAAGGTCGAATAGGTTCGTGTTGTCTCTGTTGCTTATTTGTCAAAAAGAAAAATTAAAATAATGGTTAACTTTGTCCAGTGCCCATGATGTTTGTGGGTAATCTAAACATTATTGTTAAGAATAAGTAGGTTAAATACATGTAAATAAGATTGAAAGGTTTATATGTAAACTACTGGGTGGCCTCCAAAATGTTTGGTAACCTGAAAGTTCAGAGTTTTGCTGAGTTAGATGAAAAGTTGAATTTGTGGGGCGCCTGGGTGGCGCAGTCGGTTAAGCGTCCGACTTCAGCCAGGTCACGATCTCGCGGTCCGGGAGTTCGAGCCCCACGTCAGGCTCTGGGCTAATGGCTCAGAGCCTGGAGCCTGTTTCCGATTCTGTGTCTCCCTCTCTCTCTGCCCCTCCCCCGTTCATGCTCTGTCTCTCTCTGTCCCAAAAATAAATAAATAAATAAAAAAAAAAAAAAGAAAAGTTGAATTTGTTGCATGTCTAGCTTGTCCAAATAAGATAAAATAATGAAAGGTTAAGCACTAAATTTAGATTTGTCTACTTTTGTCTTATGTCAATAAACTAAAGATACTTATGAGTCTGTTAGTAAACTTGATTTATGCTTTAATAAAATTGCACATTAAAAACACACATTTCTAGGGGCGCCTGAGTGGCTCAGTCAGTTAAGCGGTCCAACTTAGCTCAGGTCATGATCTTGCAGCTCGCGGGTTCGAGCCCTGCATCAGGCCCTGTGCTGACAGCTCAGAGCCTGGAACCAGCTTCAGATTCTCTGTCTCTGTCTCTGTCTCTGTCTCTCTCTGCTCCTCCCTCAATCGTGCTCTGTCTCGCAAAAATAAACATGAAATTCTTTTTAATAAAATAAAAAAACCACATTTCTAGAAATTATAAAATGTATTCATAAATTTGCTAATCTAAAAAATACTGGTATAGCAAACTGTTCACAATTCCTTACTACTTAGTTTCCACTAGAAACTAAGGTTTCTAAGAATTAAGAATTCTTCTTTTTAATGTTTTTTTTTTTTAAGAGAGAGAGAGAGAGAGAGAGTGAATGGGGGAACGGCAGAGAGAGAGGGGGACAGAGGATCTAAAGCAGGCTCTGCCCTGACAGCACAGAGCCCCATGCGATGTGCTAACTCACAAACCGTGAGATCATGACCTGAGCCAAAGTCAGATGCTTAACTGGCTGAGCCACCTAGGTGCCCTGGAGTTAAGAATTCGAAAAAATGTAATTAAGACTCCTAGAAATATGAGAAACAATGCTGTAAGCAGAAAAAGTAAGAGTTGAAATTTTAGGGGAAAAAAAACAGTGAGGAATGGAAAGACATTTTTCTTAAGGGAAAAGAAAGTAATTTTGTCCTATGACTGGTTATTTAAAGAAGAAAAACCTTGTTAAAAGTAAAGTTATAGAAGGTTTATGGAGATGGAATGGTGTAGAAGGGAATTTTGTGTATGCAATGCTGGCTAAGATTGGAATAAATGTAAGTAAATGAGTTTTAATATAAAAATTCAAATAACCAAGTTCTTTGTTAAAAAAAAAAAAGTTGTCTTAGACAATTGATCTACTCTTAATAAGATATTGTAAATGTTTTTATCTTTCAAGTTTCTGCCTAGAAAACAAGGATTAAAAAGGTAAATTTTTCTCACATCTGTGTAACCTTATGTATTTGTTTTTGATATCTTTTATTGTCACTTAGGTTAAATGGATAATTAAATATTATTTCATAATAATCTATGATCCTATTTAATCAAATGTTCAAATCTTTTGATATTTTCTGACGTACTTCCCAAAGTCAAATTCTAAAATGAAATCTTCTGACCACAATCTAACTGAGATGTTCCAGAGAGCTGGAACATTTCAAAGATTTTGTAAGAAATTAGACTAATTAGACTTATTTGGTGTGTTAAATTACACGGAAAACATTGTCAAATAAGCAATACTATTTGTTAGATTATATTTGTGTAGCTTGTAATTAAAATAAGTGTTCTAAAAATTGTATAAAACCCTATTTATGATATTGAGGCATGTTATTACCTTGTGGTGTGTGTCACAGAAATAACAAAAGGTCCATTGCATCATAATGAACTCTAATCAGATTTTTAACCATGGCCATTTTTAAGTTTCTGTTTTACACTGATGCTATTGCAAATGTGTTTCCTCTTCAGTGACTCATAAAAAGAACTCTTGAGTATAAGTTTCTGATTAACATTAAGATCACAAATTAGAATTTCCAAAACTAGTGGAAGAACTGGATTCTAACAAAACAAAAATTAACATGGACTGAATGAACTGAGGAAGATAATCATAATTTCTATGGCTTTCTGTTTAAAACTCAGCCACTTTTTAAAATGTTTTGTTTTTCCAGATCTAAGGAAATCTTTTCCTAAGCTAACTGACCCATAGCAATTTGATAAATTATACCATTATAAGTAGAATTGAAAATTTTCCCTCTCCTCCCTACTGAACCCTCCAGAATTCAAAAACCCAGTGAGTATTCTTATATTTTTATGGCAATATATTTATTTGCATAAGTTCAATAAGAATCTGTTTTACTTGTTTTTCTTTTTTTTTTTTTATGCTTATTTTTGAGAGACAGCACACGAGCAGAGGAGGGGCGGGGGGTGGGGGGCAGAGGATCCGAAACAGGCTCTGTGCTGACAGCAGTAAGCCTGATGTGGGGCTTGAACTCACAAACCATGAGATCATGACCTAAGCCGAAGTCTGAAGTTCAACCCACCCAGCCACCCAGCTGCCCCCAGAATCTGTCTTTCTTGTAAGAGGACACCATTGGAAACTTTAGTTATATTATCAAGACTTCGACTGGAATGTCATATTTGAGACATGCATAAACTCAGATATGACCAGACAGATTTAAGGAACTAAGGCTGACTTTAGGGAGCCAATAGGGCCCCTTGGAGATGTTGGCCAGATACCTTGTCTATAGAGTTTCCAGCAGCCTCATTGCCAGGTGAACTGGAGAGAGCCTGGAACCTGAGGCCTCAACCCAATCGCTCCCAAAGATGTCACTGAAGGCTCTTGGTCTCTTCAGGAGAAAGAATTCGAGGACAGACACAACACAGTGGAGAAGCAGAACAAGCAGGAAAGTTTACTAAAGCAAAAGTACACTGTGGAGATATAAGAGCAGGCAAGTTCAAGCCCAAGAGATTGCATACACCAGAATTTGAGTTTCTCTTTTATTGACAGTGGTTAACAAGGGGGTGAAATATTCATTACTTGGGGCAGGGATTTCTTGGAAGCAGGGTTTCACACTTTTTCTTCCTTATTTGGTCAAGTGTTTCCTGTCATGGCACCTGCCATCTTGGGCCTGTCTGGGTTGATCTGGCTTCTGTTGGCTTTGTTGTGGAGTGTGCTAAAACACGCTTTGGACAGGCCTCTGACTTGCCCCATAGCAGCCATGGCTTTCTTTTTGCTGGCCTTCAGGCCTCCTGTTAGAACCTAACTAGATTCCTCATATGTACACTATTAAATCTGATTTTCTCCTGTTAATCTTCTTATGTCAATTTGATTCTAAGTCTAGCTAGAAGGACCTTGAAGGGGAGAAGGTCTTCCTCCCTGACAAGAGCCTGAAAGTAAATACTTTAGGTTTTGTGAGCTGTATGGTATCTGTAGCAAGTACTCACTCTGAAGATCCAGAGGGAAGCAGCTTCTGAATTCGATGGCTGTCTGAATTTGGCCTATAGGCCACAGACTGAAAATCCCTGGTTAACATTATTTTTCATGTACATCATTTAAACTAAGAACCAAATAGTTCTATAAAGGATGTGGTATGCTGAGTTTGGGGATCATCCACTCTGTAAAAGGCTAGACAACTCTATTTGGCTATGGGTGATTCCCATGGATCGGTGACAGCTCAGGACTGAGCGAGGCAGCATTGCTAGCAGCCAAGAGAAATATTCTTCAGTCCTAAAATAGGAATTGGGGACATAACACAGTATTCGCTATGACCCTCTCTTCAACACAGATATCTGAATCAGATTACTATCAGTATATTTACTTATTTGCTTAATGCTAGAATACACCAGAAATACTTTCAAATTTGCCAACCCATCCCACTAGGGATTTGGAGAAGAAAGCTAGGAACTAGATTTCGATATTGGTTAGCAGTCTTTTTCATCCTAATGGACATATTTAAAATACTGTGTTCAAAGGTTACTAGTATTCCTTCTTTTCTCGTCTTGTTAGCATGCTTATGGTATTCATTTGAGACTTGTTGCTGTTTGTACTTTTTTAAGATTTTTTTTCTTTAATCTCTGTTGATTTTATTCATTCATTCATTCATTCATTCATTCATTTTAGATTGGAAAACATTAACATGGTTCCAAAAGTCAAGGCTATATAAAATACATACCCAGAGAACTATCATTCCTCTCCCCACCCCTTTCTTCTATTCCTACACCCTCAGTTCTCCCATCCTGATCCCACCCATTCTCTGTAAATAACCCATCCCACTAGTTTTTGGTATTTCTTCTGGTGTTCCTCTTTATAATGTTAAACACATATATTTAGATTTTCTTATTTCTCCATATTCTTATATAAAAGTAGAATACTACTATTAACCTTTTTTTTCTTCACTTTTTTAACTTTATGTGTTTTGGAAATCCCTCCATTTCAATTCCTAGGAAGCTTGTTCATTCTTGTATAGAGCTTCCTGGTTCCCCAATGTGTGGGAATACTATAGTTTATTCAACTAGTCACTTATGTTGGAATATTTTAGATTGTTCCAATGTTTTGCAGTTGTAAACAATGTATCAATTCAAATTTAAGCATATACATTTTTGTGTTTTTTGGAACTTTATCTTCAGAGTTAATTCCTAGAAGTAGGATTACTAGGTGTTTTATGTTAATAGATTCTCTTTTTTAAAAAATATTGAGCCTACCTTGAATTCCTGAAACAAATCCCATTTGTATATAATATATGATTTTATTAATGTGGTGTTAAATTCTGATCATCAATGCTTTATTTAGTATTTTTACAATAATATTCATAAGTGACACTAATCTGTGATTTCTTCTTATTGTACTCACTTCATCAGATTTAGGTGCCATTGTTATACTTCTGCCTAAAACAAGAATTAAAAAATTGTCTTTTATTTTATCTTGGAAATAATTCATGTAGATTTGGGACCGTCTTGTTTTTGAAGGTTTTGTAGAAGTTTCTGTGAAAATATCTGATATTAGTGCTTTTTTGTCAGTATTTCCTAGATAATTTTCTCTATTTCTTCTACAAAACTTTCTGTATCTTCTAGAAACAATATACATTTAATCTAGGTTTTCATATTTATTTGTTGGAAATGTCAGCAGTTTCATATGTTTTAAAGTTATTCTCTTTAAATATTTATTTTATCCCTTGTCAACTATTACATGAATATTGGTGTTTTCCTTAATTTTTCTAAAGAAGTCTGTTAGTGGTTTATTTTATTTTTTAAGATATGATTTTGAGTTATTAATTAAATATAATGTTTTCAATTTCCTACTTCATTTAATTTCTATTTTTATATTCATCATTTCTGTGTATGTGTGTATGTATATTGCTTTATTTGTTCTTCTTTTTCCAGGTTTTGAGTTGGGGATTACATTATTTTTCATCTTTCATTTTTATTAATTCAAATGTTTAAGGTTATAGATTTCCCACTAATGTGCTTTAAATGCACTTCAGGGGCACCTGGGTGGCTCAGTCAGTTAAGCATCCGACTTCAGCTCATGTGATCCTGCAATTCATGAGTCGGAGCCCCGCATCAGGCTCTGCACTAAGAAAGCAGAATGTTAAGAAATAACATGGAGATCCAGGATATCCTTCGTTTAGCTTCCCACAATGGTAATAATTTTCAGAACTGTGAGCCTTCTTCAGATTTCACCAGTTTTCCTGTATTTGTATGTGTGTATTTACTTCTTAACAATTTTATCACATATATAGATTTGTGTAACCCTCACCACAATCCATATACAGAACAGTTCCTTCACAAAAGATCCCAAAGTGGGTGCCTGGGTGGCTCAGTTGGTTAAGCATCTGACTTCGGCTCAGGTCATGATCTCAACGTTCATGAGTTTGAGACCCACATTGGGGCCTGGGCTGATGGCTCAGAGCCTGGAGCTTGCTTTGGATTCTGTGTCTCCCTCTCTGTCCTTCCTCCACCCATTCTCTGTCTTTCTCTCTCAAAACGAAATAAACATTAAAAATAAATAAATAAATAAATACAAAGATCCCTCATGCTGTCCTTTTATAGCACAACAAACTAGCTGTCTTCCCTATCCCTAACTCCTGGTAACAAATAGATCTGTTCCCCATCTCTATAATGTTGTAGTTGCAAGAATGCTATATAAATGGAATCATACAATATGTAGCCTTTTGAGATTGGCCTTTTTTCCTCGGCCTGATACTTTGAGACCTATCTTAGTCGTTGTATGTATCCAGAGCTCATTCCTTTCCATTGCAGATTAGTATCCATGGTACAGATATACCACACTGTGTTTAACTACTGGCTTGTTGGAGGACATCTGGATAGAGTCTAGGTTTCGGCTGTTATGAATGAGGCATCCTACCTATGAATATTCATGTGCAAGATTTTGCATGAACATAACTTTTCATTTCCCTTGGATACATATCTGAGAGTTCAATTGCCGGATTGTACAGTCATTACAAATTTAGCTTTGTATTAAGCTTCTATACTCTTACCCAGAATGATTGTACCATTTTACATTCCCACCAGCAATATATGGGTAATGCAGTTTCTCTACATCCTCATCAGCATTTAGTGTTATAATTTTTTTATTTTAACTATTTTGATACATGTACAGGGCTATCTCAATATGGTGGGTTTTGTTTTTGTTTTTGTTTTTGGGCATGAAGCCCAACATAGAGCTTGAACTCAGGACTCTAAGAGTTAGTTGCTTAATCGACTGAGCCACCCAGGCACCTCTATCTCAGTATGGTTTTAATTTGCATTTCCCTACTGGCAAATGATGTTGAACATCTTTTCACTGCTTATTTGCCATCTATATGTCCTCTTTGGTGAAATGTGTGTTCATGTCTTTTGCCAATTTTCTAACAGGATTTTTCATTTTTTTAGAGTTTGGTTTGAGAGTTTTATATATTCTAAATACAAGTCCTTTTCCAAATATGTGGTTTGCAAATATTTTCTCCCAACCTGTAGCTTGTTGTTTTCTCCTCTTCACAGGATAGAACAATGGCTTTGTAAAGCAAAACTTTTTTATAGAGCAAAGATTTCTAACTCTGATGAGGTCCATTTTATCAATTTTTACTTCTATGGATTGGCCTTTTGGTGTCAAGTTCAAGAATTTTCACTGAGCCCTACATCCGGAATATTTTCTCTTATGAATTGCTTTTATGTCTTTGTCAAAATTTTCAAAAATAAAAGTGTATTCCTCCAATAATACCACAGTCTTGATTACTTTAGCTATTTGGAAAACCTTAATATCAGCCACAATAATTCCTCCCACTTTATTCCTTGTTTTTTTTCAAAATTATTTTGACTATTCCAGGTCCAGTGACTTTCCATGTAAATTTTAGAATATGGTTATCTATGTTTACAAAAAACCTTGCTGAGATTTTATTTTTATAAGAATTGCATTATACCTATAGGTCGATTTGAGGAGAATCGATTTTTTTTACTATATTAAGGCTCTAATCAATGAACACAGTATGCCTCTTCATTTATTTAGATCTTTTCTATTTCTTTTGTCAGCATTTTATAATTTTAACCTTACATATATTGTCCATTTTTTAATGTATATCTAAGAATTGTACTTTCTTTGGAGCAATTGTGATACTGTGTTTTTAAGTCAAAATTCATTCTTAGCATGTGAATTAATATCTGTCTGTTAGCCTCATATCTTATAACCTGAGACGACTTGTTAGTTCCAGGAATTTCTTTTGATAGATTCTTGCAATAACATAAACAATAATATGATAATATAATCTATAAATAGAAATGATTTTATTTCTTCCTTTCTACCTGTAAGCATTTATATTCTTCTTCTTACCTTTTGCACTGGCTGTAGTGTTTTTGCCATTATTTAAAAAATTTTTTGTTTTAGTTTGTATTTATCCTTTTCCTGAGGAGAAAAGCTAGTAAAAGCAAGATAAAAGGGGCCAGCCAGATGTCTGAGGCTGGATACTCCCCTTGCATACTTCTGGCTTCTGTAATCTTCTGGCCTCCACTGTCCACCAACTGCCCAGATAGCATCACTGATAAGTGCCCCCTCCCCTTTTTCTTTTGTCTCTCAACCCCCTACCATCCCAGCCATGAAAGGAGGCAGATGCCAAGGTTTGGGGCTCAGCCTTTGGAGGTGACTCCGCTGGGCTGGCACCAGTGCGCAATAAACAGTCTTTTCCTGATTCCCTGAGTGTTTGTGGCTTGTCTCTTCCTGGGCGCCGAGTATTTACTGTAACATTACCAATATACAAATCATGTATTTTTATTCTGTATTTTTGATGCTTTCACATTTTGGGGTCCCGCTGGAAAGAGTGCCCTCCCCAAGGCTAGCTAATTCCTAGAGATAGCAAACAACTCACCTAGGGTATGTCTTTTGTATGCAAACCAGCCAACCCAGAGCCCAGTCTCCCAAACACCTCCTTTATCAGGCTTTCACATTCTTGGCCACTATTCGCCTCTTATGCTTTCTTCCATACACAGAAGCACTATTGTGCTTTTTTTTTTAATGGAGTAGTTCGTATTTTCCTAAGTTTGAGTATATGACACGTGCATTCAGTTTTTGTTTTCAGTCTAAATCATCTGTCTAAAGTGTCTTCACTAGATTTTTCTTGTATAAGTAGATATCTTCCATGATTCCAGCTGATGCATTTAACAATACACAGACTGATTGCTGGAATTAGTAATAGCACAGCACATAGCAGAAAGGTGAAGCCTGTGTATTAACCAATGGTGACTGAGTATCTGTAAAAGTGTTACGACACCAGGCTGGAACGCTGGCAGAAAAACCAAGCGGCACTCGGAGATCTTGGTGGATCAGAGATTGATTTAACACCGGCAGGCTCAGAGGAGACTGTTTCTCCAAAGATCTGAGCTCTGAATAAAGGGGGGGGAAGGGTAATTTATAGTTGTCAGCTTCCTTATCTGTGGTGGGTTTTTGCGCACTTGGCAAACAGGGCAAGAAGAACCCGGAAAAGGGGTCTGTAAGCTAGAGATCAGAGCTTGTTTGAGTCCCTTTGGCCCTTTGGTGTAAAACTTTATTCATTTTCCCAACAAAAGTAGAAACTGCAATGACGCCACCAACCCTCTAAGAAAGCAGTGCAAGCCAACGAGTGTGGTTCACTATGTAGTCCCCATAGTAAGGCATGACCGTTCCTCTTGGGATCTGCGAGCATAACAGTATCATTTCAATGGCAGTTGTCTTCTGATCTTTTGGCCTTGCCATACCTAACTAATGATAAAACCTATATTTTAAAATAAAGAGCTGCTAACAAAAGGTTTTTATTCCTGGTAGAAAGACGCTTTGTTTTATATCTTATAACTAAATTCTAGTTTTATTGTGTTGTTACAAAATGTTATCAGCACCCTCTTTTTATCAGGGTGATGTGGGAGCATAAGGCAACCTTGAGGGCAAAGTACAAGCTAGCATATCCTTCCACCCCCAACCAAGGTGGGCTATGTGTGACATTCCTCAGGCACTCCTGGCTGCCCAAGAACAAAGGAAAGGAAAGAAAACAAATGGCTGACTGATAGAGATCACAGTCATATAGGACATGGGTCTCCATCAGTTTACAAATATCTTAGTAAATTACAAGAAAAAGGCAATCTTATTAATAGCCTTAATCTCCAGAAACCTTTAGACTCAGCTTCCTGGAGCTCCAACATCACCCCTCCATAGTGATGTGGGGAACAAAGACAAGAAATAAATGGCAGGTAAAATTAAATTCCCTTATAACCTGCAGCCCATTGACAAATACTTGACGCAAATAAGGAATATGACATTTCTCCAGGAACCCCCTACTGTCCGAATGTTAATGCTTTGCTAGAGGGAAAAACAACCTTAGCTGGACAATAGCAAGGCCTCAGTTATCTTAGGAGTCCTCTTTAGCATATCAAAGTCCTTCTGGAGGCCTCCCTTTTAACTTTACCTCTCCCATTCCATAGTATACAACCCTCATTCTTCACAACCCCAGTGCAGCTCTTTCTGCTCATGCGTCCTGTCCCTGTGTTTAATAAAATCACCTCGTTGCACCAGAGACTTCTCAAGAATTCTTTCTTGGCCATCAGCTCCGGACCACCCCCCGCCCCCATCATCCCAAAACCTCATCACTTGGGCAGAGTGGAGACTAAACAATATCAGTCTTTTCAATAAATATGCATAGGCTTAAGATTCTCAATTTAGCTCACAAAGCAACACTATATGAGAGCACACCCAAACAAAGGGATCTAGAAAGGTTAAAAACAAAGAGATGGACAAAGGTATACCAGGCAAAGGGAAATAATAAGAAGGCATAGGTTGTAATTCTGATATCAGACAAGTCAAGTTTACATCATATGTATTAAACATGACAAAGAAAGGCACATTTTATCTCAAAGCTACAATTGAAAATGAAAATATAATACTTATGAATGTCTATGCACCAAATAACTATACAGCAGACACCATAGGTAATGTAAGAAAACACTGATAGAAAAAAACTTGGGGCGCCTGGGTGGCTCAGCTGGTTAAGAGTCCGACTTCAGCTCGGGACATGATCTCACAGTTCCTGAGTTCCGAGCCCTGCGTCAGGCTCTGTGCTGACAGTTCAGAGCCTGGAGCTTGTCTCAGATTCTGTCTCCCTCGCTCTCTGCCCCTCCCCCACTCGTATTCTGTCTCTCTCTCCCTCTCTCTCAAAAATAAATAAAACATTAAAAAAATTTAAAAAACGAAGAGACTTTTATACAGTCCAATATAGAAGATCTGAAAAACAAAATCAACTAGGAATATAGTTACCGTTAGATATTGATCTTTTACACCCTTGATGGGGTTTTGGAATGGTGGGGGTGCAGAGCTGGCCGTGGGGGGCTAGGGAGGTTGTGGAGGATGGGGAGGCGTGCTGCCAACTTGCACTTTGTCTCAGCCCGCCCCACGCTCCCTCATCATTTACGGCTGGAGGTCCTGATAACTTTTTTCTTTACATTTAAATTTGAATAGTTTTACTAAAATATGTCTATGGCTTGATTATTCTGGATCACTTTTCATAGATAACTAGGAAGTCCTATAGATCTGTATTTTATTTCTGAAAAGTGTTCTGTCTAATAAATACCAATATTAACGTTATTCCAGTGTTGTTTCTTCTCCAGTAACTTCATTTATATTTATGTGGGCCTTGTTTGTTTGTCTTTTTCAATTGCTGTCTCTCTGACCAATTTTACTCCGTTATCTCAAGTTTGATTCTCTTTGATGTTTTCCTACTTTTGTTTCTCAGGCATCTTTTAATTTAGTCTTCACTTATTATATGATTTTCTTTTTTTTTCTTCTATTTCTTTCCTGAAGTAAGTCAACTACCCTTTTATTATTTTTTTTATGGCTTTGGTAGTTTCTTTCCTTTTTTAAATTTCTAATTCAAGGTTATTGTGATATTTTTATATCACCAAATGTTTGAGAATTTATTTCAGAATATTGGATTCCTTCTGCTGTGCACGTATGCACACATGTGTGCATATGCATAAATGTGTGTGTGTGTTGGGAGCTCGCGGTTAGCTAAAATAGTTTTATTCTTATTTATGGTGTTCTTCTAACAGCTTTCTGGACATCAAAACACCTTTTGCCTTGCATTTCATGAACAAGGCTTCTGGTGTAGGGTGGCTCAGAATATTCTTAGTTGAAGAATGAATGACTCCTTTCCCTTAGTCAGTGTAGGAAAATGCAGTTTTTAAATCAGTGGCACTTGGAGGATAGTTTTTGTGTTTTTAGTTCTATAATTTGTTTTCTTTTTCTTTCAAAATTTCTCCTTACTTGCTCTTGTACTCTTCATTGCATAATTTCCAGAGAACACGTCTCTCTTCCTTTGTACCCTATTGCCTCCAGAAGCAATAACCTTCCAAACTGTATACTTTTAAGTCCCTTATCTGTAACCAGTGCTCTGCTATACAAGACCTCTTTTTTCAGTATTTTAGCACCTAGGGTAGACTTTCTTCTTTCTGGTCATGATTTAGTTCAATCTTAGGCCCTCCATCTCCTCCTATCTTCTGGAGAGTTTTTCAAAATGTCTACCTTCTATTTTCTGCAATGGTTTGGTCAGAACGCAAGACATAGCTCCACAAAAACATGATGTTTGTTTTTCTACCCAACAAGTCATTTGAAGTTGTACTGTTCTCTGTTTTCTACTTATAGTAAAGGCTTGAGATTTGTGTGGTTTTCTTTGTTGTTCTTCCTGATCTGTGTAGGTTTGAAGGACATGTTGTGAGATTTAAATTTAGATGGCCACCGCTACCTTGGCTATCCAGAATCAATGTATGGCATTTAGAGAATGATTGTTGTGTTTCATCTATAAAGTCTTCATTATGTATAGAAGAAAATATAAACTTTTTGAGTTTTATTTTTATTTTACTTTTATTTTTTTTGAGAGAGAGAGAAAGAGCACAGGGCACGCACAGGGCATGCAAGCTGGGGAGGAGCAGAGGGAGAAGGAGAGAGAGAATCCCAAGCAGGCTGCACACCCAGCACAGAGCCCAACTCAGGACTCAATCTCACCACACTGAGATCCTTACCTGAGCAGAAATCAAGAGTCGGAAGCCTAACCAACCGAGTCACCCAGGAGCCCCTAAACTTTTCAAAATTTAATTCAAAATTTTTCACCATATAAATCCAATTTACTTTTGCAGATTCATCAACCCACTTAACTCCCAACTTCCCACATCTATCCTCTATTATAATAACTGGTGCCACAATTTTTAGCATTCATTGATTTTGCTTTCTTATTCCCATCTTTATGCCTTTGCCTGTGCTCTCCCTAACCTGAAAAGCCCTCTCCATTAATTATTCAGTAGTTGAGAATATTATTTGTCCATTGAATTTTTACCTTTCTCTTCAATAAATACTCACTCTATGGTTATATGGAAAGATACCAAATCAGGAGAACTTTCCCAGTCTTGAGACTAGAACCCGCTTAGTGGAATGACTACAAGCAACATATAAGCAAGAGAATATTTTTCTCTTTTTTCAAAAGATAATTATTATGGAAGGAATAAATTCAACTAAATCAATCATCTATGATTCATTAAGATTGAACTCCCACTTAGTGTTTTAATAACATATGGTGACCTTTTCCTTGATAAACATTGATGATCAAGTTCCGGTTTCTGCAACGTTTCATATTCTTCCAAAGAGATATTTTAAAGGTACAGGAAGTTTTAAATTAGTAAAGTCCTGATTTTCTTTTTTTCACAGATTTAGTATTTTCTAATCTTGATTAACTATTACATGAGGCATAGATCAGGACCTTGGATACCCATTTCAAATTTTTTTTAAAAGTCATGCGTTTTTCTAAGGTGGCTCAGTTTGTTGAGCATCCAACTCTTGATTTTGGCTCAAGTCAAGATCCAGGGTTGTGGGATCAAGCCCCACATTGTGCTTGGTACTAAGTGTGGGGCCTGCTTAATATTCTCTCTCTCTCTCTCTCTCTCTCTCTCTCTCTCTCCCTCTGTACCTCTCCCTCACTCACACTCTCTTTTTCAAAAAAAAAAAAAGTGTTTTTTTTTTTTAATAAGACACTTGGATAATTTCCAGGTCATAACTGTGGAGATTGACCTCCACCTTCATTTGGACTCATGAACCAAGGTGATCTCTCAGCGATATCCAAACATCTACAGCAGAATAAGAAGTAAATAAAATTCTGGGGAAGTCTAATTCACTAACAATCTATGATGACTCTATTTGAAAACTTCTGCGTTTTAGTTCCTAACCATTTTTAGATGTGGGGATTGTTCTAGTCCAGTTAAAGTAGATTTATATGGCCATGGCCCTTATAAATCCAACTTGATAGTGTAAGTTTGTTGTTGATTTGGCACATTTATTTATGGAATAACTTCTTGAAATAATTCTGTTAAGCTCCCAAGCATACTAAAATGAAGCATAAAAATACTGAAACATTCTTATTCCTATTCTATATAGGAAGACACTGTACCATCCATCATGCTGCCCCCCGGAAAACTGACTTTTGGTGTCCTCTTTATGTGTGCCTGCTTTTCCGAGTAGTGCTTTCCCAAATCAACGATTGCACTGAAGGGGTGTAGTAAATATCTGTAATTGGTGGAATTTTTCTACCACTGCTCATATCAGACCACAACACAGAAAGCTGGCCTTGACAGCAAGATACCAAACACATCAAGTCATTTAGGAAATGCAATTTAATGCTCTTTAGCTGATGAAAAAAATAATCACTTCTTTCCTGGCTTCTTTTCCTTTTCATATTTTTCTCTCTCTCCACCTTGCTTCAAGGATGCACAACACAAACTGCATTTCCACAGCCAAGTTGGAAGATGTGTTTGTTCAGAAACAAAGCATGCTTTTTCTCTCCTTGGAGAAAATAATCATACATTGTTAAAAAAAAAAAATATTTGGTAGGAATGATTAATGTGAAAAATTACAGGAAAACAGTAAAAACTGTAAGTAACTTTACCAGATTATCTTTCTTTGCTGGGTTTCAGGCCAGGACCTCCCATTAAGATGGCTGTTACTTATTTTTTTTTCTTTCTCTCTTCTTTCTTTCATTCTTTCAACTAGAGTTTGGCTTCTCATTGGAAGGAGATTTATACTAAGAAAAAATTATGTTGCAAAATCTGGTCCATCTAAACCATGGCAAGAAAATGATGGCAAAATGCTTTGTCCTGAGATTATGCTCTGCAGTGAATAACGTTGATTTCAATTATTTCTCTAAACCTACGTTTCACTAAACATATATTAATTTGTCTTGTCATAAGTTTTGCACAAGTTTATATATTTAATATACAGATAGCATATCCTGTCATGGAGATTTGAGGTTACAGAAGAAGGCTTCTGTATTGTCACTTGACCTTTCTATTATTCTGAAACAAATATTAAGTGAAGAATCAAGCAAAGAGAAACTTGGGGAAGTAACACCAACAACTAGTATTTGGCTTGTTCCAAAGTAAACCCTACCTCTACAAATCTAAAAGCCATTACTAAGGTGACATTAATAACGTTTAGTTCACTACTGTAGACTTTTAGCTGGTCTCCCTGCTTCATTTCTTACGTCCTCCATTCTCTACATGGCAAGGTGATTTTTTAATAATGAAAATCAGATCGTATCATGCTTCTGCTCAACACCACCCAATGGCTCCTGGTGTCAGAACCAACTCATTCTCCCCAATACCTATCTACCATTCTTCTTTGAGAATTTAACCCCCAATATATTCACAAATGTCTAGAATGAAAACTACACTTTCTACTTTCTCTCAGAGCTAGGTGTAGCCTTAAGATACACTTTTCAGTAAATAAGTTTATAAATAGAAGCATTTGCTTTGCTCCTTTGTACTTTCTGATCATTGAAATGCAGAGTTGATGGCTGGGGCTCATTCAGCCATCTGGGTCCCAGGCTAAAGCCACATTCTGAGAAGGACTGACCCCTAAGGATAGAAGGAGCTATGCCCCTGACAATTTTTTGAAGCTGAACTGGGATGCCTATATCTTAATGTCTTTATATGAAAGAGAAGTAATCATCTGTCTTTCTTAAGCTATTCTAAATATAAATTTTTCATCACTTGCAGCTGTACCTAATTCTAACGTTTCATATGACTGAGATTAAAATTAAAATCCTTTCTGTGGCCTCCATATTGCTTGGCTAATTTTATCCCTCATTTCCTACCCTTCATCCTCATTCAGCTATACTGGACTTCCTGCTGATCCTTTGACACATCAAGCACATTATTATCTTTCGGTCTGCGTACTTTCTGTCCCTCAGCCTGTCATGCTCTCCCCAGATATATATGTAACTTTAGTCTGGTCTCTGCTTAGACCTCCTCCGGAAAAGCCTCCCAACTACTGTCCTTAAACAAAAGCACAAGTTAGTCTTTCTTTGCTTTATTTTTTTATAGCATTTATTAATCCCAGTTAATATATATTTTATTTGCCTTTTCATTTATCTGTCTTCTCCATTAGAAGGTAAGTTCCATGAGGTAAGCACCTCACTCTGTTTGCCACTCCATCTCCCAGACCCAGAACCCTTACAGGCACAGTTGTATAATATGTACATGAATGCATGAGTGACGGATTACATGTCTAGGCATCCATCTGCTATTCTTATATTGTCATGAAGTATATATCCTATCTATTATACCCAGAGAGTTAGGCTCATAAGCTGATATGACACTGGGCACTTTTTGTTTGATGGAGAGTTTGTTAAAGTTTTCCTGAAGAGCCTTCAAAATCTTACGTGGTGAATTACTATGTTGTTGGCTTCATTTGACACACAAGAAATAAGAAGAAGTTTGGTGAGATTAGGCCATAAGATTAGTTGTAATTTTTTTTTTATTTGATGGGAAGAAACCAAAAAGGAAATGCAATGAATTTGGTGTGCCCTGTTGTTAACTGAACTGGTTTTGACACAAGTACTATCTATTATTATACAATTCAAAATTCAGCAAATATACCCTTCTCACACTATTATGGGATTGTTTTATGGACAAGAGTAGAATTTTCCCTCAGTGGATATTTCTATCATCAGTCACACTGGAAAGATGTCAATCTTGAGGAAGAAAATGAGCCTCCAGAGGTACACCGGAGGCTGAGAAGTGCAAAAGCTTTCATTTTCTCTAAGCGTTTTTCAGACATGTGGCCAGGACTCTGAGAAGGTGAGACAGTGGAAATTCTCCCACTGGTGGAGGCAGCCTGGATTCACACAGGAAAGGAGTCTGGTAACCATTCTGCAGTACAGGGCTGCAACCCTGTAAGAATTATAAATTATTTTCAGGACGCCTGGGTGTCTCTGTCGGTTGAGCATCTGACTCTTGGTTTCGGCTCACATGACCTCATGGTTCAGGAGTTCAAGCCCTGCATTGGGCTCTGTGCTGACAGTGTGGAGCCTGCTTGGGATTTTCTCTCCCTCCCTCTCTCTCTGCCCCTCCCCTGCTCATGCTCTCTCTCTCTCAAAATAAATAAACTTTAAAAATTACTGAAGAGAAAGAATTATATTTTCTATGCTATATTCCCTTATAGTGTAGTGAAGCTTATAGTAACATCTTGGTAAATGTTCTCTATGTCGTGAGGAATTTATTTATTACTGCACTAAAGCCATCATCCCATTTTAACAAAGGCCACCTAGATAAAAATTTCCTTTATGTGCTCTTTTCTATTTATATCCCAGAAATTATTTAGCAAAGAAAGCATTTTTCCCATTGTATCAAAAATTGGCTCTTATTTTTTCACCCAGCACTAGTCTATAAATTCTTTAAGAAGTGCTCCTTTCACCTACGAATTCCCAGTGGCAAGCACACTACTGAGCAAAGTAAGCCCTCAATAATGGCCTGTGGTAGGCATAAACAAGTCTTTCTAACAGCATTTACAGCCATTCCTATGACTTGAATGAAATAACATACATAAAATTTCTGTCATAACAAATTTAATTGAATCTTATGTGGTGGTATGGGCCTTTGACAAGTGAAGACTAAAAAAATGAGCAAGATGAATTTCAGTATGCCTGTATTGCAAACTAGGAGATGAAAGGAAGTGACAAGAATGTTCTGTACAACTTCCATCGAAGTTCTTTCCCACATTTTTGCAATTCCTATTCCATCTTTCAAGACACATAAAACTAGGATTGAGGGTAAAGAACCTGGAAAGAGACTTGGGGATAATTCGGGCCCTTTCCTCTCAGCCCAACTGTGACCTAATTCTGAGAAAATAAACTAGCTTCAAATTATGATCTCTCTAAATACCTTCACTTCTTTCCCCAAAATGCAACTTCTTGGATTTCTGAGGCTAAGGCAAAGGAAAGTGCTGGCTAATAACCTAACTTTGTTCCTCACTAGATATGGGTAGGCAACGGTTTTGCCAGATAACACTTAGTAAACTCCACTGCATTCTATTATGTGTGGTATGAAGACGAAATTGATAGAAGATGAACATGTAAGTTCCTATTAATGATCTCAATGGCTCAAAGCTCCTGAAAGTAAAACATTTTGCCATGGTTCCCAGGATTTTGCAAAAATTCAACTGTCCTAGTTCATTCCTTTGGCCACATTCTTTCTCAAGTCAGCCCAACACAAGACCTTTCAGCTACTGTCTTCTAATAGCTCTCTTTTGGGCTGAGAAGCTTCCAGTCTAAGCTCAATCCTATGGACACTGATTGCTTTTGTGAAACATATTATCACAAGTAATCGGAGCCCATTTAGTCTGCGTGCACAATGGTAGGGACACAGATACAAAGGAATTAGTACTTTTGGCAAATCCCTATGATTAAAACAGAAAAGTAAGAATGACAGATAAATTTCACATGGTGGAAAGTCAGACCAAGAGCCCAAAATGAGATGATGTCTCCTGCTATTTCACAAGAGAACATTACCATTTCTTTCTACAACTGACTTTAATGGACGAGTTTTTGGGTCATGAACTCAAAGTGTACTTTCATGATGAATTGTTAAGCTCTAAATGATATGATAGAAAATAGCAAGACACTACTTAATAGTTGTGAGATCAGAAGACTAATTTTCATGGCTAAGGATTCATTTTCTTAATTGTGGGTTTCCCCTATATAAATAGATTTACATCATTTCTCTCATCTCTTCATGTACTTTTATAACATTTAAAAACAAAACAAAACAAAACAAAACCTGGGAATACAAACTGGTGCAGCCACTCTGGAAAATAGTATGGAAGTTCCTCAAAAAATTAAACATAGAACTACCCTACGACCCAGCGATTGCACCACGAGGTATTTATCCGAGGGATACAGGTGTGCTGTTTTGAAGGGACACATGCACCCCAGTGTTTATAGCAGCACTATCAATAATAGGCAAAGTATATGGGGCGCCTGGGTGGCGCAGTCGGTTAAGCGTCCGACTTCAGCCAGGTCACGATCTCGCGGCCCGTGAGTTCGAGCCCCGCGTCAGGCTCTGGGCTGATGGCTCGGAGCCTGGAGCCTGTTTCAGATTCTGTGTCTCCCTCTCTCTCTGCCCCTCCCCCGTTCATGCTCTGTCTCTCTCTGTCCCAAAAATAAATAAAAAACGTTGAAAAAAAAATTAAAAAAAAAATAGGCAAAGTATAGAAACAGCCCAAACTTCCACTGATGGATGAATGGATGAGAAGATGTGGTATATGTATACAATGGAGTATTACTCAGCAACCAAAAAGAATGAAATCTTGCCATTTGCAACTATGTGGATGGAACTAGAAGGTATTATGCTAAGCGAAATTAGTCAAAGACAAATATCATATGACTTCGCTCATATGAGGACTTTAAGATACAAAACAGAAAGGAAAAACAGAAGGGAAGGGAAGCAAAAATAATATAAAAACAAGGAGGGGAACAAAAACATAAGAGACTCTTAAATATTGAGAACAAAGAGTGGGTTACTGGAGGGGTTGTGGGAGGGGGTATGAGCTAAATGGGTAAAGGGCATTAAGGAATCTACTCCTGAAATCATTGTTGCACTATATGCTAACTTGGATGTATATTAAAAAAATAAATTAAATAAAAATAAAAAGCACCCTTGGCTTCTGTTTCAATGAAATATACTTATTTGTTATAATGCATTACGCTGACTTATTTTATATTTAACTAAAGGTTTTCTTTGCCCCAACTCAGGAAACTTCAGGGCTTTACTAGGAGCAAAATTAAAATGTAATTTGATTATGAGTTTCAGAATTTCAGGACAAGTTTTGAAAACATAGAATGTTTCCAAAAGCATAGAATTTTAATGCTTCCTGAGCTACCTGATCTAGAAGAGTAAATAGGCTGGCTCAAGGTGTCATGAGAGGCAGATGTCTGCCTCCCTTGTAAACACATACTGCCAAATGCAATCTCTATGCACAAACTGTCCCCTGCCACTACAAATCACTGGGAACCCTGACTGATCACCCTTATCTCCTGCTCCCCATGGCAGCAACAATAATGGCTCCACACCCCCATTTAAAGAAACAAATATGAGTTAATATAGTTATGATAGGGAGGGGACATGAATATGAACATTTACTATTATTTTGCATGTGCAGATATATTTTATAAATGTAAAAGGTTTCGATTCAACCTCCTTGATTATGGATTTATTTCCAAAATAATGCAACTTTTTTGTTGTTGTTAGCATAAAGCTAAATTGCTCACATATGGTTAGGTACAACGAGAGATTTAATATAATTTCCATTTCTTACATAGATACAATAGCTCAGAATAAAGGTTCTTATGCTCAGATGATCTTTCTCAAGTTTGTACATAAATATTGTCAACCAATCAATGATGGGAAGAAACTTATAAACATGTATTGACATTTAAACAAGAATAAGAAATGGATTTCTTTTTTCCTGGCCAGGACCATCAGATAAGAAATTACAATCTTAGCTCATCGGTTTGTAACCATCGCTACTCTTTACTTTTTCACCAGCTTTGAGCTGACCTTTTAGGTTGATTTTCTACCTGAACCTATAATTAAAAAGTAAACATTTCTACCATATTCTTTTCAGAATCTAATCATTTAATGCCTAGCCTACTCAACCATTTCAAACATTTTCTTAAACATTTTAGTTTGAAAAAATTATAGATTCATAGGAAATTGCAAAGATAGTTCAGAGAAGTCCCATTTACCCTTAATCCTATTTCCCCCAAAGGTAATACCTTAGGTAATTGTAGTATAATATCAAAAGAAAAAAAATGGCATTGGTATAGCATGTATGTAAAGTTCAATGCCTTTTTCACATATGTGGATTCACACAACCACCAACATACACAACTAACGGATCATCACAAAGGTCTCCCGAAAGCTATCTCTTTGTAATTACATCTGTGCCCTCTTCCAGCATGGCTAACCCTTAAGAAACATGAATTCATTCTCCATCTCTATAATCTTATTTTGAGAATGTCATGTAAATGGAATCATACTTTTTGAGATGGCCTTTTTTTCACTTAGCATAAAGTCTTGAAATCCAACTGGTTTACATGTATTACTAGTTTGTTCCTTTTTATTGCTGAGTAATATTCCGTGGTTTGAATGTAATACAATTTGTTTAAATAGTCATTTTGGTTGTTCGAAATTTGAGGCTATTATAATTAAAGCTGCTATGTACAGTCATGTACAGTATTTTGTGTCAACATACGTTTTCATTTATCGGACATAAGTGCCTACGAATGTGATTGTTCAGATAAGGAGTGTTTACTATCGTTAAGAATCTGCTACACCAGGGGCGCCTGGGTGGCGCAGTCGGTTAAGCGTCCAACTTCAGCCAGGTCACGATCTCGCGGTCCGTGAGTTCGAGCCCCGCGTCAGGCTCTGGGCTGATGGCTCAGAGCCTGGAGCCTGTTTCCGATTCTGTGTCTCCCTCTCTCTCTGCCCCTCCCCCGTTCATGCTCTGTCTCTCTCTGTCCCAAAAATAAATAAAAACATTGAAAAAAAAATTAAAAAAAAAAAAAAAGAATCTGCTACACCAAAATGTCTATACATCTCCACAAGCAATGTAGGTCAGATCTCATTTCTGTGCATCCTTGCCAGCATTTGATATTGTCAAAATTCTTTATTTCCACTATTCTCATATGTATATAGCAATAGCTCTTCATTTGCATTTCCTTAATGACTAGTGATGTCGAGCATGTTTGTATGTGCTTATTTGCCCTCTATATATCCTCTTTGCTGAAATATCTTTGTGGTTTTTGCTCATTTTCTGATTGGATTGTTTCTTTTTGTTTCTACTACTGAGTTTTATGAGTTCTTTATATATTCCAAATATGAATCCTTTGTCAGGATACATGTCTTTTTTTTTTAATTTTTTTTAACATTTATTTATTTTTGAGACAGAGAGAGAGCATGAGAAGGGGAGGGTCAGAGAGAGAGGGAGACACAGAATCCGAAACAGGCTCCAGGCTCTGAGCTGTCAGCCCAGAGCCCGATGCGGGGCTCGAACTCACGGACCACGAGATCATGACCTGAGCCGAAGTCGGATGCCCAACCGACTGAGCCACCCAGGTGCCCCTGGATACGTTTGTCTTTTTATCCTAAGGGGATATTTTGCAGAGTAAAACTTTTAAATTTTGATGAAGTATAATTTTTTTCTTTCATGGATTGTTTTTTTTGATGTCATGCCTCTACTCGCTTATACCAAGCCCTAGGTTCAAAGATATTATTTTACTTTTTCTGCTAAAGGATTTATAGGTTATTTTTTTTTCATTCTATCACTCTTTTTTGTTGTTGTTTTAAATTGTAATAAGGGGCGCGAAGGTGGCTCAGCCGTTAAGTGTCTGAGTCTTGGTTTCAGCTCAGGTCATGATCTCGCAATTCATGAGTTCAAGCCTCGTGTCAGGATCTGTGCTGACAGTGCAGAGCCTTGCTTGGGATTCTCTCTCTCTCTCACTCCCTATCTGCCCTCCCCCACTCATGTGTGCACTCTTTTCCAAAATAAATAAAACTCTTAAAAAATTGTAATAAAATTACCATAAAGAATATTTGCCATCTTAACCATGTTTAAATGTACAGTTCAGTAGCATTAAGTATATTAACATTGTTGTAAAACAGATCTCCAGAAGTTTTCATCTTGTAGGACTGAAACTCTATACCCACTAAACAGCTCCCCCTTTCCCTCTCCCAGCAGGAGCTAACCAGCTCAAGGCACACTTTTTTGTTGGGCTCTCTTGAGAAGGATGAATTGTTTTACCAAACTTCCCATGAGCATAATGAAAGGGAAAAAAATCAGTTTTTTCTATTGAAAATTGAAAATATATTTTCTTTTTAAAAAATGTTTATTTACTTTGAGAGAGAGAAAGAGAGAGAGAGAGAGAGCAGGAGAGGGGCAGAGAGAGAGGGAGAAGGAGAGAGAGAGAAAAAGAGAGAGAGAGAGAGAGAGAGAAACAGAGACAGAGGTGGAGAGAATTCCAAGAAGGCTCCATGCCAATGAGGAGCTCCATCACAGAAACTGTGAGATCATGACCAGTTGGTTGTGGAACTTAACCAACTGAGCCACCCAGGTGCCCAAAAATATATTTTCTAGTACTCACTTAAATCCTTAATTTGGAGGAAATTTTATTGAATTTAATTGCATATTAAGTACACTCTTTGAGTTATATGCAACAAAAAGCTTTCTTTAAACATTCCAATACAGACATTTTCTGTGCTATTTACATAAATCAGAAAGGCATTATGGAAATTTAGACACGTATGCTAAAAAAAGAGAAAATATTAAAATTATTAGGAAATATGTCATCATAAATCCATGGTCCTTGATTTAAAAAAAAAAGTAAAGTTTATGGTCAAATTTTTATCTTAAGAGATACAAAAGCTGTTAATATAATCATATTTTGTGATAATTTTGTGCCATTAAATAACATTATAGTTAATTACATATGTAATATGTCTAATATTTCCATTTATCAAATAAAACATAGAAAAATGAGAATTTGTGCTTTCCCTGAAGTACAGTACAAGTTAAATAGCAAAATCAACTTTTGTGAGTAAAAGTTCTGAACCATAATAGATAACACACCAAAATAATATAAGATTTTAACCAATATCCTGTAAACAAGTTTCCCTAGCATTTTCTTATTTGGAAAATGAAAGAGTAAGAAACATAGGTGTTCCAAGTTAATCACGTGATTAAAAGTAATTTTGACAATGCTATTCATGAGTAATCTTCACCCATTTTGTAAG
The DNA here is from genome assembly GCF_018350175.1 of Felis catus. Classification (NCBI taxonomy): domain Eukaryota; kingdom Metazoa; phylum Chordata; class Mammalia; order Carnivora; family Felidae; genus Felis; species Felis catus. The sequence continues at coordinate 202,085,342 of NC_058368.1, read as the reverse complement.
TAAATTTTATTATAAAAGCATAATGAGGCATTCCTGATTCACTGACAATCACAGATATTATTATGATACATTAATCACAAAGATAAGCAGATCCAAAGAATTGCCCAATTCATTTCACAGGTTATCAAAAACATGACTTTCTTTTCCAACATCTCTCACAACTGTGAATCATACTTTTGAATTATAATAAATTTTAATCACATTACCTTTGGAAAGTAACAAATCTTTAACTTACTAAATTGTCTCATAATAGGTATTTGTCTATAGTGACTCTCACCTGGCATTTTCTAAAGATAGTTCTTTCCCCGACCTTGAATTTATCACTCAAACTTGCTATACATGTCACTGCTATGCCTAGGCTAGAATATCCATAAAGTACTTAGTTCTTCCCTGCAGACAAAAAATGTGACCATACAGGTCCATTTTCTGTCTGTTGTCCTGGTGAAATGATACATACGCTTTCTTTCATTCTCAGTGTTTGGATGATAAAGCTAATGTTCACACTAACTACTGAGGAGTAAAAATAGGGGGAGGTGGGAAGAAGGACTCTCCAAAGGAACAGAAGGGTCATGATTCCCCAGCACCACTCACAGGGACACAAGTATGCCACAGCACAGATCCTATAAGCCTTGGGGATAAGATTGAGGAACTTCTTTAACTGACCATCTGAGAAAATAAACATTTTTTTAAAAGATACTTGATATAGATAATAGCCTCATTTTCTAAGACGCATGTAAGTAGGGGCTAAAGCTGTTCAACATGGTTGTTAAACGAAAACTCCTGCGAAGGACTCCTTGAATTTCCATACCAGCTCCAAACACCGTCTCCCCAGGCTTTGGGTTTCTCATCTCTAATACAGCAAATGGTAATATTTCCTGTAGCATAAGGATGTGATGTAGGGATTCAAGGAGGCAACACATGTCAAAGCATTCAGCACAGTGCCTGTCACATGCTAAGCACTCGACAAATGTCAGGTTTTATTATTTAATGAAATTTATATATTCTTAATGAGGAACTCAATTTGGCATGTAATTGACCATCTAGATTCAGTACAAATACATTCCTAAAGACCACAGAATTGAACATAGGCAGTTTCAGTTTTCTTTTTCTCTGGATAGGATAGAGTCAAAGTTAATTAATCAGAACCAAATGTAATCAGAATCATATGTAAATATGTATAATTTAAGATTCCAACATAATTGGGTCATTCATCTATTTTTCATTCATCCAATAAATATTAACTCAGAGCATGCTTTAAGTAGGTCACTGTGCCTTTTTTTAAATGTTTATTATTTATTTTTGAGAGAGAGAGAGAGCGAGAGCGAGAGCGAGCCTGAGTGGGGGAGGGGCAGAGAGAGAGGGAGACAGAATCCGAAGCAGGCTCCAGGCTCTGAGCTGTCAGCACAGAGCCCGATGCAGAACTGTGAGATCATGACCTGAGCCGAAGTTGGACACTTAACCGATTGAGCCACCCAGGCACTCCTGTGCCTTTTAACTAATACTGCAACACATACTTGAACTCACTCCCACCTGAAGATGAACAAGGGTAATAGGGAGTAAGTCCCCTAATTCACTGACTGCATAGACTTTTTCAACTAGAAAAGTGCATTTTCTGTAAGGAAGTATAGTAAATATTCAATAACCATCTTATATAAATCTATTTAAATGCCTCAAAGATGAAGACCTAGGGAATAAGTGAGCGGAACTGACATTTTTTTTCTTTCATGAATTTGATTAAAGACAAATCTTCAGTGATCAAAACTAAACAATGAAACCTTTCTTTAAAAATTTTTATTTAAGATAGAATTTTGAATGGGATTCCGAGATACTCTAAAGTACTATGAGGTATTGGTGGGGAAGAGAAATGAGAAATGAGTTGGGGGGTGGGGGGGTGGGGGACACTACAGCACCATGCAAAGGCTATAATTGCTAAAGTTGTTTATATTTAAATTCAATACATTATCTCATTAAAATAAAAGATAAAAATAGGGTTAATATTCCAACTGTCCATGAAAAATAGAGGACAATAGGAATTTTAAATACATTGAAGGGGGCATACCTTGTATAGCAGTTTAGGAATCAGAGCTCTCTTCACTCACTTGATATTAATACATTATGAAAATCTGATGACGCTTTGACTCTATTACTGTGTAGTTTTCAAAGTAATAGAAGCAAACGTTGACTCAAAACATTGTTTATCTCTTAAAATAATGTGTTTTAATTCTGATGTCACAATTTAGACTGCTCTAAAAATAACTACAAATTTATGAAATTTGATTGACTTTTACTGATACATTTACCTATTCAACACACATTTTGTGACATCTCTAATGCACCCTCTCTGTGGTAGGTTAGGTACAGGACACAGGAAGAAGACAGATGTTACAGGGTAATACACACAAAGAAATGTGGAGTTATTTGATGAAATAACATGGTATATATTCCACTGGGTGTGAAAGATCTACCAGGAAATAACATCAGATTAAAATTTTGAAAGCTAAACTCGAGCCAGTCCATGGAAGGAGCACAGGGTGGGGGACAGCATTCTGCACCGGATCTCTGCATATCAAGGCTAAATCAAGACACTGGGGAGAGATTAGCAACTTGGAAAACTGCAGTATTAAGAAATGGGCACCTGGGTGCTCAGTCGGTGGAGTCTCCGACTCTGGATTTCGGCTCAGGTCATGATCCCACAGTTTGTGAGTTCAAGCCCTGTGTAGGGCTCTGCGCTGGGATTCTCTCTCTCCCTTCCTCTCTGCCACTCCCCCGCACACACAGGTGCGTGAGCACATGCTCTCTTTCTCTCCAAATAAACTTAAAAAATAAAATAAAAGGAATATCAAAGGTGAGTCTGCCGAATGGAAGCTGCCATATTAAGTTAGCATAGCGAGATCTGTGTTTTAGAAAGATGAGTCGGGCAGCAGTACAAAAAATGGACAAACAGAAGATGAGACAGAAGAAGGAAAGCCAAGCCCTTGCTACTGCAGTGGTGAGAGTGGGGTGGGGAAGGCAATGGGTGGATGAGTGAACTACTGAGAAGGGTAAAGAAACAGATTCATTAATAATGAGTATTAGTTAATAGAGGAGAAGAAAATGTCATAATGAGCTCTGGGTTTTGGCCTGAGTACCTAGATGCTGAGAAAAAAGAGACAGATACAATGGGAGAGCAGATTTACATTAGAGCATAAACTGAATATGAAAGTATCTGGGAATTTTAAGACATCATTAAATCTACTTATTCTGCAAAACCCTGTTAGCTGGAAAGATTAATAGAACTTCCCAACAGGTCTAATATATAAACATAGAGCAGTTTTCCTACTTCAGCTTTTCTGCTTACTTAGAATTTTCAGCCAATTTACAATTGGTTATTATGAGTTAATCCATCTATCTTCCACATGAGGTTAGTTAATGGAAGCATTCCATTGTTAATCTAAGAGTCTGAAGTAATTTTCCAGAAGTTCTTCCAGAGAGGATCTAAAAAGCCAAAACTCAACTTTAATTTTCTGAGTACTTTTTCTGCTTAAAGTCACTGAAATGAATTGCCTTTGCTAGGAAAAATAGCAAGCATTGACCCTTAAAAATTCAACTTACTATTTAAACATTTCAGATTACCAAGGGGCAGCAATTTTTCTCGCTTGAAAAATATCTTAGCCTAAATAGTGTTGCAAAACGTAAGGATGCGTACTGCCTACGAGCTACAAATTGTTTTGTATATACCAATCATAAATACACCATTTTGAATTGTACTTAGTCAAATAATAGGTCTCATTTTTCACTGAATTCAAATTGTTTATATTAATTAAGTGACCTGATTGGTTGTCTGCCATCATATAGATACCATCCAAGAGAATTTTATCAAATACTGAATTAAACCAAAACAATGTAAGGCTTATGGCTCTGAGACTAAGAACGAAATAAAATCTGCCATTACTTAAGGGATGTCTAGTTCAATAAAACGTGTATGTGTAGTTAACATGCTTTACACAAAATACTCTGCAACAAAACAATGAGCAGCTTCTAAGTCACGACTTTATGTGTATTACTCCTATTAGTCATACTTTTAACATTAGTTAAGATGCCATATAAACTCCAATTTTCATTAACACGATTTTATTATTTTCTCAGCCAGGACACAATGTAAATTTCTAGAAGTTATTATTATTATTATTATTATTATTATTATTATTATTACAAATCACTGAACTCCTCTTCTCCAAATGTGAGTCTCCTAGTCACCAAAAATCATGGGTTTCTTGTCACCATCCCAACTCTTCCCTCTTGGCTTCTGCTTGTTCTGATGGCTGCTATACTGGACCCACCAGCACTAGGGACACTGAGGCTTCACATCATCGTCTTCAACACAGTCTAGTATCCTGCAGTATGATTTTAATAGTCCACTCAAAGCCACTGACAATTTTTCATGATCTATTTCATTTCATTTAGTTAAAGTGATTTTATGAAATATTTCAGTTATACACACCATTGGAACCATTCTAATTTTGAAGAAAGGTCTACAGCATTTACAACAACAGAGAAGAAATACTTTAGGACCTCTGGGTTTCAAACAAAGGAATCATGACTAGAAAGCAGTAGCAAAGCCTTTTTAGATATTTAGCTACCCATGAGTATCAGGGCACCAGGTACCAAGTCAAAGATACCAGGAAACCATGAACCACAGAAGCAGTGCTTCTACAGAACCCTGTAGCAGTGCTATATTATGACTATATGGACCTATATCCTACAGCATCAGCCCAGGTGTAACTTATGAATTCCCAAACCCATGGCATTTAAAAAATGCTCCACGTAAAGACTAAGAGTCACTTTTGCCTGGTGTCCGAAAGCAGTGGAGAGGAGTGAAACAAAGGTTGGGAAATGGGCTTTTTTTGTGGTGAAGGGAGATTTGGGGCAAGTATATGGTTATATTTCCTTGCCTTAAACTGCTATTTGTGGAGGAAAAGTATGTTTTTCTTGTGGCGATTGTGAATTGTTAGCGAAGGCAGAAAGTATTCATTTCCTAGTGAAAGATGTTTTTTTTCCAGTGTGACAGAGGATGAACCTTACATGAAAATTATTACAAATATTTCTATACGTAGTAAGCATGATTAGAAAAAAACAACTTTTTAAGGCAAATGGCAAAGATTTTCTCTTTAATGAATTCTTTGGTTATAAACAGGTCTTGAATGACATTAGTTCTGTGTAGTATTAACTGGTTTTGCTGGTATCTGTTCTGTGCATCCCTTGATGACCAGGATGAAATTAATTATCCTAGGTTATAGCTCATAGAACATATTTAATATAATTTACCTTGCTTTAATGTAAAAATAACTGCAGACTGAAAATATATCTTTAGATCCCACATACATATATTATTACAAAGCTACTGCTGAGCAATATATTGCATAAACTTTTCATCCTTTCAAAAATAAAAATTCAGATGTTCTTAATAGGAAGCATAAATAAAGCTGAAATACAAACTGCACATGTTCCCATGACTCTTGACACGATGTTTCGCTTTCATTGGCTCACGGATTCCTGAGTTAAATAAAGCATAATGAAACATAATTAGCATGTCCTAATCATTCTAGAACTACTTATCACTCTAGCAAAGCAAAAAGTGCTAGCAAGGAGTGATCCAAACCACTGCCAAAACCAACAGTATCCATCCTAAATACTGTGGAAAAAATGTTGATGAACTATGAAAATTTGGATTCTAATCAGTAAAGAAAATAAGCTAACATGGATTTGTTCATAGCACCAAATATATGGCAGTATATGAGAATAAAAGAGGAAGATCCAGAAAACCTCTGATAGAAAAAAAAAAAAAAATAAGACTATATGAAAAGTAGTAAAAGGAACTAGCTAGCCCGTGGTGATATATATATATATACACACAGTGCAACAGATTTACTTTTAGGTTTGTTGCTGCATGTTCTATGGTAGAAAAAAGATGTCATTTATTCTTGCAGAACTATAAATTTTCTTCTATAATATTGTAAACAAGCATATTCAAGCACATAGTAAATGATTAGGTCTTGTATGAAACTAAAAAGTGTAGCTGGAATAAGAGTCTGTGTATATGAATTTTTCCTTTTATTTGGAATATCCTTTGGAAGTAACTTACATTTTTTCTGTGCCTGGGGGCATTATTTTCTACACCATTGGTATCGTCTGATTTCCTGTATAGAAAACAAAAAAGAAAACCACTAGATATTTACATTACATAAAATCAAGTCAGTACACCATCTATACCGTGGCCATCAGGTTAAAATGTAAAAGGTCAATACAGAAAATTCATTTTTCCTAAAAATGTTTTACTCATAAGGTTGATTTTGTTTTTATACCATTGCTTAGAGAAGAAGTATTGCCATAGATGACCGTAACCAAGTCCCGTTTATTTTATGCAGAGGGAGAACTGCTTCTCGCCCAACATGAGTGAGGACTTGGGTATATGACTATAACTTGTGTGCTGTCTTGAGGCCTGCAAGATAACAGCCAATCAGAAATTCAGCCAACACATAAGAGACGGGTGCTGTAATCTAACATGTTTATTACAATTAGATGTTACACACAGTTCTCTGTCTACCCGATGTGCATCAGGGCAAGACCACAAATACAGGCTTCAGATTCTTAAAGGCAAGGATGACTAAACAAGGTAACAAGAGTGCATAAGAATACCCTTCTAGGTCTTTCGGGCAGGCCTGAGCTCACTAAGCCGTTACCACCAGATAGTAAATTCAACCACTTAAGCAAAATTTGGGGGAGGGGTGAGTAGATGAGAGTGTATGCATTAAACATATGAGTGGATCAGATAAATGAATGAGCTCCTCATTGAAATACATGAAGTGATTAGCTTGTTTTGATGTTACGCACTTAGTACTGTTTTTAAGATTTATTTTCATCAAGGAACTCTATGACTCTCCCTGGCATCTAAACATATAAACATTATATATAAAATGTAATGATAATTCTAAACTAAAAATTCTAAAAGAACATTGGTAAAAGTTACTGCAAATGAATTCAAGTGCCCTTGACCCTTGTATTAAAATTAAAGATACTGAAATAAACTGGAGATGAGCAGGACAGGGTAGAGAAAATTATGTACACTATCCCAATTATCCATAAAAGAAAAGAAAGTTAATCATTATACTATAGATTGAATCAGTTTGACGTTATTCTTAGGGTATTCTAGACAAAAATACTGTAAGAATATTTTTTAAACTGGGTAAGCTAGATACATGAAAAGTAAATTGAGAATTGATGTCTATTCCATGCTTTTCTGATGTCATCCTTTCAGAGTATGTGTTACACAAACCACAAAGCCTCCAAATGTGAGTGCAAGGGAATGGCTAGAAACACTGGGGCAGCTGAGCTGGAAGAACAGAATTCAGGCAAGTCTATAACTGTTTCAAGTATCTGAATGATGGTCTTGTTTTTATATGACTGCAAGTATAACAATGGGAATCAATACGCGGGAACCAAAAAGATAAAACATTCAAAGAGATAAAACATTCAAAGCCGTATAAACAAGGTATCCAAGTTCTCCAGAAAGAGGTGCAACTTCCTTCCAACTGTAAGTGTTTATGCTAAGACAACACTATTTTGTTTTGTTTTCTTCCTATCTGTGGTTATAGAGCACAGAGCTCCTGATATAATTATTTCATATCCTTTAGAAGTTCATATTTATTTTACTGACCATATGTGAACAGAGTAAAAAGAACTATCTGAATAACGTCTGCGAATATCTAAATGACAGCGGTCTACCTCGCTCCCACTCTCTAACCATGGCTATAGACCACACCTCAGAACTTGTGTCGGCTGACAAAGATAAACTTCAGTGCCATTCTGTATTGGTCACATTTGCTCAGGCCTTCCATTTCCTAGGTTTCTATCAGCTGCTTTAACCTGGTCTCGTTTTCCTGGTCCAGCCCTTGGCTATGTTACTCAGATCTTGAATCCCAGACTTGGGCACCTCTATCTATCACTGGACTCCATGTTCACTCCTCCAGTTTAGAGGACCTAGTAACTCCCATCTTCGCCACACTAAGCTACTTTCCTGATAATCTTCTTCTCTGCCCTCTTCAGGCTTGACTCTCAACAAAGGGGCTGTAAGAGAACCTGTGGCACAATAGGTGTTCTCTCAAAAAGTAGTGACTAATAAAATTCTAGGCCAGTGATTTTCAACATGACAGAGAATCAGAATCAGTGATCGACATTTTAGAGAAATGGAGATGCCTAGGCACCAATCCCAGAGGTTTTGATCCAGGAGCAAACTGCTCAAGTCTGAGCAACTGTATTTTTTAAAAAAAAATTTTAATGTTTGTTTATTTTTGAGACAGAGAGAGAGACAGGTGTGAGTGGGGGAGGCAGAGAGAGAGGGAGACACAGAATCGGAAGCAGGCTCCAGGCTCTGGGCTGTCAGCACACAGCCCGATGCGGGGCTCCAACTCACAAACTGTGAGATCATGACCCAAGCTGAAGTCGGACGCTTAACTGACTGAGCCACCCAGGTGCCCCCTGAGCAACTGTATTTTTAAGGAGCATCCTAAGTAACCAAAGATATAGCCAAGTTTGAGAAATACTACTTTACACAATAATACTTCCTTATGGTTATTGAACACCCCTGTGCATCAAAGCCCAGGCTAAGCATTTGGTCCAAAAGACTTGTATGACAAATGCTATCATTAAAGCCATTTTGTTGAGGAGAAAACCGAAGCACAGAGAGGTAAAAGTGAGTGGTGGAGGGAGGAGGGGAGGCTCCCTTGCAGGCAAGCCTCCCCACAACACAGATGTGTACAGAAAATAACACCTGCATAATGTTACACTTGTGGGTTTTGTTTTCACCTGCAAACTTTTATATTCAATTTCATACCTGTCTGTATTTTACTCAAGTGAAAATTAATCTGTAAAAAATAATACTTACAGCTGTTCAACTTGTTCAAATTCTTTCCCATCATCTGTGTAGCAAAAGAAGAATTTATTAAGATTGGTTTGTTATTCTTACGGATCACGTATGTTGAATTCAACTTTCCCCAAGTTAAAAATACATTTGTGCAGTTTTCTCTCTTTGGAATGAAAGAGATATACCACACAAGACACTTGCACATCGATCATGTTCTCCCCTTTCCCTGCTCTCTAGACCTCAACTGCAATTTTTAAAAATTTTTATTTTATTTTTTTTAATGTTTTATTTATTCTTGGGAGAGAGAGAGACAGAGAGACAGAGAGAGACAGAGCATGAGTGAGGGAGGGGCAGAGAGAGAGAGGGACACAGAATCTGAAGCAGACTCCAGGCTCTGAGCTGTCAACACAGAGCCCAACGTGGGGCTCGAACTCGCGAGCCGTGAGATCATGACGTGAGCCAAGGTCAGATGCTCAACTGACTGAGCCATCCAGGCGCCCCTCCTCCAATCTCTGATCAGGCGTAGTCTAGTGTCTGGGATTTTCAAAATAGGGCTGACTAATTTGTAATTATTTAAGTTAATAAAAATTTAGTACAAAATCAGAAAAGTATATAGAATGTAAGATACATTTTCTTAGGGGACCATTGGCTTCTCAACCTGTAATCTGTAAGATACATGCTGCAAAAATAGAAAACTGATCAGAAAATGTCTCTTTTATAAGAACTCCAGAATGTTTGATAAAATATTTTTGAAATGTGTTATCTAACTGAAAGACAGTCTTTGAGATCTTCTATGTTAAGCTACGATGGGACTTTCTAATATTCTAGTACCAAACCACATATCACCTAATTGGTGTTTAGGTACCAGTAACACCAAAGAAAAAGGGGGAAAAAAGTATATTTTCATACTAAAATATTTTAGGAAGTTGAAACAGAAAGTCTATCAGTATAAATTCATAGTACTTTCACCATTAATATTAGCATAAATACCACTCCAAATAACAAAAGTTAGACATTTCCCCCAAACTCTAAAGCCACTATAATGTATTAAGTCATAACGTGAGAACATTACCTAAAAAAAAGAAATCTTACCTATGTGCTTCTTTTTCTTCTGGGTGTATGTTTCACAAAGCAGAATAACAGCCACTAAAATAGCAACCTCAACAACTATTCCAAGAAATGGTTTGAGCGGCACCAAGTAACTCAGCACCACAAGTTGAACGCGCTCTTCACTCTCGCCTAATTGGAATACTGCATGGCACCAGTAAGATCCCTGATTGTCCTCTGTAAGTTGCATTATCTTCAGCCTTGTTTCATTAGCATTTGTTCTATTGATCGCATACTTCTCGCTCATTTGAACATCAATAGGAACCTAACATGAGGAGACATTAAAAGCCATTCCTATCATATTGCATAAAAGATACACATCCTCAATAATCTAGTTTGAGCAAAAGGTATAAGGCATAGTAACAGAGTCCAAGAGTTTGCTCTCCCAAAGGTAGCAAAGGAAAGGGATATTTTAAGTGCTAAGCACTCAGTCTTTGAAACTAGTGTATAGGTGCTCGTGGGTAAATATCAGAATTAAAATTACACAAAAATTCCAGCCATCTGGGTTACATGTTCTAAGCCCTAACTAGCTGTTTAAAGTACTTCCTCCCTCCCAAGAGCAGGCATACATCAAATCAACTATTGAACTTAATGAATTAATGAAGCTATTAAATCTGATCATTTGTATAAAGGAAGATCACTGGCCCCTGGCACCGGGAGGTCCTGAGACTGGAACTGAGGGTGAAATCTTCAGGCCTTTGAAGCTGACATAGAGGGAAGGGTAGAAATCCTCTGTGAGTCTGGTAAATGTGCTTGTCTGCACACCTTCTGTCTTCTCATATCTGAATTTCTTTCTTTATCAGGCAAGGTGGCTTCTGGGATTCACTGGATTTTCCCCAGCCTCTAAAGAGCCATATGAAACTGCTGTGGAGCTGATTTATTTAATCCATTTAAATTAAAATTTATTCTCAGGCCATTTGATGCCTTCACTGCACTATCACTCAACTGCCCTGCTTGAGAAGTGCTAATCTGCATACAAATACTTAGAGGTTATCTGATAAAGAATCGTCTGTGAGTTTATTATTTGCACCCCCCACCCCGCCAAAATTTTAGCAACCTGGCTCCCTGTGCACAGAGCTGCCTGTGACGTTCAAACAAAACCCTCTCTAACTCAGAACTGATGAATCACAGTAATGCATGTTTAACAGGCACCCCGGATGACTCTGATGCAGATGGTTTGTCTACATTTTGAAAAAGAACACTTAAAGTTTTGACCTGCACCCTCTTCCTTACACTTTCCTCACATCCTAATATGACCCTAGCTGAGGACCAAATTGAGAGACAATTACGATAGCAAATGAAGAGAGACACAGACTACATCCTGAGAGTTTAATATCATCAGATTTAGGTTAGTTTTTGCCTAGTATCCCATATACATAAATAAATCAGGCTATATATTTCAAGTACTACAATTGATACTTATCTTTATAAATTTACATACTTAAAAAAATATTTACACACACAAAATGATTGCCTTTCCTAATCACCAATGAGAAGATAAGCAGAATTGTGACTGGTTTAAATTTACTACTAAGTGACTTGGAGCTTTCTCTGAAAAATCAAACCCACCACAGAATCAGACACTCTCCCTTTTAAGTCCTTCCTCTGGTTCTCTTCAACAGTCTATGGCAGTATTAATTTTGTCTAAGAAGGAATTTAGTATTTCATTGTAAGGTCTACACTGTCTCATGCTGTCCCTCCTAGAATTACAGCTTGTTTTAATTTCACTGTTCACTAGTAGCAGAGTAATAGACGGTGTTCCCCTGGAGGACAATGTGCTAAATTTCCTTGCTCTTAGAGGCTATTTGGGAGGAAGAAAAAGAGTGAGAAATGATTTTTTGAATGCTCATGTTTTTCTTATTATCAGCTCTTTGAACAGCCACTAATTCTTTAACAGGAATGTAAAGTCTTTGGCTTCCCTTAGGATTCCAGAAGGCCAAGAAAGGCCAATGACACTCCCAAGACCTAAGTTTAGGTTTCCAAATTTTTATTCTTTTCTCAAATGGCGCCACTGTGTTGTATTCTATCACAAATGTTTCCAGAGACAGAAGCTGAAAAAGAAAACTGTCTACTTTTTCTGGATACTTTCATGGGATGATAAGAGAAGAGAATCTTTTTGTTAGGGTCATTTCTAAACTCATCAACTAAAAGCGAATTATAACTTCCTTTCAAAAAATTTAAATTAAGTCGCTAAATCTAAGAAACAAAGTACCAGTTAATGAAACATTAAGAGTATCTTCAGATGTAAAACGTAATATGCTAAAAACATTCAATGACAACGGCATTTATCACTGTTCTTCTTCATGAATACATATTAAATAGTAAGATAATAGAAGTACAAATGGTCCTGGAAATTCTGATTCTGCTGGTAATCTTATTATTTATGAAATAAAAGTTTCCATTTTGTTTTCTTCAGATCAAAGAAATACGATCTTACCTGCACACTCCCATTACTATGGTACCAGGTCCAATGTAAAGGAGAGCAATGTTGACATTTACACATCAAGACAGTTGAATCCCCCACGTAAGTGATCAATGGTTTGTTTTTTTCCATGAATCTCAGGGACTAAGAAATATTTAGAAAAACATGTTACTGAAAGAGTTTGAATAAGGAAACTCATTCAAGTTGAGGACAAATTCTCCTTTCTTTCATTTTCTCATTAATATAATTTGCTTTATGTAATTTTAGCTTCATACAACGTGAAACCATTTATTTTTTAATTGGAGCACAGGTGACACACAATATTACATTAGCTTCAGGTGTACATCACACAGCGATCAGATGAGTCTATATGTTATGCTTACCACATGAGTAGTTACCATCTAACACCATGCGACACTATTACAGTATCATAGACTATATTCCCTATGCTGGACCTTTCATTCCACGCCGAAACTGGAATCCTGTACCTCCTACTTCCCTTTACCCATTTTGCCCATTTTCCCCACCACGCCCCACCCCTCTGGCAACCACCAGTTTGATGTCCATATTTATGACTCTTTTTCTGTTTTTGTCTGTTTGTTTTGTAGGACAAATTTCCTAAGAAATTTACTACTCACCGGTAACAGAATCAAAGTGAACACTGAATTTAGAAATGTTAAGTTTTAAGGACGTGAATGACTTGGTAAAGAAAATTAAAACAAAAGAACATAAGCAAAGCAATAAAAAGACAGCCACCAGCTCCATGGTGGAATCAGTTTCTTCTTATTGACCTCAAAGGATATATTATGGAATATACTTACACTAGAGATGTAGACTGATCAACAAAGATTACTTTTATTTATTTATTTTTTCTTTTACTCATTTGAGCAGATTTTTGGTTTTGTGTTGTTCTTCCCTTTTTTGTTTGGCAACAGAAAGTATAAAAGATAACTGGGCACTTGCTGGATGTATGAATTGTAAAGATGAGGAAGGGGAAAATAATTACTAATGACTAGGAAAGAAATTCTAACTTGTATAATCGCCAGGGAAATGGTAAAAATAGGTTGGAGAATAGGTTTTCTGTATAGAATCTGTCCTTAGGTGATTAATGTTACAATGATGGGTGTGGGGAGTCTTCTTTATTCCTCATTGTTTAAATTGTGCCTAAATACAATTGTGCGTATCACCCTCTCCTTCATCAAGACTGCTGACCAGCAGAGTGTTGAATGAGGCACTGCTAATAAAAAAGAGATGCAAATAAGAGGAACATATGTCACCCATGACAGTATAAATGCTTTAAGTAATCATAAGAAAGATAACTGAGCAATCTATAAGTCAATGGTTCTCACGCTCCTCATAACTAAGGAAACATGTTTTTATGAAAATGAATGGTCTACAATTTTACATTAAACAAAGATGTGAACTGCCTATCTGAATTTATAATCACCCACTAATAGTATATGAAAACCTAGTAAGGTTCCACTAGGGTGCTCCTGAGAGAGGAGAGAGGTGAGTATATATGACTATCTTGATTGAAGACAGCCCAGCCAGAGAAGATACTCTGTGCATTCCTTTGACTGAGACCACTAGTGTCCCACACTCCTTATTGGTCACCATTAGGCTGAGGGATATTTAGTTAATATGTGGTTAGTATGTGTGCATTTCAAAGGTCAAGTCATTAACTGTTTGAAGGAAGTCAGCCCAATGTGACAATGATGTGACAAAGAATTGATTTGGGTGCAGGAAATACATACATTAAAATTACAGTTTCAGTGTTACTCCTGTTGAGGACATAGGTAGGACATACCTATCCTGCAGTGTTGTCATAGAGGATTAAGTATGGGATCATAAAACATAAAGTACTTGGTACAGAGTAAACACCACAAACTTTTGATCATGGACTAGTTCTGCTTTTCTTAACCGATCCTTCTTACAAGTTGTAATATGCATGGTCTTACTACATAGTGGTCATTAGCCAGCTTACTAGGATAGATTATCATTATGTACGAGGATGATTTCTCGGTCATGTAGTCATTTTGGACAGAGAAGAAATAAGACTTAGAATAAAAAAAGAAAACTGGAAATTCATCTGAATATATGTCAGAACTGTAGGGACCTGTAAAAACACTCCAAAATGGGGGAACGCCTCCAAGCTGAGTCCTTGATGGACCACCCAGCCCATGTGAGAAAGGAGATTATCAAAGTAAAATAATGAAAAATTCAAGGGATGAATTCACAGGAAACAAGACCCAAAAGAATGTAGAAACAGTAGCTTTGAGATGTGGGTGATGGCACCAATCCACCCTTTAATAACATACATTAAACAACTGAGTGAAGCTGTAAAACAAATTCTACTGCTTGACATACACATTCAAGTACTTGGTGAAAGCAATTAAATAAGATTTTGTTTGTATAAAGATTACAATTTCAGTATAAATTAAAACAATTAAATCAGAGTGCCTCATTACTGTTCCTTTGAATGAAATTAGTTCAAAGGTTAAAAAGTTAAAAAGAAAATCTTGTCAGGGTGCCTGGGTGGCTCAGTCAGTTAAGCGTCTGACTTCAGCTCAGGTCATGATCTCACGGTTCATGGGTTCGAGTCCCACATCGGGCTCTGTGCTGACAGCTCAGAGCCTGAAGCCTGCTTCGGATTCTGTGTCTCCCTCTCTCTCCACTCCCCCTCCCCCCACACTCTGTCTCTCTCTCTCTCTCTCTCAAAAATAAACATTAAAAAAAGAAAAAAAAAGAAAAAGAAAGAAAGAAAATTTGTTTCCAAACCTATGTAGTATACGGAGCAGGAAGAATATACGGAATAATTTTACATACTACATATAATCTAAGAACAAAAAGAAAAGGGCCCATCTACCACACACTAGTTTTCACAAGAAAAAGCAGAATAAAGCAACTAATACTTTAACATAATCTATGACCTAAATTTTTAAATCACAGAATAATTGCTGTCCATGTGCCTTTTTAAAAATAAAAGTAGAGTGTGTCCCTTGCATAAGTGTTCTGTCCTATTAAGTCAAACCACTTTTGTTCAGTGTCCTAAGTCTGTGGCTACCCCCCCCCCCCCACTGCCGGGCTCATTCGTAGACTTGGAGAGCCCACTCTAATGTAGGAAAATAACCAATATAAGAAAACTGGAAGCAACTCTAGGATCTAAGAGGATAGACTGACCATCTGTCCTGATATTAACATGCCTGTATTTTAATTCTTGAGAAGACCATACTTTTCAGTGTCAAGATGTTACAGGCCTACATTATGCTGAACCATAGGACATTTTGTTCTGTTTTGTTTTTCTTATGGTAGATCCAGCTTCCTCACTAGACACTGGAGTTGGTGGCTATAGAAACCTGGACTGAAGCCCCTGGTGACCTCAATAGAAGTTCCCTTCTTCCATCCAGCCCTCCAGCTTCCCAGTCCTAAAGAGGAGGATTATCCTGTATTGGTCATGGTCCAGGGCACTGATCAGGCCCTGTTCTTCAGGGATAGAAATTTGGAAGTATAAATACCATAGCCTCATGCTCAGCATATTTTTTTCCAGCTCAGGAGGCTATATACTCTTGTCTTGGTAGTAAAGACCAAATGGACCTTGGGCTGAGAAGGAATATATGGCTCTGCTTTAGTTGAAGGTCAGTACAATCTAATTGAGAAAATAGAAGCCTTCCATGTGGCATAGGCTTCCAAGAATTTCAGCAAGGTTTGTGGCCAAGACTGGCCAATAACAAACTGTTACTTTGCTTGACCATCTGTTTTTTGTGTACATTTTCTTATTTGAGATTTTGCTGTGAGAAGGAATGACTGGACCAAGTGAGAATGAAGTTATTTGTGGGCCTTCTGACAAAACACGATCTATCAATTCAAGATCACTTCCTAATCATACTTCATCCCAGTATGTCCAACACCTGGTGTGGCTTTATTCTTTTTTTTTTTTTTTTTTTTTTTTTTTTTCAACGTTTATTTATTTTTGGGACAGAGAGAGACAGAGCATGAACGGGGGAAGGGCAGAGAGAGAGGGAGACACAGAATCAGAAACAGGCTCCAGGCTCTGAGCCATCAGCCCAGAGCCCGACGCGGGGCTCGAACTCACAGACCGCGAGATCGTGACCTGGCTGAAGTCGGACGCTTAATCGACTGCGCCACCCAGGCGCCCCATATTCTTAAATGAAGTATGAGAACACAGAAGCTCTTGGAAAGATCAACCCTACTTCAGGTGAGGCCTCAACTAAAGACTTATAAATGAAGCAGAGATTTGATCTTGGCTAAAATAAGGATTCTTTTCGGAAGCCACGAGGCTCCTTCCAAACCTCAGATGAAGCAGAGCCACACTTCTTGAGTTTCACATGAAAAGGTACAACATGTATATATCTGGCACTGTTTTTCAGTAGTGCAGCTCTGTTATAGTTACTTCTAGAGCTAGGCTAGGCTCGCCTCAAAACAAACACTGCTTTGAAGGCAGACTTTGAAACCAGTTGTGTTGGCCACTAGTCAAGGGCACAGTTTCTGCTTTCCTTGTTTGTTGATCTCCTATCCCAGATACCTTTCCTGGTTCTCAACCTCAGCATGATTCTTTCTGGAAATTCATTAGGACATACTTTATTGGGAAAATCCGTGTTGAAATAAGATCAAAATATTGAAATCTACCTGTAAGCTAAGAATCAAAAGTGGAAGAAAGGCAACATTTGGGGGAAGAAACATGGCAGAAAAACACTGTTTTTCAGTAGGCCTCTAAGAGGCACAGGGTTGGAAAGCATGACTGGTAGCTGAAAGGGGATTTTCAAGAAAATCTGGGATATTTTATGAGGTTTGGGTGAAGAACATACAGCTCTGCTGCTAAATCATTCCAATGAAATGCTAGGATCAGGGTACAGACAGCAGACAACTAACTGTGCAGTGACTTAGTGATGCTACAGGGAAACAAAAGCAAAATTCTATTTTCTTTTCATCTCCTCTGTTTTCTTGACTATCCCCTAGACTCATGACCAAGAGGACATGAACCACTGCTCTGCTATGCTTTATATGGCTGATAACAGCAGTATGGATCTAAATAATAAAATGCACTATGGTCAGGAAACATGAATTTGTTTGAACTTCTCCAGAGGTCACAGTTGGTTGTGGGCTGCTACTTACGTTTGGAAATATTTATGCAAAGGACAGTGATACAGTAGTCGAATGTGTTCTGTTGACCTTCTGAAACTTTGGATAAAGCAGGACAGGTGAGAGTCTTGGGAATGGAAGAATCCCAAGTTTGAAGATGGCAAAATTGCTAATTCAAACTCATGTCTAATAAGATGCAGTCTGGGATGTACCTGGTGACAGTAAAAGCCCAATGGAGTTGTAAGGTGAGAGATTGATATCTGCATATTCATGGGCTAGAAAAAAATCAGCTTGTGTCATTTTGGGCTCAAAGACATTAAGATATTATCAAATTAGGAAAAAGATCCTTTCCCATAGTTGAAGATAGCTAACTAGACTTCAACACCAGGGTTTGAAGCTGAAGTTCCAACTGACTCTATTATGCTACTCTTCCATACTTTGACTCCTTGGAAACTTCCTAGCAAAGGCAGATGGCCACTCCAAGACAGGTTTTGCAGTATTTGGTACCATTAAAATCTCACCATGACTTCTAAAAAGTTCTATGTGCTATTACTTGTCCTTCACCAACCAAATTTCTGCATCTTTCTACTACGAGATTTTAACATTAATGAATATCGTAGAAGTTTTCAGCAACTATGTCGGAATACTTGACCCACTGCCGAGGAACACCATAGCCCAGCATTCATTCATCTTTCTTGAGGGAAAAGTAATCACTGACATATTAGCACTTGCAAGCTTCCAGGATGACTTTGCTCTCTCGCCTGTACCGGCATCAACAGCCAAACACACAAAGTTTGCTTTATACTAATCAGTGATGTTGAAGCCTTTTTACAGTCTTGTGGTAATAAACCAACCCGCTCCCATAAAGGCCAAAGCAGGGATTTTGCGGATGAACTGTTCTGAGGACTCAGGCACATACCCTATAGTTGACTCATATAGTCAATAGCAGAATGCGTTTTTTGGCTGGATTTAAAATAGAGGATAAAAAAGTCTTTTCAACCACACTCAGCTGTAGCATTGCTAAGGAAAAATAACCCTTCTTCTTAGGAAGAACCACAAACAAGCCATGTGGAGACATAATATAGTAGGATATTTATAAAAATATGTATCTTACAGATCTAACTACATAATAACTAATATGAATGAATTATTCTGCAGATGCCTTGAAATTGTAATCAAATGCAATTTCTCCTCCAAGCAATATTCAATCTAGATGAATTAAAGGAAATTATTATTTTACCAAAGAAGATCTGGAAAGCCCGAACTTATTAATTTTCTAAATAACTTCAGGATACAGTAGATACTTAAAAGTTACATTAATGATAAGTGGGCATTAAAGACTAATAAACTGAACTAAACTACTTTAAGAATACTATAAAAAGAAAAAAAATAGTAAATATTCAGTGGCTTTATGCATTCCTCAAGCATTTGATTTCAAACCTAGGCCTTGTGTTGGTGCTCCGGAGACCAGCCAGAATTAGCCTAGATATCACAAAATAGATATGGAATCCAGAGGCCTTCTCCAAGAATACCCAGCATTAAGTGTATTGGCACATTGAAAAGTAAAATGCTTCTGTTCATCTTCACATTAGAGGCAGGAGAAATCACTACTAAATAATAACTTAAGTAATTTATTATAAGAGAGCTGATAGGAAAAAGTATAATATATTCAATATTTAAATTCTGAACAGGCATTACTAGTACATATTTTTATTTATTTTATTTTATTTTATTTTTTTAATGTTTATTTATTTTTGAGAGAGAAAGAAAGAGACAGAGTGAGAGTGGGGGAGAGACAGAGAGAGAGGGAGACACAGAATCTGTAGCAGGTTCCAGGCTCTGAGCACAAAGCCTGATGCGGGGATCAAACTCACAAACCATGAGATCACGACTTGAGCTGAAGTCCGACGCTTAACCAACTGAGCCACCCAGGCACCCCACTAGTACATATTTTTAGAAAACAGTACTATTTAGGAGAGGGGAAAAGCAATTTTTAAAACTGAATCTCCTGGAATCATTTTAAGCCTGAAGATTTGATGAGTATTTCCTCAAAACTATAGGATTTCTTTACACATTGAAGGGAGACTCAATAAAATGTTTACTAGGATTGTGTGTATGCGTATGTGTTTAATATTCTTTTAGCTCATTAGGAAGGAAGGAAGGAAGGGAAGAGGGGACTGGGTGAGGGGGAAGAGGAAGGAAAGACAAAGACAAGGGAAGGAAGGGAATAAGAGAAGGAAATGTACAGTGTATCTGTCCTTTACTAAATTAAATTAAGCAAACAGAGGAAAAGAGGTTAAGAGAGAATGTCCATGATCAAATAATCAAAGGATGGTAATAGTTTCTGCCTTTGCAGAGACCAAATTGCACGAACACAAGGATTTATTACATTTACCGAGTAGGAACATTTACAAAACCACATGAAGGAAACGAATCTGTGAGTATAGAAGGAATATAGGGAGGGCTGTAGGAGCAAACCATCTTAAATCAGGGCAATAACTGAAGCAGGCCATTCTGCTATTGATGGGGCTTTGGAGATGGTATCCATATTTTGTCAGAGCAGCTAGCCAGACTTCAAAATTTTCAGGAAAAGTAGAGAACAATTTCTCATGTACCCTGGGAAATTAATGTAAAGCAAAGCCCAAAATAGTGAATATGGCAACAGACCACATTTCCCAAATACCAGCATGGACATTGTGGTTCACGAATCCATCACAAAATAGGGGTTTTTCATGAAGATAATTATCCAACTCAAAGATCAGTCTTTATTATGAGATTGAGACCTTTAAGGTTTTGGTTTAATGATAGTAAAAGTAAAATACTCTGATTTCCCTTTGTTTGTACCACAGGAGAGTACCATGGATTGTATTCTGGAGTGTGTCCTTATTTGAGGAGACCAAAAACAGGCAACCCTTTGTGCATCTCCAAATTATTTTTAAATGTTATGGATCCCTGAAACCCCTAAGTCCTGGAGCCACTGATAGATACATAACACCAGATCGCATTCTCACAGTCCAGGGGTGCAATAACAGATACCTAGAGGGATAGTATAAAAGCTCTGAGTTTAGGGGGCTAAGCAAATGAAAAAATAAATGAACTCAAGAGACTTGCAAATAACCTGGCACCCCAATCTTTCAAACTAAAATTTGTGCTTTAATCTAGGGGAGGGAGGCTGGATGGCAAGTCGATTGGGAAACACAAAGTCTACCACTGGGAAGACTGGGAAGCTCCATTTTTAAGGTCACAACTTAGGATTCAGTGAAAAGCATATGATTTTCTCTCAGCTCATTATGTTTAGTGCTGTAATGATAAGTTAAATATTTGGATATTTAGAATTTTAAAAATTTAATGCTGAAATTATCACTATAAATTATTAGTACTGACCTTTGAAGTTAAATGTACCTCTTTGTTCCTTTTCTCCTCCAAAGAAACAAGAATAGCTTCCCATTTGTTTGCTATTAATGATGGTAAACCTAAAGAGAATTTATTAATATAGACTTAGTTCTCAAAACACTTCTTGATCAAACTGAAAAAGACTTAGCATTCAGTCAAAATTCTAAAATAGAAACAGTCCCGTAAATATGCAAAATAGAACATTAGCATAACTTTCAAGAGACAGCAAAGGAAAGAATGCCCAGTCAGCAAAAATGTTAAGAAGTTAACAAATTTCATCTAGCCATGCAGGTTAAAATTTTATATACTTACATGTACTGGGCATACAGGATGCATCCTGTTGCATTGGTGAGATAATTCTCAAGTAGTTCATCACCTTTTTTCCAAGTCACATTTACTGAATTCACACCCCTAGATATTGTGATTTGGCATGTGAGTTCTATATTAGAAGGTCTTTCTAAAGTGATATTTTTTTCCACCGGTACATTGGAATGTTCTATTAGCCACAAAAGAAAACCAAGAAAAAAAAAGTTGTAAAGTTACATTTAGGGGAGACCCAATATATATATATATATATATATATATAGCAGTTTTAAGTAATCAATAACAATGCTCTATCAACCTTTTTTTTTAATGTTTACTTAGTTTTGAGAGAGAGAGAGAGAAAGAGAGAGAGAGAGAGAGAGACAGAGCATGAGTGGGGGAGGAGCAGAAAAAGAGGGAGACACAGAATCTGAAGCAGGCTCCAGGTTCTGAACTGTCAGCACAGAGCCCGATGTGGGGCTCAAACCCATGGACCGTGAGACCATGAAATGAGCCAAAGTCAGACACAGACCGACTGAGCCACCCGGGTGCCTCAATAGTTTCTTAATGTAACATTCCTTTGAAGAATTATTCCTCGGAGCGCCTGGGTGGCGCAGTCGGTTAAGCGTCCGACTTCAGCCAGGTCACGATCTCGCGGTCCGTGAGTTCGAGCCCCGCGTCGGGCTCTGGGCTGATGGCCAGATTCTGTTTCTGATTCTGTGTCTCCCTCTCTCTCTGCCCCTCCCCCGTTCATGCTCTGTCTCTCTCTGTCCCAAAAATAAATAAACGTTGAAAAAAAAAATTGAAGAATTATTCCTCTGTCAACATAGATTAGGTTCCCTATATTAATCTTTTTCATTGTCACAGCTGAAGAAAGGGTTTGTTACATTGACAGAATAGCAAAAGCCTAAGGCTATGATGTTAATCTTAAAATCTCTAGCTGACAAGGATACAGGGAATGAGCACTATATAAAGGAGTGCTTTATGCTGATAGCACAGAAACAGTCCAACTGCAAAAAGAAAGGAAACCTAAGGGAGAGAATGAAGTAACTGTTGGGACTCCTTTCAGGAATCATGTTCTTTGTAGTTCTGACAAGAATGTATCGGTATCCAGCAAATGAATGAAGAAACTCTAGAAATCTGACACAATGATGTTGCAGATCTGGGCATTTTGCATGAATTGCTGCAACCCTCCCCAACACAGAATTGTGTGTCCCTTGGGGAGGAACACCCCACTACCTAAGCTGTACTTTTGTCCCCAAATATAAAATAAAATAAAGGGGGAGAGGGTCCTGAAACGAAGTCTCTAGATCCATCTACCAGTTTACAGGAAATACAGAGGATGGGAAAAACATGTTAAACTGCACCCTGTGAAAATGATCAACAAAATCTGGAGTGTAAGAAAACTCTACATGACGAATGATCTGGTTTTGTCAACTGATAAATTAGAAAAGGGAAAGAAACGAACCTAAAAATAAAAAGATACTTTAAAAACACGCCTTTAGAAAAGGAGCTAAAACCAACCTATAATATTTAGGGATGTACACCTGCGTAATAAAACAATTTTAAAAACCAAGGCAGCGACTGTATAAAAATCAGAGTAGTGCTGGTTACTCTTAAAGGGAAGTAAAGGGTTGTGTTTGTGGGAGGGCACTGCCTTATATAAACATGTTTCTCAATCTCATGCTCAGTAGCATGGTATCACTAAAAGCAGAACGCAGAGCCAAAAATGTGGAAAAGAAAAAAGAGAACCTAAGTAGCATAACATCACTTTTAATTCCACTTAAAACTTTACAGAAATGCTTCCTTAAGCAATGACCAGGTGCAAAGTTAGCACAGGTAGTGTGAGGTGCTTGGTGAGCACAAGCTTGAAATAACTGCTCTCGGAATTACAAGAGTGCTGAGTAAAAAACAAAAACAAAAACAAAAATACCTAGGTATAAACAGATCTTAACAACATTCATTTATACAGGGAAAAAAACTGAGTCAGACAAACTGAAGGAATTTACACG